>NW_026882780.1:0-436172 GCF_032173495.1 Musca vetustissima | reverse complement strand
TTGAAATGAAATTTAGCGCAGGTTGCAGAATGGCATGTGTATGGATTGGTGTTAGTCGGTTTACAAATGGCTAAAGATCAAGCGTCTGTTAGATGCATCTGTTGAATATACCTAAAGTGGTGGAGGGTATCAAAAAGTCGGCCCGACCGACTTTACTACTTTAATTACTGGTTTGGGATAGGTATTGTAATTGAACTCTGAAAGGCCTTTGTTTTTTCAAAGTCTTGCTTTTTAAATTAAATGGATGAATGATGATGAGTTGCACCATTAGACTTCAAGGTTCGAATGTATATGGTCAAGCAGTAGGTTATTGTTTTATGGGAACCTTTTGTATTTTTAGAATGTAACTCCAAAGAAGAAAGGTCAGTATGAAAAATGTTTTTCCGTATATTATGTAATTTTCAATGTTTCAGTAAGTCTGGTAGATGATTGATGTAAATGCAAAATGGTTCAAATCTAATTCTTGTGAAACTGTGAACAATTTGTTTAGCTTGTGCATCAAGGATTTTCATTACTTTATTCTCGGTTTCAAAAAAAAAAATGATATTTTGTTCACTTTTCTTAATATTTCAAGTAAAAATCTCAACTACTCTTTATGATACAGCCGATTTATTGTTTCAGCATCAAGCGACGATTCTCAAACGTTAAAGAAGTTCTTCTCAAAAGGGTGTTTTTAAGATGGCGGGCACTACAACTCAAACATTAATTATCCAATTCATTCCAAATTTTAATGCGTTATTCTGCTTCTATGGTATGAACTAGAATAACTTTAATCGGTCCAACTCATCCTTATTATACAGCTTGGTTTTTGGTCGAAAATAGAGATTTCCAAAAAAAATCCTAGGTCCGCTATTTTCTAATTTTTGAATAAGTCAATAATCCTACTTCATACCAGAGTCAGATATGTGTTCTTTCCAATTGCGTTGGAATTTATTATAGGCCGATAAGCATGTGAAGTGGAACAATTTTAGCTTGTTTCCATGCAACAAGGACGGTAGATTTAACAGGAATGTTTATTCATAGTAAATTTCCTCTGAAAAAAAGATCCTTATAATTTGTCGAACCATATTTCCCTATTCTTTAATTACAATTATACTACAATATAGTACTATATTGTTGTATTATTGAAATTTTTACTTGAAAAGCGTACTCTTTTCCTGAAACCTACCCACAATTTTAGACAAATTAATTAAGGTTTTTACCCACAATTTGTACTTGTTTTCCATTCCTATGATTTTCTTGAATTTCTCGATTTTCCCACGACCGTATTTCTGTTCTTAGCTTTACTATTCAAAAGGTATGGAACAGCTGGTCTGCAATAATCTACTAATTTTTACTACTTTTTCCACATCATAAAGAAAAATTGTTATCGTAATAAAAAATATTACTCCTTGCAGTTTCTGGAACAGATTAATTTAGATCTGATTATTTCGGGAATAAATATTCTTTGTTTTTAGACTCCAAAACCACAACTCTTTATACCTATAAATATTATAAGCAATTTCACAAAATGTGTAGAAATTTGATGGACAACCCTCTTGTAATTTAATATTACGTTGCAATAAAATGGGCTTATTTTTAGTTTTCTTTCTTCTATTTTTTATTTGTTACAAGTTCTATATATTTTGCTCGTATTTTTGCTACGATGTTTAATTGCGGTTTTTATATATACAAAATATAAAACAAAATAAACAACAATAACAACAACATTCACACACACCCATAACTTTTCCTTCAAAAATATATTTACCTGTCTATTTGCAAATATTTCTACATAAAAATTGCTTCTAAGGCACTATACAGAAAAAAAACAACTATGAAAAACTTAACAACAAAAATATTTACTTTTTAATTTCAACTACATTTAAACATATAAATAAGTGTATAAAATGTTATAAATAATTATTATAATGTACAATAATAAGTAATACAACAGACAAAATGCAACATATTTGAAGGTAATACAACAAAACAAAAACACATATTCATTTTTTTTTTAATTTTCAAAATAAAAAAACAATCGAAATGAGTTCAGTTTTTATTTTGTTGCCTTTTTCTTATAAAGCAAAATAAAAAAAAATAATTATTTGCTTTAAATTTTGTGTTCATTAGTTTTCTATATATATTTCATTCTGTTTTTATCTTATGTTTATATTATGTGTAAATTGAGCAATACTAAGTCCAAACTTGCGGTGAATTATATAGAAAATATTCAAATGGAATTGAAACAAAAATCAGCCCAGCATAAAGTTGACCTTTAGAAGCTGCTGTATTTTGTCTACACGATATACAAAATTTGTGGTTATAGGCAAAACAACAACAAAAAAACTATTATTTCAAATTGGTTCTCTCCAAAACTAAACAACAACAATAACAGAAATGCATCGAAATTTTCAAAATAATTTATTTTTTTCATTTGAATTCTTTTTACTTAATTCTGTCTTTTATGTTCTTCTTCTACGTTTTTTTTTAATTTTTTATTGTGTTTTCTTTTTCCTTTCTTTGAGTTCTTTTACGTTTGAGAAAAAAACCGAAAAATACTACCAATACCAACAACAAAAAGAATTTAAGTTAAACAAAATTTATTTTGTAATGGTCTGCTGTGGTAAATGTGAAGTCTTTATGTTATATTTGTTGCTATAGATGCTCGCCCTGCTTCCCCTACACTGTTAGACAACACGGGCCACCCTGCCCCCGATCACCAAACGCAGGTAAATACTCTAACTTCTTTACATTTTTGTTAAGAAAAAAAATGCATTTAACTTGTTCTTCATTTTTTAGTTTTGTTTTTGAAATATACGTTATATATCTTTCTCTTTCTCTCAAACATAATACTCTCTCGCTCTTATAACAAACTACTTTATATATGCAAGAAAAAAAAAGAACTCTCCCCTCAACTTAAAAAATAAATCAAAACTCGAAAAAAACTCCACTCACTGTTTTTTTTTCAAGTACAACTATCACACCCTACTACTAGAACTGTCTCTATACAACTGTTACTACTACAACTACCACCGCCACTACTATTTACTACAACTATTTCTACTACTTGTCTACTACAACTGTGTTCAATACAACTCTGTCTCTGATTAGATGAAACTCAACAGCTCAACATTCATGCATTGCTCCAAATCTGTATTGTAATTTAGTTGCTTTCACTTTCATTTCGAACCAACCAATTGTCGTTTGTGTTTGATTTGGAGTTCTGTAGAAGAAGAAAAAAAGAAAACGAAGAAGAAAAAAAACGACAACATTTTTTTAGAAATTTCATAAGAAATGCTAAACAACACCTCAATTCCCAAAAAGAAAAAAATCGAAACAAATCGAAACAACACAATAAAGTTTAACAACAAAATAAAAACAAAATCATTTTTTGCAACATCTTTTATGTATAGCTAGCAACATTTTGAAAAAACAAAAACAAAAAACTAAATTGAAAACAAAAACCCATATTTTTGTGCATTTAATATTTGTCGAAAAATCAAGAGATCGAAAAAAGTAGTTCAGCTGCAGCAATCTTTGTTAAATACACCATTAACACTAAACACTACCATTTTTTTAATAGAAACAAGAAAATTAGTTGCTTTTGTTATTCTCTATCTCTGTCTGTGTAGAAAAACGTTTTGAAACCCAAAAAAAGGCAAAGCAAACATTTCAATGAAACGGCAAAACATACCACTCATAGAAAAATTACATTTCATAATTACCCAAAAGTTCACACATTACCTACTACCACACAATGAATCAGTCCAAAAAATCAACACACAACTCACCACTGCATTGGTGAAATACAAATCCTTAATCCTGGTTAATGATACAAAAATCCAGTTATTTCTTCTGTTTCATTTTTCACTTTCATTTTTCACTTCAGCTTTCTGCCTTTGATTTTCGTTTCGAATTATATGCTTTGTTTTATTTTCCTATCCCCTATCAACGAATTTTTGTTTTTATACATTTTCCCCTATTCCAAAATTTAAAACATTTCAAACAATAGAATACAATTTATTCAAACTACTTCTAGAACTCACATACCAGCAAAAACAACCACATCAAAGAAAGCAGAGCGAAATTCCAAAAAAATATCATAATCGAAATAATATCAAGTTTGTATATTAGGGTGTTCTTATCGTAATGCACAGTTTTTCAAATCGTTTAAATTCCAACCTACTCAATGAGGATTTATTTTACATATATGCAATGAAATTGACAATTTATATCTTCCAGGTATACTAAATCCGGTACAATGTAAACGTAGTATAAAAATATGTATGCTCTCGATTTATTTTCGAAATCGAATGATATTTACTTCGATCGTTAAAAATTAAGGAGAGTTTAGAATATATTTGCTAAATCGAACAGAATTTACCTGGATTTATCATAAAATTATAAAACGATGTTTACGTTTGAACTTTTTATCGGGTTAATCTCCTTTATAAGGTTTTATTTGACATATATGCAATGGAACAAAATCCAATACAATGTAAATGTAGTATAAATAGATTCATTATATCGTTTTCCTAGAATTTCTTTGCGAAATCGAAAAAAGTTAAAATACAACACTGTTTTTTATCCCAAAGAACCATGCCACAATAAATAGGTAGCCCATTTACCGTAGCTGATGTGTCAATTTAACTGTCCAACTACGTAATTTCTACTTGAATTCGATTTGCAATGTTGCCAACTATGCGAAATATTATAAGGAAAATTTTGGCAGACGGCCGAGACAAAAAAGGTTTTTGTTTTGAAACATCACCATAGTGTTACATCATGCAAAGATCCATTCCTTCTCGTAAAAGTACCAGAATGGCAACGGGTCAAAATAAGTTAGAATTCAAAACAGTTGCGTACAAAAAATATGATAATAAAATGACAAAATTTGAGAGCAATTTTTATTAGAATTGTGAAAATATTGATTGAAAATTGCCACAGAAATTGTGAAATGAATGAAATGTGTAAACATACATAAACAAATATCAGCTGACTGGCATATTTATATCATGATAACACTAGTCTAAACATCTAATGTTTTGTACCTTGAATTAGAAATGGAATTGATTTAGAAGGTAGTATAAACCCGTCATTATATGCTTTCTATACATTTATTTGCTACATCGAACTCGCGATGTTCGAATTTCTTTCGAAATCGGGATAATTTCAAATATAAGACTGCTTTTGCACCCATAAAATAATAATAATGTTTGAGACTGAAGGCGCAAGGGCAAGCACACCTATTTCAGTCGAAGAGTTTGTTTTTTGCGGTCTTTGATTAAAATAAATGGAGGAAATTATATCAGCCCCATCCTTAAAAGTAGGAATCCATGATAATGGTTAATTTAGGCGCGCCAATAATCGGCTGTCAGTCAATGAAGCATTGGCCATTAGACTTTTCTTGCGAGAATCTCGTTGAGTGTCCGGAACACTGATTTAATTTAGAGTTACCCAATATATCGATTATGCTTCATTATCAGCAACCTGCGGAGATGTCCGATAACATTAAGCTATTCTTACCACTTCAACATCAGAGAAGTGCTGGATTATTTCCGCATCAGACGGCCATTATATGAAATGATCAACAGATAAAATAAAGGTCTGTATTGTTTATTTTTTGTGAAATTTGGGCTTTGTGGTAAGAAACCAAGTATTTATGAAGAAAATCGAGAGTCGATCTTGAAAAGTCAACTTTGCGATTTCGTCGAAGACAAAAGTCGATTTCGACTTTTACGGTTTTCAATACAAAAAGTGATAAAGTGCAAAAAGTCGATTAGTCGATTTCATATCCCTTCTTTTATCGTGATAAAGCATCGTCTCGATTTAATTGCTAAATCGAGCTCAATTTACCTCGACTCAACTCAATATCGCAATTTGCAAAATCGAGATAATTTCAAATACAACCCTGCTTTCGTCCCAAAAAATCGTTTCTCCTTAAAGTATGCTTTAAAATTAGTTAATATTCAAAATAATTGCCTAATAAAAATATGTCAGCTGCTGATTTTTTTTAATTTATAATAAATATTACTATAATTCAAAACAAGAAATATTTGTATGTACTACTGGGAAAATTGCCACAAAAATCATTGAAACAGGGAAATGTGTATGTATACGCAACTACCAACTGATTACAATTGTTTCTCAAGGTGGCTTGTTCCATCAAATCAAAATACATATTTTGTGTATATATGTGTGTATTGTAAACAAATAACTGCTGACAAATCAACTTCATTTCACTAACTAAAGAGTTAGGACTTGATATATCGGTTTACAAATCGCCTTGAAACTACTTAATATCTCGATTTGCTTGAAATCCTATCCTAAATCGAGATAATTTCAAATACAACTCTGATTTTGCACCAGAAAATAATGACTTCTCCTTAAACTATGCTACAAAATACGTTAAAATTCAAAATAGTGACATACCATGGAACAATGAATAGGTAGTCCATTTAGCGCAGCTGATGTCTAGATTAACTGTCAGAGTGGGTAATTTCTACTTGAATTCGATGTACAACGTTGCCAACCATGTGAAATATTATATGGAAAAATTTGGCAGATGGTCGAGACAAAAACAACGGTTTTTGTATTGATACATCACCTTATTATTGCATCACGTGGCATACCAAAAATATGACAGCAGATGAAAAATTTAGATTTTTTTAAATTTGTAATTTATATTACTATAATTTATAACAAATGTTTTTTTTACGATTTTTAACTAATGAGGAGCAATTCCTATCAGAATTATAAAAAATATTGATTGAAAATTGCCACAGAAATTATGAAAGCAGTGAAATGAACAGCAAATAACAGCTGGCAAATCAACTTTATATCATTTTAATACTAGTCTAAAAAGCTAGGATATGATACTAGTCGTTTTAGAAGGCATATTATTTTTATTACGAACAAAAATATTAGTTTCGCATAGTCGAACGCCTAAATATATTCAATATTTTATTGAAACTTCTTCCTTATAGAAAAACAACCCTATATGGCATGGAAAATGTCAAATGTTCAATGTCACATATGAAATATATGGATTTAATATTTCATGTACACATCTTGTTAACACGTCATTGATTTTATATTCAAAATTTATATCATTGTCAATGATATAAGAGTCAGGGCATGGTATAATAATAGAAGGTAACAGCAAGTGTTGTTGTACAAAAAACGATACAACAACCACATGGAAATTTGTTGTTGTAAGTTCTACTAGTGTCAACTCATTTGACAGAAAAATGTAAACAAACAAACAAATTATCATCAAATTATTTTTATTTTGAAAATGAAATATTTTCGAATCCTCAAAATAAAAATTGAAAAACATGAATGAAAATCTTTCAAATTTATATTTCTATCGCTTCCACATCTTTCCTATAATTGAGCCATTGCCACATATATGTGTAACACACATAAAAATGCTGGGAATAGCGAGTTATTCCTTGAAGAAAGATTTGCTTCCTGAAACTTTCCCAGCAGGCAGATTGAGTAAATTGAATACGGGAGCACATTTAATAATGAACAATTTCAATTTGTATGCGTTCCCAATTTTCCTGTTGGGTGATTTTTTAAAACATAATTTGTCAAATTCCTATTGACACTAGTATTACGTTTGAATCAAATCAGCTGGGATTTGCTGTTACCTTTTATAATTGTACCATGGAGTCAGGGATAAATATACAAATAACTGACTACCCATGTGTATAATCTGTTTTATAAAAAATAATTGTTTATAAAATTGCGCAGGTACTTAAGTTCATTTTTTTTATATTACGTTTTCTACTAAAATGCGTTTACGAATAGAACACTCTTATACATTATAAAAACCCTCTAAATTATATAAAACTTAAAAAATTCATGATTCCAATTTCTGTAAATATCTACTCACTCTATTAAGCCATATTTAAAAAAAAACAGCCAACTACAACATATCTTAGAAGCAAAGCGTATATTCAAATAATAAATAAAAATACAACTCAATGCTTATTATATTATGTAATATACAATTCAAGGCCACAATATTTACATATACATATATAAGTATACATTTCATAAGTATAAATAAATATTTATTAGTCGTGTGTCTACCAAAAAATACAAAATTTCTTTTCATTTCCTAATAATATTGGATGTAAATGTAAATGGTGTGTAAAAAAATTCTATGTGATTCACTGTATGTGTACAAAAATGTCCTCATTTTTTATTTTGTGTTTTGTTTTCGTTTATAGTTTTCATTATTTGTATCCGAATATTCATAGAAATGTGTATTAAATCATTTTTGGTTTCATTTCTTGTATATCGATCATTCATATATATATCTTTTTTTAATTTTATATTTCATTCCTTTTTATAATTTTTTTTTGGCTTTTTTCCAAATCTATAATTTGTCGTTTCATTTCAAATGTTTGTTATAAATTTGCAAAAAAAAAACTAAAAGTATATTAATTATAAATTATTAAATAATTTAAAATTTAGTTGAAATTTGTTTCTTTTCAGTTTTGATAACAAAAGAAGAAAAAAAACCAAAACAATAATCTTACACAACTCAAACATACAATTCAATACAAAAGATTGAAACAGAGCAGAATAACTATTATTGCGTTATATGATTAAATCAGATGCCAACTATATATACCCAAAATATTTATTAACCTATCCAAACCCCTACAGACATATAATTATTCATAATACATCATATAGTTTGATTTTTGTTTCATTAAAAGTTATTCTAAACCAGAAAAACGTTGCTAGTTCTACATATTTTCAAATCAATTCATATAGCATATAAACAAAAAATCTTAAAATTTAAAATGTTTTAAAGAAATCTACTCAAGTTTAAGGGAAAATTCTTGTGTTTGTTTATAAGAACAATTATTGACACATGTATTGCATACTTATAGGCGAAAATTTAGTTGAGGACTATAAGAGTCTACAGTAGAACAAGGAGCAGTGTTACTGCTAGGAATTTTTAAAAAGATGCCCAAAAAGTCTTTCTCTTAAAAAAGTCACACAGAAAGAAAGTATTTTTTTCAATTAATCTGTTCCGGGAATATGTTCAATTCCCATTGAACACAAGTACGACGAATACGAATTCAAATTATTTTGAACATAAAATTGAAATTACATGGTAGAAATATAGCGGGAAGAACAGTCACACTGCTAACCATTCTGATCCGTAAAAAATTGTTTTAAAATCTTGGATCTTAAAACAGTTTCCTAAGTCATCGAAGATCGCATAACGTAATATTAGTCGATCATTTGAAATCAGTATAAGACTAGCTTTATATAAGACAGATCTTTGAATTTATAAAATAAATAAATTGGTACTACTTCTCAGATGTTTGATATCGAAAATGGATAGATATCATCCTACGTCTTGGTATAGATTATATTAAATTTCTTCTACCAAAGTAGTTGTGTACATTTTAGAGTTGGGCCGTTTCGGAACTAATTAGTTCAAATGAACTATGACGCAAAAGGCACGAACGGTACTAGTTCATCTGGTTACATCGTTCATCTAGTTCCTTTTTAATCTAGTCCATATAATACCTTTTGAACGAATCGTTTATTTAGATATTTTCGTTCATTGACCGAATTAACCGACGTATAAAATAGTTCAAATGTACTATAACGCAAAAGAAACGAACGGTACTAGTTCATGTGGTTATCTCGTTCAATTTGTTCCTTTTTAATCTCGTTCACATAGTGCCTTTTGAATGAATCGTTCATTTAGATCTTCTCGCTCATTGGCCGAATTAACTGACGTATATTATGGAACTAGAAGCACCTATGGAACTAATCATGGTGGTGAATCAGAGCTGCAGCATAGTATTATTAGAAAACTAATTATATAGTCGATTATCAACTTTTCAACGCAGAATTTACTACATCACAATCAAAGACTTAATTAATTGAATCCGATATAAAATATCTCCAATTATGAAGACTCCCTAAAGATTTGCAATTTATCGCCTAAAAGTATATTAGTTAATACCAAACTCCTAATTATATTCGGAATTAATAGTTACTGATGATACAAAAATAAATTTCAAAATCTTTCTAAGGAAAGATAAAGTGCAGAATCCTGATTTAATTGTTAAATCGAGTACAATTTACCTCGATTTACCATACAAATTTAAATCCACTAAATATCTCGACATAATTTCAAATACAACCCTGCCTTTGTCCCAAAAAATCGTTTCTCCTTAAAGTATGCTTTAAAATTAGTTAATAATCCAAATAAGTGCATAAAAAATATGTCAGCTGCTCAAAATGATTCATTCATAATAAATGATTCTATAATTGAGAACAACGTAGGGTTTTATGCATTTCAGACCTACCTCACAGAGCAATTCCGAACAAAATTGGGAAAGTATTGATAGAAAAATTGAAATGTGTTTGTATTCGTAAACAAATAAAAGCTGACAAATCCACTTCACGCCTTAAGTTTTCCTGCAAATCGATAATTTTACGAATTTATAGAAGGCAGACTTTAACATACTTAAATGCTGAATGTCTTATAAATACATAACTTTTCCAATTAGGACACCTTCTTGCTAACATGGAATACAAATTGAATGTATTGAAAACAAATACATTTTCTGGATTTATTTAGAATTTTCAGAATAGAATCCACAAAGGTCCTTCATAGTAAAAAACCGTCGAAGAGTGTTCTATAGGACACGTATGTGTCACATCTCCTTATCAAAGGTATACATAAGGTAGATGACCTCAAAAAGGTGTTTTGTATATAGACTTTTTCCACAAAGGTATCCTAAAATACCTTAATAATGTATCCTATAAGAGAATATCTTCTGAGGTCCTCCAATAGTTTGAAGATATCTTAGTTAGTTCTGCGAAATATGAATGACATACTAAAGGTATTTGAGGTGTTCAAATTTCGTCATTTTGAGAATTTCAGACATGATTTTCAATTTTCACACGACATTTTGGGTATGTTCAAGGCCTATCCCAAATTTCCAATATTTGTATGTTCACCTCATGATGGATGATTTTCTTTTAACTTGAGTAGATTTCCGAAATGCATTAACAAAGTTTCGAACGAAATATTTATAAATACCACCTATCATCAATTCTGTAGTTATGTAGTACATTTCAAAATTGGCAAATTTTGTCTATTTATTTTTGTAATCATCTTCATAAAAGCTTTCCCCACCATTGTTGTTAAACGAGACTCTCTAAAACAGAGACAAACTTAGACTCCGAGTGGAATTTGCGTTTTCCTTTCCGTGGGTCAGGAAACACGTCATTATAAATCACTTTGTTCAGTTTTTCACGTGAATGAAAGTTCTTAAGCCCCGCAACTCCTTCGTTACGTTCCACAATCAACCAAAGAAAATAATTTATATATAAATATTTCATTTTCTATCTATCTCTTTTTCTATATATAAAAAATATTAGTATATTTTGTCAGTTACTAAAGTGTATAACGAGTTTCTTTATTTTTAGCTAATTTTCCCTCTATATTTTTGTTTCGTTTCGAATTTGAATTTGTTCGTTATACTTACTTACTTACTCAGAGTAATGAAGTTCCTCTTTCTTACTTTTCCTTTCATAATTTATTTTTTTGATATTATCTTTGTTTCTTCATTTGTTTCCAATAACACTTACGTACTCTTATTGTTATTGTTGCGAAATGCAAATATAGAAAGAAACAAAACAGTTAGCAAACCCCACCTATTTTCCCCTACATGTTTTTTTGGACTAATGCCTGTGCAACTATTTTACAGGGGATGATCGGTCGCGGTGGTAATGTTGTTGGCGGAATGCAACAACAGCAACCATACGGTCAGCAACAACAGCAGTCACAACAACAACTACAGCAACAGCAGCAAATGGGTGGCATGGGGCAAATGGGTCAGCAGGGTATGATGGGTCAGCAGCAGGGCATGATGGGCCAACAGCCCGGCATGGGTCAACAGCAGGGCATGATGGGCCAACAGCCGGGCATGGGACAACAACCGGGCCAGCAAATGGGTCAGATGGGCCAAATGGGCATGCAACAGGGTCAACAGCCTGGCATGCCGGGCCAACAGCAGGGCATGCCCGGCCAACAGCAGATGGGACAAATGGGCCAGATGGGTATGATGGGCCAACAGCAGCAGCCGCAACAACAACCTCCCGTATCACAACCCTCAGGCGGTTTACTGTCCGGAGCAACTAGTTTACTCTCGGGTGCTACTTCGGCTGCCACCGGTGGTCTATTTGGGTCGAAACAACCACCGAAACAAGATCCAATGCAACCACAAGGTGGTGCGCAGCCAACGCAGCAAGCTTCAACCGGCCTGGGGGGATTGTTTGGCGGCGGGGCCCAACAGCAGCAGCAGCAACAACAGCAGCAGCAACAGCAACAACAACAGCAGCAACAACAACAACCACAAGTGCCACCTCAAGGTCAACAGCCACCACCGCAAGGTCAAGGACCCGGTGCCGGTCTGCTGGGCGGTCTTAAAGGTATCGCAGCAGCGGCGCCGGGCGGTGATGTGCTGTCGAAAGGTAAAGATCTCTTTGGCAAGTTCGGATTCGGTTTTGGTAAATAACCCCGGTCATATTATAGGTCGTTTTTATATATATATTAAATTAAATACTAAATAATTAATTAATTATAATAATAATAATGAAAAATAATAATATTAAATTACTATAAAAGAAAAGAAATGCAAAAAAAAAACAGAAAAAACAACAGAAACCTTTAAGTAAACAAATCATTCACAATAAACTAATTTTTTTTTTTCAAACAGTAAAAAAAAATGATTGGAAATGGATGCACGTTTTAAAAATCACATATATTGCAAATATATTTGATTTTATTTCACAATACTTCACAATTTTTTAGATACAAGTTCTGCTAAAAAGATTGTTGGGATCTCCTATATATAAGACCTTTTAACAGGGGGACTTCGATGGGTACCTTACGTACGGAGGCGTTGTAATGATATTGTTAGTACACCTTCTGATGTCTCTTTACGGCGAAAGACCAATAAATACAATTTATGAAAAACTATTTGTTCTAAATTGGAAGAAAGTGGCCTCTAAAGAGAATATTTTTTTTTAATGTAATTGTCGAATCACTTTTGCCACTCCGAATGGGACACCTCCAAAATATGGATTTCCAACACTTCACCTTCTACTTCCGGCGACGAATATAATTGACCACTAATTTTTTCGTGATGTGTCGAAGTAAATAGAAATCATTGCATCAGGTCAGAGGTCCACGCTTCGATTGTCATGATGCTCATTATTTGTTTTTGAATTTCTCCGCTCACTTTAGGCCAAAAGAAAAATTATTCAAAATGCTTTTCCCACGAAAAAAAATTGTTGGATTTGGCTCGACATCAAAGACCGACCGATCGATTAGTGTTGTGTTTCGGTTACCTATGAAAATATTACAAACGTATTGTAAATAACCGGGATTGTATTTATATACCTTCCACAATAATGGGAGTGTATATAAATAATCTTCGGAGACCCATTGATATTACTTCTAGGATGTTTGTTATTTTTTTTGTTAGAACACATGTATAGGTTACGCGCATTTTGGTTTTCGGAGGTTTATAAAATCCTGAAAATGTCCACCATATATCCATATTGTGATATAGATCCTGCCCCCTTTTCGCCATTTTAAGGTTTCAGGCACGTTTCCCACTGAAGAGCAAACATTTGGTATTCTGGCTTCTTGTAGAGCGAAAAAATAATTTTTACAGAAAATTTTCGATAAAAGTCCATGTTTTAACATAGCTCTCGATATTTTTGAAGGCATTCCATATTCCTGGCGAAGAAAGTACTCTGTCCATATTTTGTATTGAAAATAATGAAATGTAATGATATATTTCCACTAATACAAGGGTTTATTTTATTTTCCCTCAAATAGTATTCCTGTGACTCAGAGATATCCCTAATTATTAGAAATTAATAATTTATAAAAATTGACTAATTGACATTGCAATCAGCGATATCAATTAGAGCGATGGCTGAATTAGCATTTTAAAACCAATGAGCGGTGTATTACAGTTGGACCGCGCCGACCATATAATACCCTACATAACTATCACTGAGCGCTCAGTTTCTAAGGATCTTAATCCGAGTCTGGTTCGCACGATATTTGCACTCTCTTAATCGATTGGATGTCAAAAGCTTCTCTGTGGCATAATTTAATGCGCTAAATATTGGCCTTATCATGACAGCCATTCAAATTGGTCAGAACGCCTTCCTTATGGAAAATGTGTGATGTTCGGCTTATGATTGTGGTGTAATTGGTCAGATCGCCTTCCTCATGGAAAATGTGTGATGTTCGGCTTATGATTGTGGCATCTAGACCGACTAGAAAACTATCAAAAATAAAGTTTTCGGTCTATTTCATCCTCGAAATATCATCTGATCATCATCGAAATCCTTGACCATAACCAATATATCATGAAAAATTTCCTAGCCATCAGCGCTGCATTTTTGCCCTCTAGTGTGATAATGGTAAAGTTTAACTCTCGCATTCGGCTACGTACATCAATATAATGGTTATCAATTTAAAGGGTATACTTTTAAAGGGTGTCATTTCGATTGGTATCTAATTAAAGGCCTCTTCAATATATTATGAACTTCTCGAGTCTATATTCATAAGGCTTAATACAAATGACTTACAAATTTTGTCACTATTTACACAAAAGTCTGGGTCCATTTAACCCACTAAATATTGACCGATCTTCAATAAAAAGGGACATGCTTATTCCATGGACAGACCTCTTTCTCTGTGTAAAATTTCGCGATTTTCGGGTCATAATTTCATCTTCTAAAAACTAAGCGATCGTTATCAAAAAACAGATATCTTCTTTGGCCAGAACATGAAAAATTTCGTAATGATTGGACGGACGATTGGACGGACGATTGGACGATGCACATGTCTAGATCGACTCAGCTAGTCGAGATATGACAATCGGTATACTAAAATCTGGCTCTACGGCCAATATTTCGCGACGTTACAAACTCTTGGGTAGACACAAACTGCTACAGATTTTGTTGTATCCCTGATTTTGGGGAATTCTCCGATTTGAGGTATTTTTAAACGATTTTCTACGGATTTAATATATCTAACTTAAGGATTTCCGGAAATTTTTTTCAGGACTTGTGTTCTTGCAAATTTTTTCCATTTATTGATTTAATAAATCCTTGATATATTTTAGGAATTGAGATTCCGTTTGCTTCAAATATGTTGTAGCTACTATTATTCTGGTGAATGAATCCTTACAAACACTCATTTAACATTTGATGTAGAGATTATCACGGTTTTATCTTTTAAGTTTTAAGATATATACAAAACATTTAAAATAAAACTATTTAAGATTTTACTTTCCAATATTTTCATGTATGTGATTAATAAAAGTTGTGTCCATATTACAATAAATCCAAACCATTTTCCTAATAGTGACTAATTTTTTATTAATTAAAAATTAATAGGAAATTTTCGCGTAACAGAAATCCCATTCATGAAATAGAATTTCGAACCAAACCAAACAAGAAAAGTATTATATGCATCTTTTTGAACATAAATACCATTTGTAGCTAATTTTGTTATTTTTCCAAATAAAAAAAATTATTTTGTTATAATAAAAAACATTATTTTTTCAACAAAACAAATGTTGTAAAATTGACTAAGTAAAAGCAAAATATCATTAAAATGAAAATGCAATAATAACAAAAGAAAAACCAACCCTATATATATATTTGTTTTAACAAATTTAATGTTAATTGACTTATAAAATAAAACACAAGAAAACAAAGCAAAATGCCCTTCCCAAACCCTTAAATTTAAAACAAAAACAATATCTTCGCCCTCATTAACTGATTGTAATCATATTATACATACTTTAAATTATATACTATAAATAATTAAATATTATAAAGTTATATATATCTTATACATACAAAAACATGAAAAACCAAATTATGAGAAAACAAATGAAATGAAATTTATAAACATATTAAAAAAATATTTACAATTATTTGTTACGCACATTGTTAAATTTGCTACTGTTGCTGACCAGTTTATAACAAAAATAAGAAATGAAAACAAAAAACTAAAATCTAAAAAATAAAAAATAAATTGATAAAAATTAAAGAAAAAAAGAATATATAATATTAATAAAAAAATACAAAACTATATATATATACATATTAATTAAAAATAAATTATATGAAAAAAAAGAAATAAATAAAATAAAACAAATCTATGACATATTGAAATTATAAAAAAACCAAACTATTATTATTAAATCAAAACAAAACAAAAGAAGAAATAAATAAATTAATGCCACAAACCAAATGCAAATACACATTTATTAAATTATTAAAAAAACAAACAACACTCTATACATTTACAAAATATTCAATTCAAAATTCCCTAATATTAACTATTTTTTTCATAATTACAAGAATACACATTAATTCAAGAGAAATACAAAAATTAATTCGCTTTTGTTTTTCGCCTTATCCTTCTTCTTCTTCTTGTTATTATTATTATTCATTACAACAATATAAAGACTTTACATAAAATTCTAATTACCATAAACTATTTCATATCTATAAACATTAATACAGCATACACAACAACAACTACCTACAAACTATCTAAGTAAACACCATTACAGCATACATATATTTCCTAATAGTATAACATATTACATACATTATTACATGCATAAATACAATAACAAAAATATGATTATTAAAACCGAAATTGTTTTTTTTTTTCTTAATCTTCTTCTATGCTAAATGCTTTCTTATTTCTATTGGTTATCCTGCCTAAGAGGACATTGTAAGACATACATCCACTGGGCCAAAATTAATTTTGTTTATGGAGAACCCGATTTCATGATGGGTGTGGAAAATTCCTGACAATAGTAACAAACCCTCACAAAATAACCCAACGCGTAATATTGTGGACTATGTTAATGTGTTTGGTCGAACAGAATTTAAAATTTACATACATGAACAGATACTAAGTCGGCTGTTGGTACGGAACACGTCTAATTTATATATCGGCTATAACTAGAGTTGGGTCCTTCCGGATCAAGCCAGTTCATTGGTACTTTACCGTGAATGGAATCATAAAGTTCCTTTAGTTAATCCAATCCGTTTATTTCTGGGTCGATTACGGATGGCAACCATAGTTTAGTTCCGTTGCCAATTGCCAAATTTGCATTATGGATGGCAACTGTTGTCAATTTCAGTTGCTTCAAATATAATTTTTCGGCAACCATTTATTTCTAGTTGCTGTTTATAATAACTGAACTTTGTAGGATAATATTACTACAAAGGACAATTTGAGGTCCTTATTGCCCGGATGGAAGCTCGCCCAAATGTAGCACGCGGCGTGCGGTCTTTTGGTCAAACCAAAGCCACTATCGATGATGTGTGGACGCCATTTCAGAAGACCTTAACTGCTATGGCCCACAAACACGCATTCCAAATGAATGGCAGAAAGTGGCGAACATCTTCTTTTGGGTCCATGATATGTACGTGATACACACGACAATACATCCGACAACACCCTGGAACTTAGTTTTCGAATAACAAAATGTATTCTTCCCTTTTTCCTCCTCCGTTAATTTAGATACAATCATTTCTCTATTAACCGGGTAACTTCGGCGAAAACCACCGACATTGCCGCTTGAGCCATGCCAAGGTTGAAGTCATTGCTATGGGACTTTTGAAAACTTCCCTCCACAAAAAACATCACAGCTGCAACACATTTTTAAGAGAGGAGGAATTGCTGTTGACCGCCAGGCTTTTCGGAAATCAGTGTTTAAGGCTTCATCTATGTACACAACGGCATCTTTTGGTAGTCGAAAATACGCCTTCAAGCTAATATGAGCAGTTGATTGAACATTTCTCTAAACGTCAGCATCTACTCACAGAACTGATGGTAGTTCTAATAGATTTTTCTCTTAAATGCCTTCTAATAAATGACACACCTTGAACATAATTTTCATCATCAAAAAATAGTTCCACTGAGTTTATCATCACATACCTAGAATTAGTTTTTCTGAAGTATTGTACTCAATTTTTGTTTGTATATAATATTTCTAGTTGTAGAAATGTCAAAACAGTATTATCGACAGCAACTGAGAAAAGTTGATATTCATAATGTTAAGTTTTATTTCAATTGCGTTGCCAGTTGAACTCGCAACTGGAGTGTGGTTGCTTTCCATAATCGACCCATTCATCTCGTTCCTTTTTCATCTCGTTCCATTATTTTGATATTCTCTGTACTTTCTCGTTATCTATAGTGCCATTGTCTAATCTCCTTCTATTTTCTAGTCTAGCTCTTTTTTTCTGATCTCTAGAGTTGGGTCTCATTACAAGAATGTCGTTATTTCATGTCGTTTTTTTTCTAGTCCTGTTTTTTCTGATTCTCGTTCCTATAGATTATGTAGTTTCTGTATTTCATCCCGTATCTTTTTTTGATCACTATAATTGGACCGTTTCGAATCGAGCCAATGCATTGAAACTATTCACAGAATGAAACAATCGGAACTAGGTTCAATTTGTTTATGCGTCTCTAGTTTGTCTAGTTCCTATCGAGAAGAGATAGATTCAAATTATGCATTTTAAAATTCAGTTGTAATTCAAAACAATTTTTTGATAATTCGAGAACTTAGATCCCACTTGTAATTCAAATGATTACATTTTCAATTCGTAACATTTCATTTGAACTTGGAAATGTTGCATTTGAATTTGGAATTATTGCTATTGCAATTCAAATAATTAAAAAAAAAAATTCGAAATTAAATTTTTTGAATTTCAATTGGGTTGTTATTGAACTAGAAATGGAATAAGAAAAAAGTTTTTACTGTTTAATTTAGTTTTAAACAAGAAATACTTTATGGTGCCTAATGTGTAAACTTTGACTATTTAGAGTCGGGCTCACTATAGACTCTACGTTTAATTTGAAACAGGAAACATAAAAAGTGGGTCAACTTTCGGACTTTGCAAAGGTTTGTAAATTTAAAAAACTATGTTAAACCAGTGAGCGGCTATCACATTTATCATGAAAATCTAAGGTTCTGCAGTTCCATATTCTGAACCTTGGCAGTATTTCGCGATATTTGCACCCTCTTGACCGATTACAGGCCAACAGCTCCAATTTCTGATCTTTCTAAAATGGATATACTCCTTAAAATAAAAATTTGGGAATATGAACCGATCGTCATTCAAACAGCCGTTCTAAGTATTTGGTTAGGTCTTTTTTACGGT
Organism: Musca vetustissima; assembly: GCF_032173495.1. NCBI lineage: Eukaryota > Metazoa > Arthropoda > Insecta > Diptera > Muscidae > Musca > Musca vetustissima. The sequence continues at coordinate 416,912 of NW_026882780.1, read as the reverse complement.
GTAAAACCTCAAGGAAAATTTCGTGTGTGGCAATGCCAATACTAAACAATATCAGAATACGTAGACCACCAATATTTGTGTATGACTCCCTTATTCGAGTACATTCAATAATATAATTGGTATCAAGTTAAAGGTCAACCACTCCTCTTAGATATACTGTCAACTTCTCCGGTCTATGTCCTTCAAAAGTAAATGTATACGCCAGAGAATAATTTTTATACCCTTCACCCCTGTGGTACAGGGTATAATGTCTTTGTGCATATGTTTGTAACAGGCAAAAGGAATCGAGATAGACCCATGGTTCCTTTTGAGAATATGCATAGAATCGATTTATGCATGTCCGCCTGTCCGTCCGTCTATGTATTTTTGTGAGCAAAGTACAGGTCGCATTTATGATCCGAATTGGATGAAATTTGGCACAGCCCATTGATTTGGCCCAAGGACGAACTCTATTGAAATTGGAGAAAATCGGTTCAGATTTAGATATAGCTCCCATATATATTTTCGTCCGATTTTAGGTAAATGGTGCCCCAAAGTCACTGAAAACCATTCGATTTGCACGAATTTTGGCATAGCGTACTAAATTAAGTCGACGACGATGTGTGCTAAATTTCGGAAAATCGGTTCAGATTTAGATATAGCTCCCATATATAGTTTTGCCCGAAGTCCCTGAAAATCATTGATTTTGCTCGAAATTTATCACAGCGTACTGAATTACGTCTAGAATGATGGGTGCAAGGTTTCGTGAAAATCGAATCAGAATTACTAACACCTCCTATATATATTTACGTCTGATTTTAAGCAAGTGGTGCACTAAAGACCCCTAGCTAGGCCGATTGACACAACGTACTGAAGTTAATATAAATTAATCTCTGGTAAGTTTCCTTGAAATCGGTTCTGATATAGATGTAGCGTAGCTTTCATATATAATTTCGACTTATTCATTTTTATTGAACACCAAATAATCAATGGGTGTTTGATTGAGATTAAATTTTATACAGTGCAGCATACCGAATACAAAATTTAGCATAGGTTGCAGAATGGCATGTGTAGGGATTGATGTTGGTCAGTTTAGATATAGATAAATATCACATATTTAAGTTCGTTCAATTTCATGTCAATGTTCCTTCGAAAAGGCGACGTCTTTTAGGATACATATGTACAATATACCCAAAGTGGTGAAGGGTATCACATAGTCGACCCAGTTCGACTTTACTACATTCCTTACGGTTTTTTTTTACATTTTTCACACAAAAGTCAGAGTCCATTTGACCCGTTAATTATTGACCGTTCTTAATCAAAACAGATCCCCTTCCCCATATAAAATTTCGTGATGTTCGGGTCATAATTGCGGCCTCTGGAGCAAAAACAAACAAAAATAACGTTTTTTTGTCCATGTCATCCCCTAAATCTTAACTGATCTTTACCAAAAACAATGTGGGTCTTCTTTTGCCAGAACCTGTCCTACCAGCAAAATTTCGTGAGTATTTGACGATCGCATACTAAAAGATGGGTCTAGGAACAATATTTCGCGGCTTTACAAACTCATGGGGCTGCACAAAGCTATAACATCTTAAGAACATAGTTGTCTAGGGTATAACAAGTTAACATTGGAGAATATAATGTAGCTTTATCTACTTTTCCTCGTGAGTTCGGAGGAATTGAATTTTTATGTCCAAAAGCTCGATCACTCAGACATCAAATCCCGATGTATTTTACAAACAAAATATTTTTAGAATCCTAAAATTCAAAACGAAGTGATAGCCACATTAAATAAATATTAAATATCTGGCAGTCATCATAGACAATAAACAGATGCTGATCTTTCTGCGGAAAAAAAGCCTAAGCTCTAAATGGGCTTTCAATGTAAAGATGATACACTGGATCTAAAAGAGCGCAATGTAGTATGGTATTCAGATATGTACAACAAATGCAAAACTTAAATCTACGACGGTCGCTTTATAGTACCCGAAGCCCTAGTTGGTGTTGCTCGAACTAGAGCTTTGGGTACTTTGAAGTGGCCGTCGCAGATTTAAGACTTAAAACAGCGGTCAATATATATAGTAAGGGCTACAATCGGATCCCCAACCAGCAATTTTGAGTCATACCGAATACCTAAAACAATATAACTCACATCATGTGAAACTCAGATTCTGGACAAAGACGTTTCCAACGCCAAGTATTTAAAGAGACCCACAAAATATTTGGAATAAGAAGGTGACTGGGAAGAACTCACAAATATTATGTGAATCCAAACGAAGATATGACTTATGGAATCTTAACGACTAACATAATGGAAATCAGCAGATTAATAGGTATTCTCACAGACATCTCAGCCTGCAGACACATTAACTCAATATTGGGGAACGCAGCAGATGTACAGCAAGTGGGGGAGCCAGCGAAACGTAAGAACATGGCTTATATAATTGCCCAGCTTCGGCAAGCCTTCGAGCCCAATTCATGGTAATATTATTCACAAACTAACCGACCAAAGGGGTGTGATTGGAAAATACTGAAGGGCTTCACTAAGAATCGAAATCCTAGAAGTATAGGGATTCCAATCTCATGATGCCTTATTTTGACTTTCTTTCCTGAACAAGTTTTCAACCCAACCGAAGAATATAATGTAATTTTATTCAACAATGAATTAACTACTATAAACCAGTGAGCGGAGCAGTATAGTCGGACGGGGCCGACCATATGATACCCTACACCACTATCACGGAAATCTAACATTCTGCGGATTTTTATTTCGAGCCTGGCAAATTTACGTGATAGTTGCACCCTCTTGCCCGATTAGAGGTCAATAGCACCTCTACTAATATTCAACACAATCCTTCTAATTACTTGCCCAGATTCCCTTGACCGTGGGTTGTGTTGTGATGTTCGGTTTATAATTGTGGCCTATAGATCGACTCGAAAAAAAATAAGTTTTCGGTCCACTTCATCCCAAAATTATTATCTGATCATCACCGAACATTATAGTCGTTGTCCTTGACCACTACTGGAACCTCATGGAACATTTCATAGCGATCAGCTCTATATTTCCGCCCCCTAGTGTGGTAATAGGTTACTAAATAATATATCAGTACGTAAACACATGTAAATATTTAAGTGTAACTCCCACATCTGAGTACATACGACCATATAATTGGTATCAATTTAAAGGTCAATAACTCGTCAACCACTATCAACATCTCGGGTCTTTGTTCTTCATGGGTAAATATATACGCTATAGAATACACAAAAGTCAGGGTCCATTTGACCCGCTAAATATTGACCGATCTTTATCAAAACAGGCATGTTTATTCTTTGGCCCGATCCCCTTCTCCATGCAAAATTTCACGAAGTTCGGGCCATTATTACGGCCTCTGGAGCGACCAGAAAAACCGAAAATTGGTATCAATTTAAAGGTCAATAACTCGTCAACCACTATCAACATCTCGGGTCTTTGTTCTTCATGGGTAAATATATACGCTATAGAATACACAAAAGTCAGGGTCCATTTGACCCGCTAAATATTGACCGATCTTTATCAAAACAGGCATGTTTATTCTTCTCCCCTTCTCCATGCAAAATTTCACGAAGTTCGGGCCATTATTACGGCCTCTGGAGCGACCAGAAAACCCGAAAAAAATTAGTATCTGGTCCATTTCATCCCCTAAATATTAACCGACATTACCAAAAACAATAGGGGTCTTCATTGGCCAGAACCCATACCACATGCAAAATTTCGTGAAGATTGGTCCATAACTGTGGCCTGTATCGTGTTTACAAATTATAATGGACAGACGGACGGAGACACATGTCTAGATCGACTCAGCTAGTCGAGATATGTCGATCGGTATACATAAAGGTGGGTCTAGGATCAATATTTCGCGGCGTTACAAACTTTTGGGGCTGCACAGAGCTATAATACCCTGACAACATAGTTGTGTAGGGTATAAAAATTGTTCTACGAACTTTTTATTTGTTCAAGTATTTTTTTAATAAGTGAACTCTCGACAAAAAAATCTGGGAATTAGCGGTAAATATTCTGGTCGAATCGAAAATGTGAACAAATTTGAAAATATGAACTATCCCAACATTATTTAGTTTACATTATCGACAGTTCACTGTTTTGGATGTTCGCATTCTCGAGAGTTCACGTACTTAAACATGCGACATATATTTAGACATTCAACACTCCAGCTTTATTTAATTTTATTCAGTGAAATATCTTTCATTACTGGAAATATCCGTTAATCTATTAACGGATATTGCTGGAAATATCCGTTAATCTATTAACTGACTTTAAACTCATTCAAATAATCATCGCTTTTACAGACAAAATTCAAATAAAAATTAAACAGATTTTCTTGTAAAAGCAAATATTACGAGCGTATATTAGACCCATAGAATCTCGTATCTATGGTAATAGAAATTGAAAATGTAATAATAAATTGATCCGATGAAAATTAGTGTTGAAAAAAAACTTAAATCTCCTTGAATGCAATGGCGCCCAACATGGGATATTTGAAACTTTTACTTATGATACGAATTAACTTTTTTTTCCTATAACAGATATTTAATTGAACACACTTTCCTCGTAATAGTGTTAAAATTAAACTTATATGTCCCAGATGGCGCCCAATGTCGAGTATTATAAACGTCTGCTTATGATACGTGGAGTTTCATAAAATACCACAAAATATAGGATTATAGGCGTTATTCTTTAAAACAATATTCAAAGTAAATTAATAAAAATATACTTGTTTGAACTCAGTTCTCTGATTTTTTTCCTTAATACAACACTTAGGCAGGATTTTTTGTTATTAATTTTGAAATAAAAAAAAATAAAATTTCGAAATAATTCCTACACATGAAATTTATATGCAATAACAGAAACCTCGTAAACGTAAAGAAACCAAAGCGAATAGACCAATAAATAAACAAACAACAAAACAAAAAGATACATTAAAGAAACAATAAAGAATAACAACTGAAAGGAAAAGAACAGCATTATAGAGAAATAATAATTGAAAACAAAATAAACCCAATAAAAAATATACACCTTCAGATGGCGAAACGAATTACGTACGTACGACACACCTACATTTCGAAAATGCAAACAAAATAATAATAATTAGCAACCAAAAAAAAAAAAAAGTCCTAATGCCTCTTTAACAACACAACACAGCAGTCATGTATTTATTGTAAAATCAAGAAATTAAAACATTAGCAATAGATTTCAACAAAAAAATAGGCTTTTAAGAAATAGTTCATTTTTTCGTTAAGCAAAACAACACATAACAAATAATACGAATTTTATTTGCAAATATTATGTATTAATAAATTTATATTTATTTTTTAATTTTTTTTATTCGTTAATAAAACCTTTATAATATATACAACTTACACATATATAAATAAACAAACAAACATAACTTATATATATTTCTTCTGCTTACAAAAACAAACAAAACAAAAAAATCCAAAAAATTTAGTGCTTTATTTTAAATTACAACAAACATGTTTCCTATTAAAACATAAAATATATCATTAATATTAAATGCAAAACCAAACAAAATAAAAACAAGAATAAAATACTATTTAAATAATTTTATAATAAAATAGAAGAAGAACAACAACAAGAACCATGATAATGAATATGGACATGAGCCATTACCACAATAACACATTACTACATAACATACATATGTACTTACCTAAATAAATGCCATATACATAACATAAATGCAAACGTGTGTGTGTCCGTTCGATTGTCTCAAATTCAATTCAAGGAAGATTTTCTTATGTCGTTGATGTTATGTGGGGGTACCAGTTGTCTGGGGACTGGGATACATAATAGGAGTTGCAATGAAAAGGAAAGCCAGAGAGATACTACATTCCCACCACTATGCGACGCGTTTCGCCGTTGGTTAAGCGGCTCATTAGGCATATTGGGCAATGCGGCTTACAAATGCCTTTATTTGATAAGTTGTATTTATGTCGACTATTGTTGCGAAATTGCATCTACGAATTAAATTCAACCGTGTCATGGTTCGGACATTTGGCATCACACCAGAACATTCCTTGTCATATTTCTGTGAAAAAAAATCATTTCTGGGGCCCGAGCACCCTGGGCCTCACTTCTGGCTACGTCGCTGTTTGGTTATATATGATTATTATTGGTAAAATGACAGGACAGCTACAGTAGGTAGCTCAATGTATTACAAATAATTAAACGGGCGCTAGTCTTATAATAATGTTGCAAAAAACTTCAATCTCCGAAAACGACAGGGCGCTCAATGTCGCGTATTGGATATTTCTGCTTCTGATATGTGGTATACCATAAACTAAGGCCAAATATATGATTAAAGACGTTTTTTAAATATTCTTCAAATTAAACATTTTCTCATAAAAAATACTAATTGAACCTAGTTTCCCCTTTTCCCCTTACGAGTCTTGGTTATAAACTTATACATAGTGGTGCAAGATTCATGATGACCTAAACTTGACAGACTTTCTTATTTATTCTAGCCATAGGAGGTTGAAAATTCAGATCAGAAAATTTATATATTTCTGGCCTAATTACGAAGCAGTTTTCCACACCGATCCAGACATATTCAAGGCTTGAATCTCATCTTCTGGCGATGAAGATCGTTTCAACACGTAGTATGGAGAAAAGTTATCCTAGTGGTAGAGGCAAATGATGACTTTGCTAATTAATTCTGGAAATGTTAAATATGTATTCTCCATTTAAAGTTATGGTCGAGATGAACCCCTCGGTAATTATAATTGTCGACCAATTATAAATTGGTTGCATATTAACCCTCTTATGTTTCTAGCTCATCTTGGGCATATTTTGCGTTTAGATAGTCCTTGAGTCGATTTGTGAAAGTTCGCAATTTCACTATGCAAACTGATTCTTTACTTTTTTCTTGTTGTTAGATTTTCTCCAAAATTTTCGGGGAAAAACAAATTGTGGAGCACCGCCACAACGGCAACAAAATTCAACAGTGTCTCACCAACACGGAAGTAAAGCAAGGATACCCTTCGTCACAATCGTACTGGATAAAATAATGAATAGTCTGCCCTCAGAGAAGAGGCATAACATGAAGGCTTTCACGACAACTCGAACACTTAGATTATCCGTATTATATATGAATTCCCTATCACAATATAACCGAAAATTAGACGAATTGAGGGATTTGGAGAGTACAAATATAGTTCTGCGCTCGAACTGAGCATTATTCTCGACATCGAAAATGTCGTATAATCTATACCGAGAGAACTTACTCTCACAAAGGTTCCACTTGCCAACACACTGCGTGTGTCACCATTAATTACTGGCACAAAACTACCATCAATTAACACTGTAAGACTCAGAATATATCTATATTGCCTAAAATCGGTCAAAATGACCTCATTCTGAAAGAATTTTTATTGTGTAAAGAAACATTTTAAAACTTATTTTTTAATATTTTTTACATTATTTACAATCATACCAAACGTTGTTATTAGGAAAAGAGTAAGTGTTTACTCTAAGAATAAAATCGACTGGAAATATATAATTTATAATTCCCGATTTGTGTTTCCAGAGTAGCAAACGTGTTTCGATGTTGTTGTACTGATCTGATCATATAAGAAATTTACTTTATACAATAATAAAAGTAATGTGATTATTTATTATTTCACCAGAGGTCAAAATGGCGGATTTTAGGCAATTTATGTAGGTATAGCACATGTGAATACGGGGAATGAATGAGGGGGGGAAGCAGCTACTATGATAAATAAACGTAGTTCTATGGGGTACAAAAAGTCACCAATTTTAAAAAGCTGTGTCATAATATACGCAATTGTTTTTGTACTTGAAATTCAAAAACGGTCAAAATGACCGCTTTCAGCAAACTACTGTTAATAAGGGAGAAAATAGAGGCTATGTACATCATATTTCTTTGTTTTCAAGCATGTTTTAACTTTTGGGGACATACTTCGCTTTTATTTCGCTCTCTTGCTCTTCAGCCAGTCTAGAGAATGTTGTACGGATTCTGAAAAAGAGATATAGTAAATAATTTGAATGAAAAGAAATTAAAATATTTTAAATTTATATTACCTCTTAGCGTGGCATATAAAATTTTCAGTCCTGTCAGACTTTTTTTTCCATAAACCCCATTAATTCTGTACTTAGAATACACTTTCAAGCTTTTTCAAAAATTTTACAAATAAAATAATGTTATTAAATATTATTAATGGAATGATTAATATTTACATTCATAGCACGCTTGTTTTCGTCAATGATGTCAATATTCAATTCAATTAGTTTCTATACAGACGGAATATAGAATTTTTTATGTAAATGTAATCCATTATTTTACTGTCGTAAAGTTTTTTTTTAAAGAACTTTCTGCTCTGCGTACGATTCCAGCAATAGTTCTATTTGATTTGGCTTATTACATTTTCTCGGTGTCCGACAGCAGCAGGACATAATTAAAATTGTGAACTTATTCAAAGGACAAATAAATTGGATTTCTTACTTTTTAGTTCATTAACTCTCCTTAAATATTTCTCACATTTGTGAAGCCAAACTTAATTTTGTTTCGTCTTCATTTTCTTCGGAATAACGGTGTAACATTTTTGCACTGCAAAAACAATGTGTATCGTAAAAGAGCCAATATGCTACGTGATTTTGGACCAATTTCTACTTTTAAAAATGCAGGGTATTCATAAACAAATGCCTCAGAATCCTATACAAAATACTCTGGCCTAACACCACACTATGTAGCGAGTTCATATTAACAGCGGCCAAAAAATAGAAGGAGTTATCGTAGGTGGATGATATTTGGTACAAGTGTTTATTATTAGCCTAAAGAGCAACAGACAAAACATTTGATAGATCGGACCAAGATTTGGTATACCTCGCATATAGTGAGTCTTGAGATTTTACACTTTTTGGCCTATAAAATCTTTAATTTTCAACCAAATTCAATGAAAAATGGCAATTTTTATCTACTTATGTCTGGAAAGCAACTGACAAAAAACTGAATAGATCGGACCATGATTTGGTATACATCCCATACAAAGGGTCTTGAAATCCGATTTTTGTGCCTATAAAATCGTTAATATTCTGCCAGATTTGATGAAAATTTACAGTTTACTTAATATAACCAAATCTAATTCAAAGCAATCATAAAAAAGCAAACATTTAATACTAATTCGACTATATCTCCGCTTCTGATAACATTAATTTCCAATTAATTGCATAATTTATGTAAAATATTGTAGGATTACTATGTTCTGAATCAGACCTTCTCCTTCCCATTTGACCCCAATATTTTTTTTTTTTTTTATTGTATGAATAACATATTCGGTCCTTAACTTCTAACTATTTTGTGAATATGTCATATTTTTTAATAAGGTGGTCACTGAAACACGTAAATAACTTTTAGGTCCGCAATTCTCCGCAGCTAATTCTTTTTACGCGTTGAAGAGCACCCTTTCTAAAACTCAAATAAAAAAGAACTAGGGCGAAACCTTTTTATTTTTTTTTTTGTTCTACTCCATTAATTTAAAAAATTGCTTTACAAATTATATGAACTAAGTACTAAAGGCGTAGATAGCTGTAAACTCCATATTGTCTCTATTTACATAAAAACAGCAGTTAATCCTAGTTTTTAACATCCCGAAATAAACACTTTTATAATAACCGTTAATTTAACTATTCAAATATTTTAGCATCAGAAAAATGTACCTATTTTTCGAAAAAAAGAAAAATGTGAAAAAAGCAGTTTGCCAACAATCTTCAGATTTGAACCCTTATATTGACAAAATTGCTTGACGTGTCAATACCAAATTTCATATTTATTCTACTTGGAGTGTTTTCTATCAATTCTCATCAATAAATTTGTCCTCCAAGGAATTGGTTTTGACCATTTTTGGCCGCGGTCGTGACACTGTACACCATAAGTAACATGGAACTGTAGAATCTATAGAACCTGGAGCCCATATGTACTGATTACAAGAAATGTACATGGATTGGCAGGTTAAGAAACTGATTACGTTGTCCAGGCGGAACAATCTTCATACGACTAATTTTGCCGGTTTCCGTCGAATATTTGTTTTGAAATGTTTCTTGTCTGGCATACAGAGTTGTCGGGTGAATTATTTAATATCTACTAAAACTAGTCATTGGCTTCTATAGACAAAATCTTTGTACGGACATTGATGGCCAAGAGTTGACTGAGTATCCTAAACAAGTTCCCATCCCTTTTCAATGGAAAATTCGATCGAATTTCGATATTTTTCATTACGCCTCAAATATTCACAGGAGTATTTTTTTAGTTGCTTTCGAGCAACTAAAAATTGGGAAACCCCGCCATCACAAAGAAAAACATCGCTTCAGTTAAAAGTCGCATTATATTTTACTAAAAATAATTAAAAAATGGTTTTACTGTATCGATTTCGAAAAGAAACGGCAGTTTTTGTGATTTTTTTCAAAAACTATCCACTTTTGTGACTTCAATATGAGACAAACTAGCTAAAATTGGCGTTGGCAATTTTTCATTATAAAAAAGGAAAATCTGTATCAGAAATATCTGAATTTATTAACCGTAGTCGTAGTACTATTCAGAAAATCGAATATCAAGTAAAATAAGAAAACTCTGTGATAAAAAGTTGAGTTTTTCCGACGAACGTTGGATTATTAGAAAAGTAAACACAAATTCAAGAATTTCCGCTCCAAAATAGGCTACTGAGCTGAAAATATATTTGCAACATGAAGTTAGTGCCTCCACCGACCGAAGAAGTCTTCGTAGTCATGGGCGTAACAGACGTAGAAGACTATCATTTGCCAATGATGATGGTGTGGAGCTTAGAATAAACCGACCTTCGAATATCCGCAGCGAATCATAAAATATTTCTGCTACATTTTCAAAAAAATATTCTTTCTTAAAGCGATTTGAATGTGAGACAGTCTACCATACATACAAATACATCAACATACATAAATTCTACTTTCGAATGTACCTTTTTTGCTTTAAACAAATATAAATAATAAAACATAATAATAATACAAAAAATATTGCCGTACATAATTATATATCAACCAATAAAATAACAAGAACAAAAACAAAATAACATACATAGGACAAACAAAGTAAAATATTTATAATAATAAAACAAATTATATATTTATGGAAAATAAACAAACCATGAGAACTCTATACAATCCCGTTCCATACAAAACAAAAAACCCAAGAACAAAATATTTACTTTAAACTCCAATACAAAAAAAAAGAAAAAGACAAATGAAAAAAATTGTAAATTATCTGAGATACACAACTACTCGACACGTGCAAAAAAGCCGCCAATAATGATATCCCACGTCCTGCAGTCCAAAAAATGAAACAATATTAAATTATAAAAAACAAAGAACAAAAAATGAAAATATATACATATTAATAAAGAAATATATATATACAGAGAATATATATAGAACAAATGAATAAATAAATCACAAAATGAAAATCAATAATTCAAAAGAAAAGCTAAACTGAAAATGAAAAAGAAAGAAACAGACAGACAGGTGACAGAACTCAACATTTCAAGTTGAATTTTTAGGGATGGGAAAACCAATACAGATATCACACAATTCCTCTCCTTGGGATTGCGAACCTTAATAATGAACAAAATAATTCCAAGGCGGGGAAATGTCTGATATCTGCAATGGTCTTCCTTCACCTCTCCAACAGAAACCGAAAAATAATATTTTTTCTCTAACTTATCCCACGCAAAATGTACGAACCTTACGATTCTACAATAATATTATTTACAATTATTATTATTAATACAACAATAACAAGAACAACCATTTACATTTTGTTAACTTTAAACTACTTTTGTAAAAAAAAACACAAGAAACAAACAACAACAATTGTTAATAATATTTAGTTTAGAACAAAATTTCCCCCCATTTGCCCCTTTGACATATAAAAATCACAACAAATACACTATAAACAATCATAGTTATTGTATTTAATAATATAACAAAAGAAAGAATAAAATTAAAAATATATATATTTAATAAAATTAATATAATTTTCTATTATTATTACTTAGGTTCTCATTTTTTCTAGCTTTATACCTTGATATACATAATATTTTTTTAATTTCGTTCTCATTTTTCTTTTATATATAATATTTCAAATTCCAAACATTTTTTTTTATAATTCAATCATTATTAAATTAATAAGAAATGATAAACAAATAAATAAATGAATACCACAACAAGAAAGAAATCTACCAAAAACAAATATAAGCAACTTAAAAGCAAATAACAACAACAACAAACAAACAAATCTTTGACTAAATAAATAAATAAAAACCAAATAAATGAGATGAAACAAACCACAACAAAAATATATTAATGATTTAAAACAAAATAACAACAAGAACAAAACAAAGGAAAATTAATAATATGAATAATAATTATAACAAAATAATAAACAATTGTTATACGGTATTATTATACTTTTTCTATAACTTATAATTTATTTATTGAAATAAAACTGAAGAAAAAATAATAAAAATTTAAAAATGGGCATTTGTTTTATTATTCTAACAATACATTGGTCATCACAAAGAAATATCTTAATAGTTTAGCGATGGAAATGATTGAACTGAAAAAAATGTTAAATTATATTAACCAAAAATGTGCAACTGTATTTAAAGGTAAGTTTTTTTTAATACTTTAATTATAAAAGAATTTAACATTTAAAGCGGATCAACTCTATTTTTATTCAAATTTTAATTACTATAGTAAAAACACATACGTTTTACTAATCATTTGAATACTAAATGCAAATGAAATTAACGGTTAACCTTGTAAATATTTAGTAAATAGTATTAAAAAACTACATCACAGATATTACTACATTTTTACACAACCAATACTAGACGAGGATCTTGCTTCTCATAAGTAGTACCTAAGCTCAATATAATTTCAACAAAATAGCGATTCGTTTAGCGAACACTGAAGGTTTAAGATCATTACCCACGCTTGCCCAAGTTGATGGACTCAAATCATAAGCTGGAAGTGGTTCCTAAACAAGGAGTAAAACGTTAAATTTATAATCTTGTTGTTTCGGATGAAGCCATACCAGCTCCGCTCACGAACTGTTACATATTTATTAAAATTAACGGATTTTTTCATATTTTTCATTTTATACATTTTACACATATACATACATATATACATATTCTTATAAACTTAATTGTAATTGTATATACTGTTTAAATACTAATTATTATAACTAAGAAAATTTATATAAAGTTCACACTTATCTTATTAATTCATTTATTTTATAAAATAAAGTAATTAAAAAAGAAAAAAGTAATAAAAAATAAAATAAAGTAATTAAATAAACAAAATTCTGCTCCCATTTAAGATATAGGCAATGGAGCAAGCTTCCATATTGGCCTATTAAATGTGTCAATCTTGGTTTTTATCCCCGCCATCGTGACTTTTCCCTCTTGACGTTGACGATTCGGCCGGTTACCCATTCTTGAGGTGGAAGATTGTCCTCGTGCGCGAGGCACCATCCCCAGCCCAACAGCGAGGTCGGCTGAGGATGTCTTATGTCATATTTGCATATAAACATATGAAACAGGTTGTTTTGTTGTAAGGATAATGTCGCGAAAAAAGAATGGAATTTCCAATCTTCTTCACAATATGGGGTTAAAATAGGATTGTCCTCGTGCGCGAGGCACCATCCCCAGCCCAACAGCGAGGTCGGCTGAGGATGTCTTATGTCATATTTGCATATAAACATATGAAACAGGTTGTTTTGTTGTAAGGATAATGTCGCGAAAAAAGAATGGAATTTCCAATCTTCTTCACAATATGGGGTTAAAATAGGATTATAATAATATACCTTCCCAAAACTCTAAAACATTTTATGCCATGTACAGACGAGCGTGGTTCGCTCTCTCGTTGGTCGACCCTTAATTATGAAGTAATTACATAGTTCCCCATACAAAATTGTCTGAGCGAACACCGAATTTTGTACATTGTTCAATTCGAATCACTCTCTGAATAACCAAGAAATTTGTCCCATCCCTAAAAATTGAGAGTATTTATCGAAAATAAATTAATTTTGACAGCATGAAAATATTTATAAATTTCTCAAACTTTTTCAGTAAAATTGAATTGAATGAAAAGTAACAAATTGTCTAGTTTTTATAAATGCAGCAGGATGTAAATGATGTTTTCTACATAATGCAATATGCATTTCTTTCCCCTTAGTTCTAATTAGCGTACAAAACAAGAAATAAATGTGGGTAAACTCAAACAAAAAATTCTCCAAATTTTGTGTATGTGACAGTATATGACATTTGAATTGAGAAAATATAAAAATGTATTAAAAACAACAACATTTTCAGAAAAAATGGAAAACATAAATGAAAAGCAAACAGCTATGGGTTCTTACTATATTCAGCAGATAGAAAATATTTTTTTCTATTTAAATTCATAGGTAATACACAAAAAAAATACGTTGAGATTTCGGTGTAAAAGGAGAAACAACAAATTTGAAAAAGAAAATTCTGATGACAGGAATTACGAATAGTATCGTATGAACGGGTTAATGTACGTAATTCTGAGAGCGAACTACGTTGTTCGAATGTTCGTCAGAACATGGTACTACTCTACATTGCTTTTTTTTTTGTATTTTTGAAGACATATACCCTGACCTAAATACAAAAGGTGAATTCATTCAAAAGTACAACTCTGCAGCTACATCTATTGTCAAATTGGTCACCACACACATTTTTCGTAAACTGTTCATTTGTTTTTTTTTTCTAAATTTTGAAGCATAATATATTTTTAACAAATTTAGTTTTGAATAAAAAAACGGTTTCGGCATTTTTGTAAATGCATGGTTTTTTTTATTGAAATTCAAATCAGAACTGCATAGTTTGACAAAATATGTAGATATCAGCTGTCCTTACTGGTTGATCTAATGTATAGGCCTTGGCATAATTATATATATGCAGTCATATGTTTTCAATTTTTTCATAAATTTGCTTTTGACAACATTCAGCTTTCAAAATTTAAATGAAAATACATTCCTTCACTGGCAAAAATTCCTTTAGAAAATATATTTGTTTAATATATTTTTCATTTTATTTGAAATTGATATATGAATTCCATATTAAAAAGGGTTGCCATTATCAATTTCTCAAATGAGACTACCTTCCATAATTGAATATTTTCAAAATTTACATATGAAGAATATATTGATGGCTAGTTGATATGTCTCTTGCAGCAAAGCAATAATCGCTCGTGTTGTGAGGGGCACCGTCTTGTTTGAACTACATATTACATATCATAAGCCCATAACGTTCCAAATTGACAGTGACAGTAGTTCCATACTTCGCATCAAAGAGCGCATCAAGCATACATGTTTCTTCTCAGAATCTAGAGTTGGGCAATCTAGTTCACTTAGCGGATCGATCTTTCTCGTTCCTTTTTTAAAAAGGAACTAGTTCCTTAATGTAGTTCCTTTGCTCCAAATAGTTCCGATTCCTACATAGTTCCTTTGAATCTCTCTCATTCATCGTTCTTTTTTTCGTTTTTTTTCATATATAGTTCCTTTGATCCGTATAGTTCCTTTGCTCCATATATTGCTTTTACTCCATACAGTTCCTTTGCTCCATATAGTTCCGACTCCTACATAGTTCCTTTGAATCTCTCTCTTTCGTCGTTATTTTTGTTTTTTTTTTTTTTGTTTTTTCCATATAGTTTCTTTGCTTTATATCGTTCCATATAGTGCCTTTGCTCCATACAGTTCATTTGCTCCAAATAGTTTCTTTGCTCCATATAGTTCCGACTACTACATAGTTCATTTGAATCCCTCTCTTTCATCTTTTTTTCGTTTTTTGTTTTTTTTTTTTCATATAAAGTTTCTTTGCTCCATACAGTTCCTTTGCTCCATATAGTTCCGAAAGAACGAGAAAAAAAGGAAAAGAAAAAGGAACGAGATCAAAAAGGAACTATATTAATTAAAGAGCTGGAACTAGTTCCGATCGTTCCTTTCTCGGAATAGTTCCAATGAACTAGTTCGTTCCGGAACTACCCAACTCTATCAGAATCCCAAATATGATAATTTTCTTTATTAAGATATTCACTGAACGAGAAAAAAGGAAAAGAAAAAGGAACGAGATCAAAAAGGAACTATATTAATTAAAGAGCTGGAACTAGTTCCGATCGTTCCTTTCTCGGAATAGTTCCAATGAACTAGTTCGTTCCGGAACTACCCAACTCTATCAGAATCCCAAATATGATAATTTTCTTTATTAAGATATTCACTGAGTGAGAAATTTACTTTGGGATGCATCTACGAGGATGTTATTCGTCGGCTGGTATCATTTTATGCGTTGTGTAAGTGTAGATCCAAATGCAGAAAGTACCATAATATGCCAGAGAACGACGAGAAATCGACACATTCGTTTGCTGCCGATATTTTCAGCTGAACGAGCGAAACGATGGTACACAGACCATTCCTATGTTTTTCAAACCACGAAATGACTGTATGCATGCCTTGATAAAATGTCAGGGATTTGTTTGTCCTTTGGAACCAAATTTTGTCCACACAGCTTCGAAATTTAACCTAATTTTTCGGAAGAATCGCAATTTTCTTACCAATATTATATTGCAAACATCGGTGATCGTATAGTATTAATGGCAGTTCTCTTTCCTCCGATTTTCATCACAATCACTCTTTATTCAATTCAATATAGAATGGACAATGATCGACAATGATTTTAAACTCTATGACAGTTTTTCGTTCTTCGATGGACTAATTGATAAATAATAATTAGATGAGGGTACTGAGGATTTTTTGTTAGTTCCATTTTATTTTGCAATTTTAGAAAAATGATATAAATCCCAAGGGACTTATTTCATTTAAATTTTTTGCGGGGTTATTTCATTATGAAATAAATTGTGTGAGATACTCGAAATTGATATTTAGGTTACATTTTCAGCTTTACTGATCTAGTACCTTAACCTTGAAAATTCAGAACCCCAAATTGACCATTTACTGTGGTATTATTTTATATTTCCGTGTAAAATTCTCTTTGTTTATTGTGAGGGATATAATCAATAGACCAAATATGTATATATTACCCTCCCCACATTTCCAAAAATATTACTACTCAACCAGCAACAATACAATTATCAAATAAATAAATAACCGCAATTTGTCATATACGTGTGAAGTTGATGATAACATCGACCGCTACTGTTTACAATGTCACTGACATGATGCTACCCTAACTACCTACCTATCTAAGATAAGTGACATCAACGAATGTCACCAACACCGACAACAACAAATTCGAAAACAATGGTTGCTTGATTTAAAATTAGAACTAGATCGAAGTGCGAGGAGGGGGAGGAGTAGGCAGCAAATGTACTATTACGTTCCATAAGCAATTATGCATTGTTCATAAATTAAATGGGAAAGAGATGGAAAACAAAACAAAAACAACTGAAGATATCCGCATAATAAAACGGGAATGATAACAGTGAAGGTTTCTGACATAATGGGGTTTTGAAAACAAAAAACATATTCATTCATACCTTCTACGTTGTATGGAAGCATTCGGTTTTATCCGGTGACGATAGTAAACATTGACTAGCTGATATCTGCGGACATGATCAAAAGCATTTATTAGGAATTTAAAGTTGTAGACAAAACAATAGCAATGATAATTGATTTATTTTTGGAAAGAATTGTTCGGTCCAGTGAATCAAAGTGACAGAAAACAGGAGAACATAGGAATTGTAATGTTGTTTTTTAGGAAAGCTAGTCATGGAAAAATTCGCAATACATGCAGCATTAGATTAGAGGCGGTAGTATTTGCTAGTTTTCTTAAAATTTAAAACATGCTATCTTTGAAAATTGCCTCAAGAACAAGATTAAATATAAGTGGTTTGAGTGTAAACATCCAATATATAAGCGATAGCTCCATTATAATAAGAACTCTTGGAATAAAAGAATTGAAACAGCGACATACAAGTTAATAGATATATTAATAAAATTAAAAGTGAATTAGTAAGGAACCCGAAATCGTTTTATAGATTTTAATACATTTGCAACAACAGGGTATTTCCCTATTATGGAATAGGAATAATTTATTATTGCATTATTTAAATCCGGTAGTAGACAGATTTTGAAAATGTGACAACAGATTCATTATCTATACAGATTTCATCAATATGGATTCATATATATTGGTATAATACAGCTGGTTAAATTTGGAACAGTAGTTTTAACTGAAATATGTGTAAAATCCGGGGTTGTGCATCATGTATATAATCATTTATAAATGATTTACCCAGTGTAATAAATTAATCACATGTTTTAATGTTTGCGGGTTATGTAAAGATTTTCTATTCAGTTAATAATATTACAGACCATGAAATACTACAAGTTGACCTAAAAAGTTTCAAATGCAAGTATAAAACGATTAAAAACATTTTTTATTTACATGATCGTAGCGTTGAATATGTTGATTCTATGACGGATCTAGGTATTCATTCAGATAATAGTTTGGATTTTAAAGAGCATATCTCCCTTGCCACCTATAAGACTTATACAGCATTAGGATTTATACTACAATTAGAGAGATTACCAAATTATTATAGTGCTATTATTATAGTGCTATTGTTTTGATAGTCACTATGTGTAGTATATTAGCAATAATGTGATGTCTGTAGAGGTAGAATACCCTGAATTGGTTTGGCACGCAGCGAGACTGAATATAATGACAAATAATATTTGCAATAAGTAAACAATACACTGTTCCATATATACTTTTAAACCGCAATGTGAACGGAAATGACGACGATGATATTTTTGAAAACATCTTCAATATTTTGAATGACAAATCATAATACATAAATATTTTTTGATCTATTAACTATGTTTCAAAACTTACATATCTGAATGTGGGATGAGAAACGACCCAATGTCGGAAGGTAGCTATTACTATATCTTTCACCATTTTCAGAATGTATATATGTATGGTGCAACCCATAATACATTTCGCGTATACTCTCAAAGCCTGACAGGATGTCAGGGTAGTTTTATATCCAAGTCAGGCAAGGCACACTACGCAACATCAAAGTCTTACCGACCAATGAACCTAACTGCATTTCTATTCAAAACTATAGAACGGACCATCGACACCATGATAAAGAGCAAAAATTGCTGGTTTCTGTAGAAGAGCCGTAAACTCTGAATAATGTTTAAATCTAAAAGAGCGTTATTAGACCAATTCTAACAAAGGCGAATACATGATATAAGCATCGAATCGGCATTCAAATAAAATATGAAGTGGATGTCGCAGCTTTAAGACTTAATGCTATAAACGAGTGGTACCAGGCAACAGAACACTTGCAGACCGTGGAAACTTTTGTTACTCAAATGGTTTTTATTGATTGACCTAGGACCCTTCGTCTGAGAGATCATAATAATACAGGTTCTGTCCTCATTGTCTCTTGCAGAAGTGAGAATAATGAAATTCTCGGATAAACAACGAAGAAACTGGTAATATCGTAGACAACATTACAGGCAAATGATTTCTGATGACCAATGGAAAAACAAACCGATAAGAAAAGTAGTAAATTCGAACGGGCTGGCTATGTGATAACCTTCACCACTTTTGGGTATATTTAACAGATGCATCCTAACAGACGTCACATTTTTGAAGGACCATTGTCATTAAATTGGATGAACTTGAATATATGATTTGTATCTATATGTGAACCGACTTAAATCATTCCAATCGACCAACTCTATGGTGCAACATTTAGATAAAATCAGATGAAAATATATATTGGAGCTTTATCTAAATCTGAACCGACTTAAAAAAACTTGACCAGGGTGTGAAGGGTATAAAATGAACCAAATGATTATATCAGTAAAAGTAAATGATATCTGATGGATGGTTTACTAAAGAAGATGTTCACTTCAGAACGCCACGCAACGATTGCCGAGAGAAAATTAGTTCTTCAGCATGCTGAACTAGGAAAATCCCCAAACACATGTCCCAGATCGTTAGAGAACTATGGAGTATTTTGGAGAAAAATATTAGAAGCCATAAAATCTCTGAAATGTTTTGTTTACGGATAACGAAAGTCGTCAGATCGCCGCTTTTGATAGTGAAACTATAAAACGATTTCGGGTTAGTTACTAATTCACTCTTAATTATATTAATATATTTCTTATATTGCTGTTTGTTTAAGATTGTGTATTTTGACCTAATGCTGGAATAATTAGCGAAGTCAGAGAACGTGCCACTTTTTTTCATTTATATATAATTTGTTCTTTTTGTTTTTTAATGTTGACAATGTAACTGAATTCCACGAGTTTTAGAAATAGCATTTTTTAGGATGGAATAAAACATTTTTAACATTTCTTCTAAGAAGCCTAATGATTAAAGTTGTGTCCAGTCAATAGAACTCAAAAAGGAATTTAAATTAGAGTAGTTAGTACGAGAGAGACAGCATATGTCATTGACTCTATTTGTTCAGCTGATGATTTAGAGGAAAGAGTTGACAAAGGATACTGCGACATATAGTCATACAAGGGGATGAGTAAGGCTGATAATTTGATATCTAATCCTCTTACATTCTGGTATGCAACATTAACAAAATCGACAGCAGGCTTCGTATTTAGCTTTTTGAATTGGTGTTTGGTAAATATATAATATCTGTCTTTGCAACATTCCTTTATACATATTCATGAATGATGGCTTTGGGAGGCCACAACTTTGCATCTATCTTCTATATATATATATATATATATAAAATAGAAAAAAATTTGTTTGTTTGTTTGTGTGTATGTTACCGATAGACGCCAAAACCGCTGAACAGATCTAAATAAGATTTACACTGTATATCGGGGCATGCCCTGAAAGTAATATAGGCTATATAAACTTTTAAAATTCCACGTGGATGCGGAGTTATAGCATCAATAGCAAACATACCTCAAATTTTCTGAACATGTAATATGCGTTTATCTTAAGAATGGTTACAGATAACGCCTTCAAAATTTATCTGTAAAAATATGAGCGAGATAAGATCCTTGGAAATGCACTTTCCGTTACATTTAAATAATCTACATGTGGGAAATAAAAAAATGTTTTGTTTCTAGATTCAAAAACCGTTGAACAGATTTTATTGAGATTTTTATCGCATCGAAAGTAATTATACATCTGAACTAATATTCATTTTCTAAGCTTATATCTTATATCTGAGTAACTTGGTAGCAAATACGCATCATCCCTATAAAAATTGGCGTGGTACAATAGGGGAAAATGTACTCCTCACTGCATTTAATTAATCTAAATGCAAAAAATGGAAACTCTTTTGGTTCTTGGCACAAAAACCGCTAAATAGATTTTACTGAAATTTTCGCAGTAAGTCATGCCAACCCATGTAAGTAAGATAGGCAAGATAAACTTCGAAAATTCCGCGATGACGATGAATTATAGCATCAACAGTAATCATACCTCTGAACTAATATTCATTTTCTATGCATATATTGGATTTTCTTAAATAAATCGACTCATACAAATTTGTATGATACGCAGATAATTACATACTATTCTTAAGTGACCAGGAATTAACAAAATTGGTCCAAATGGATAATGTTCGACTACTCATTTTTAGTCCTTTTATGTTATTATCAGTAATGATAAAAACCACCAGTTCAGTAATTCCGCTAACGTCTGCTGTTTTTCATCTCTCCATTATCTACATATTGGAATAAAATGCATGTAAAATGAAAAAAAATTGACATTCTAATTTTTACATTTTGTCAATTTGTGAAAAAAATTGAATTTTTTTTAATTTTAAAAAATCAAACACCATTGAAGAAAAAGACTATGAATTCAATATGGGAGATATCCAAAACTGAAATGCTGATTGTGGAATAAAAGTTATAAAAGTCCGAAATCTGTGGTGGCTTCTCATTATAGCTGATATATTTCGAGGATGTATAGAGGAAATGACTATCTCAAATGCTACAAATCCTATCTTCGGACTTTTTCTTAAGAATAACAGTACTATATATATCTAGGTTCGGTAAAAATAATATGATGTGATAATGCATTATTGTGAATTTTTCATGGCAATGAAACAATTAAAAATACACAACTCAAACTTAACAACGATCATACGTCATATAATAATCATACGTCTCAAACTTAACAAGGATCATACGTCATATAATAATCGGAGTGAGAAAGGGATCCCAATCATATCATGGGGAAATAGTTGAGAATACAGGCATAAAAATTGATGTAATGTAAATGAAGGATTTTAGTGGTCTTGGAACGAATAATGAAAAACATGTGAATATTAAAGAAAATATATTTAATCAATTGTAATAGTACCATGCACATGGTACTATTACAATTGATTAGAAAAATCAAGCTAATTTATTTTTTTAATACAACCACCGTTATTCAAAGATTATGTAAAAATGTATTTGTAATCTATTGAATAGAATCAAATATACTTATACATAGACCGGCTGCTACGAAATTATTACTGATATTACACTACGAAATACCTACAAATAGTTTTCGACGTTAACTATCCAATGTTAATAACTTTAGTATGGGCAGCGAAGCGCCACGGGTTCAGCTAGTTTATTATAATTTCGAAAATATTTTTGGGGACAATTATCTTAAACGACGCTTTACTACGTTGTTCTGCATATCTTTAAAGACTTTAATCTCAATATCGGAGCCTAATTTATTTTTAATGTAGGCATTAATATCATCTTTCGAAGTTTCTGCTGCAAATACAGTTTTCTTGGGTTCAACAACTTTTAAATTGGGGTCGGAGTATTTGGGGTAGTCAATAAATGTGGTGATCATGATGAATTTAGCGGCGAATAAAATTGTATTTGGTTTGGTTTCTTTCTTTTTCGAAGGGATTAATAATTTTCAAATAGGTTTGTATATTTCGTTAACCTTTCCGTTAGGGTATTAAGTTCATTACTTATTTCTAGAAATTCTTTACGGGTACTTACAGAAAACTCGATAAAATCTATACCGGTAAGGTAGAAAGCAGTATAAGATGTGAAGCTACAATTGCTTTTGATGTTCAAGTTCTTATATAACTAAGAATAAAATTTAATTCATCGATTAACATGCGCTTATAGCACTTATATTATAAAAAAACAATTGGATACTTTTGACTGTGGCTCACTGTATGTAGGTGTCAAGAAATTCGTATCTCAGTTAATTTGAAGGCTAGTAAATATAAGCATGAACTCACGTGGGCTCCAAAAATCTTCAAATCGTTTTATAAATTCAAAATAATGAGAAATAATTATTTAAATAATGTTATTTATTTATTTCTTAAAAATATATTAACAAAAACAATAGGAGCTTCATCAAAACTATAATACTACATTATTTAAGTGTTTCATATCTACATACATAACTATGTATGTAAATACAATATTTGTTACAGTCAATGTAACTTTTATATACAAATATTATATCATTAAATAAAATATTCTATCAGTACTTAAATTACAACTATCTAAATTAAGCCATTAATGCACCATTTCCATTGGCTTTTTTCTCCGGCACCAGAAAATCATCCATTGTTAATGGATTCATGGCATAATGAATATTCGAATTATCGGCGGGCAAAAGAGATTTATATTTTTCACTTAACGACTGCAAAATGAACATTTGTTTTTGCTCAGCGATTTCTTTGGCCACAGCGGTGAGCATTTCAATGAACGTGGCATCGAACAGCATAAATCGGGAACAATCTAATACGATGGGGAAATCGTAACGATATAAAATGCAGGCGGAACGTATTTCGGTGCGTATCGAATCGACACCGGAAAAGTAAACATCTGACAATGGTTTCACATGAACATAGGCGACGGTGTCACACTGCAAGGAAAAAACACGCAAATTGTTATTATATATTGTTGTTGTTTTTTATAAGCCTTCCCCTTGAAACTCACCTGTTTCAGATTAACTTCCACCTTGGGATTACCCAATCTTAATAACACAAAAATCATATTAAGTAAAATGCCATATAGAAGACCAACTTCGACACCGGCAATCAAACACACCAACAGACAACCAGTCCAGCTGAAGAAATCTTTTTTATTATTCTTCCAAAGGGTTTTGACGGGACTGAAATCAACCTGCAAATAGAATGGGATTTATAATAACTTCTGAGGTATAATTGTTGTTATTTAAACTTACCATAAATATCACAGCAGCTATGAGCACGGCTGACAGTGAGGATTTCGGAATATACTGGAAATATGGTGTAAGAATGGACAATGCAGAGAACACGATAATACCTACAAGAAGTAAAAAACAAATAAAAATACAAGAACTTTCACAGGCATTTTATAGTCTTTTTATATACAGACTATCCTTCACATTCCCTCTATTTACAGGAGAACATGGAAGAAGCTTCTTAACTTTCATTCCGTATATAATAGACACTTTAAAGGTCTTCTATATGGGAAATATCCTTCACAGCCCTTCTATATATAGAATAACTTTCACATACCTTCTATTTATAGAAGACACATCCCAGTAATTCTATATTCAGGAGAACATGTACAGGCCATCTATATATAGAGGGCCCCTCACAGATCTTCTGTATAAAGAAGACCCTTCGAAGGCCTTCTGCATATAAAAGACCCTACAAAGGTCTTCTTTATATAGACGTTCCATTACAAGTTCTTTACCAAACCGCTACAGTTCATCTTTTGATATTCTTGATCTCAAAACTTACCCGTATAAATACCAGCCATTGGGGTTCTCACACCACTAGCCTGACTGACAGCAGAACGTGTAAAAGCACCACAGGTGGGCATGGCACTAAAGAACGAACCAGCCAAATTGCACAGGCCCAATGTCAACATTTCTTGAGAAGCATCCAATTGGCTGTCCTTAACTAAAAATACAAAATGAAAATCAATAACAATTTATATCTCAAAAAAAATCTTCCAAACTTACCAAAAGCCTTGGCAATAGCCACATTAGCCAGCACCGCAACAATAGGCACGACACCCAGACCGCTACCCAATTCAGAACAAATGTCCAAAAATCCATAAGTACGATTGCCACTTTCAAAGGAGAAAGGTGGCAGTTTAAATTGTGGCAAACCAGAGCTAACTTTAGAGGACAGCGAAAATGGTATAGCCTCGAAAGAGCTCTTCTGAATCCAAAGGTACGCAATAAAACTCAGTGTAAAGACAACCAAAGCATTGCGAGAAATGCTAATGTACCACAGTAACTTTTTAATGCGACGGGTTGAGTCGGTCTTCTTTTTGAACTCAACGCTGGATAATTGCTGAAGAGGGGGTAATATCTTTATTAATGCTTCCCTTTGGCAGAGAGTGTTCTGTACTTACCCTTAAAAGCAACAACACAACTAGGCATATAACTCCCACAATGGCATCGGGAACTTTAATGTTATTCCAAAATTCTGCCGGTGTAGGTATTCCCTTGATTCGAACACCGAATAGAGTTTTCACTTGAACTAAGGCCACAATTAAAGCTGTACCGGAGGTAAAGGCTTTCGTTACAGGCGATGGTATAAAGTTCACTATGAAACCTGTTAGAAAAAATAGAGGAATTGAAAATTGGATTGAATTAGTACTGGAAGTAGTCCGGTTTATGTTAGTTAATAAACTTTTAACAGGACTTCCACATACATAAGGCCATTCAGGTCATCAATATATGGAACACCTATTAAGGCCCTCTATATGTAGAAGGCCCATTACAAAATGACTATATATAAATTCATCAAGAGAACTTATGTATCTAGAATATTCTTTACAGATTTTTATTAGAATAACCCGAAAGGATCCTATATAGATGGAAACCCTACTTTAAAACCTTCAATATACCGAAGACACCTTATAAGTTTAATTGGAATATTCGTTGCATGCCTTTCATATATAGAAGACCCTCTGCATGTTTTCTATATACAGACGAACCTTCGCAGGTTTTCTGTATTTGAAAGATCCTCCACAGGCCTTCTGTATATAGAAAATCCTTCACAGGCCTTCTGTATATAGCTAATCCTCACAGGCCCTCTATATATGTCTTTTTTTGGAAGTGGTTTAATTCCATGGCCAGAAGACTTTGCACAACCTATTATCATAACCAAGAATTGATAATGTTTTAAGGCTTGACCTATTGGTGCACTCCTGTTATTCCCCCACAAATGGTCAAAATTCAATATTTATAAATACAATATTAAGTGAATGGTATGCCCGATTTGAACCAAATTTTACAGAACCTATTATCTTTACCAAGCCTAGATCAAGTTCGAAGGTGGGACCCGTCTGCCCTCTCCTCTGGTACATCATACAAAAAGGGTCAATAGTATGTATTTGAGCAACATTAAATCCGAAACATCTTTAATTAAACATATACCTTATGTAGAACGAATAATAAAGCCTGTGTATAACTTTGAATACCAAACCATAGGGTCATGGTATAATAATAGAAGGTAACAGCAAGTGTTGTTGTACAAAAAACGATACAACAACCACATGGAAATTTGTTGTTGTAAGTTCTACTAGTGTCAACTCATTTGACAAAAAAATGTAAACAAACAAACAAATTATTATCAAATTAAAAAACATGAATTAAAATCTATCAATTTTATATTTCTATCTATTCCACATCTATCTATTAACACATATGAAAATGCTGGGAATAGCGAGTTATTCCTTGAAGAAAGATTTGCTTCCTCAAACTTTCCCAGCAGGCGGATTGAGTAAATTGAATACAGGAGCACATTTAATAAAGAACAATTGTATGCGTTCCCAATTTTCCTGTTGGGTGATTTTTAAAAACATAATTTGTCAAATTCATATTGACACTAGTATTACGTTGGAATCAAATCAGCTGGGATTTGCTGTTACCTTTTATAATTGTACGGTGCCATATCTGTCGGCAACACCGACTAACACTTTATTACTTGTCTTTTTTATTTTATCTCCTGATGTTACGATTGCTAACATCCCGATCAACTTCTATTATTGCTCCGATTTTATCGACATTTCCGAAGACCGGCCTACCAGTGTGAAGATCATCTTTAGCATCAAAAATTCCTGAACGGAATCTACGAAACCGAAATTGCACATGAAATTGCATCCGTAAATTTTCGAATATTAAAACCGGTTTTAACCAACCCGTTTAATGTACATATCTTTCTTATGAAACCATGGGGTTTCTCCTCCCCCTATACCATGAGCTCAATTTTGTGGCGTAGTGTTGGGGCCACACATATATATAATACCCTCACAATTCATAATAAGATATAAAATCTCAAACAAATAATAATTTTTCCTACTCTTATAATATTGAATTTAAAATTGTTGAATCAGTATCTATATCTATAAAAACTTCCTCACCCGGAACACCTTAACGACACCTACTACAAATTTATTAAAATCACGTGTCACTTGAGGTTGACGCCAGTTTTGTTTAACCTTTCCCTTTATGTACATAGACTTTTTAAATATGTTTCTCACGGTGTGTGCGTGTACTTATTTGCCTAACTAATATAGCAATTCAACAAAATGATAAACAATATTTATTTTCAAAATAAAAAAAACACCAAACATATTATTATTAATAACCCGAAATATGTGAGATGATTTAATAATTTAATGGAAGTGAATTTTAACCGCAAATAAACTCAACAATTCATTTCTAAGAATAACCAACAACATTCATCTGTCAAATAAATAAATATATTTAAATATTAAAAATAAATATTTTTTGAAAGAAATAGGGGATTTTTGGTAAAAATCCAAATTAATGCTAATGATTTTCTGCAGCTCAAGCGGAACACTGCAGCAAAAGTTTAGCTTTGATTAAAATGCAAATCGAAAGACTATTAACAAGCTAAAATCAAGTGACAGTAATAAATAATTCGCAAGACTCTGCCACGAGTATTGCAAGATTTCGCAAGAAAAAAAAACAAACATACAGGTTTGTCAAACCAAGAAAACAAGCAAACAAACATACAGGTTTGTCAAACCATCATTTGTAAAAATTTAGATCGACTCGAAATAGTGGAATAAAAGAGCATTGCTTGTAAACAAAATTTGTCTCATATGAATTCGTTTGTTTGGGAACAAAAATCTCCAACACATCAAAATATTAATTTGGAAGCGATTCACTTACCCAACTGAAATACGCCCATAAGGAATTCAAACAGCCCCGCCATAAATGCTAAAACAATAACAAATTCCACAGGTTTATCCGCACAGAACTGCAACACTAAGAGAGCCATTAAACTTGTCGGACCGATAGACACTTGAGGTATTGTTCCGAAGAATACATAAATAATTGAACCTAAAACAAAAACGCACACAAATTTAATATATGAAAATGTATTTTTTTTTTCTTTTTTAAATATTTACCTATAAATGCCGAATATAAACCATATTCCGATGAGAGTCCTGCCAGCGCTGCATAGGCTATACTTTGCGGTATAATTGTCATACCCAAGGTGATGCCAGCAATTAAATCTGCTACTGCCTTTTCACGATCATAGCTACCAATCCACGATAATATATAGAATCGTCGTACTAGCAAATTTTTCTGCTTCGGCATGGTATAGTTTTGGCCGATCTGAAGACCAACATCGCCATTTGTAGCATCGGAATCATGTTTCATCGGCAATGCCTCATCTCCTTTGGCTGAAGGGAAAACATTGGTTATTATTTTTTTCGAAATTTTCCAGACCTTCAAAATTCTTAAAATTGGCGGGACCTTTATATGTACTTAATGTCTAAAGATGTAAACGATCTTCGAAGTACCTCAAATTAGGTGGTATCATTAAATGTGGATATTCCATAAAGTGGTCGTTTATAATGCCAAACATCTTAGGGGTGTATCAATGTATGTACCAAATCTCAAATCACCATCTGTGGTATCCATGTCCGTCCACCCGCCCGTCCATCTCTCCATGTTAAATTGTAAACAAAGTACGGGTCGCATTTATGATCTGAATTGGATGAAATTTAGCACAGCTCGTCTATTTGAAATTGAAATTGGGAAAAATCGGTTCAGATTTATATATAGCTCCCATATATATTTTCATCCGATTAAATGTAAATGATGTACCAAAATCCCTATCTAGCTTCCGATTTGAACGAAATTTGGCATAGCGTACTGCATTGAGTCTAGAATGATGTGTGTTATGTTTCGTGGAAATCGGTTCAGATTTAGATATCGCTCCCATATATATTTTCTTACGATTTTAAATAAATGGTTTTGTTGGAATCCGTCCAGATTTAGATATAGCTTTTTTGTTCATCCAATTTAATGTTAATGGCTTTTCTGTTAGGATGCATCTTTTTAATATACCCATAGTGGTGAAGGGTATCATATAGTCGGTCCAGTCCGACTTTACTATTTTCCTTACAGGTTTTTCGATATCATAGAGGAAAAACTGTTATCGTAGTAAAAAAATTTACATTCTTCCTGGTTCAGGAACACATATCTTGATAACTTTTGGTAGGGCAATTTACTACCCAGAATATCAGATTACTGCCCAAAATCTCCAAAATACCATAAATCGGTCAATTGTGTATATCGATGTAGAATCTTAATCTGCTGACAGGCACAGGTGTGCTAAAAGCAGCTAGTGGGTTCCGGTTTGTGTTTAAATCATGAGGACAATGCTGTAAAACTTCGAAGAACGTTTTCACAGTATAAAAAGCGAAAAACTTCTAGCTGTTCGAACGGAACTAATAGAAAAATGGTTCATATCTTGAGCACACATTTCCTATTTTATTATTTATGTCCCTCTGGGGTATAAATTTATAAATTTATTTATAATTTTTTTATTTCTGTTAAAAGCCCAATTTTTTGTATTTTCATTATGACCATTAATAACACACACACAATCAAGCTAAATCGATTTCTAACCAACCCCCAAACATACACCAAAACATGTCAAAGATTGGTTGCGGGTGTCAAAACTCAGGCTTTTATAATGGCCATCACAATCATCAGATCCTTACCCAATTTTAGTTTTGGCCACCAGTGTATATTCTTATTCAAAATTAAATTCTATGTCGATTTAGTCATTTCAGTCTATTGAAATCAAGATAGAGACGGCAATATTCCGGGTAGAGCTTTGCAATTGTGCATATAAGTTGCTACTATTACTAGATGGTGTATATCGGGCCATGTTTTGATATGGCCCCCATATAATATTACACCTACTGTCTAGTATTTAGGATATGGTTTTAACTGAATAGGCTTTGGTATTTTTAGTTCTTATTGAGTAGAAAATCTTTCTACCAACAATGATCGATATTGGTCCGCTTTTTAGGGAATCACTTACCAATTTTCGGAATTTTTTATGGACTTTCTTCAACCAAATTGTCTGCAATTCTATATTTTAGCTTAAAATTTCTCATTGGCTTGAAAATATCTCTCCAAAAAATTATCAATATTGGCACAAGCTTTGAAGTAGCCCTATTATATTACAGTATCCTCGGATTGGCTCTAATTTGATTGTGATTAAATCTTCTTACAAAAAAGGTCAATATCGTTCTACGTTTTGGTATAGCCCCACAATTTTCGGTAGTTTGAGAATTTCATAAACAAATGTCATCAACAAAATTGATTGTAATAATATATTTTCGGTATGTTGAAGGTCCTAGTCATGTTTTAACCAATATAATAACACATTTACCACGACATTGCCCTATATAAATGTCCTGATAAATTTAAGATATTTTGAATATCTACCTCGCGGCAGAGGGTAGCAAAAATCGCCCCCGTCGAACTCAACAAGGTTGTTCCTTATTTTTTTTATGAAACTCCATTTCCCTGCTATTTTTTCTCTATATTAATGTAATATGAAGTCTAACAACCAAGTCTCTTAATAATAACATTTTTAGAACAAGAACTATGATACCATGGCCACGTCGGCCAAATCAACGACTATTTAAACCGGTTTCATACGCTATACCCTCAAAAAGCGGAATAGAGGAATTGATAGACATTGAACATCAAATATACGAAAATTCCCATAATATTAGAACAAATATTCTCCGAATAAGTAAATAGTCTCTAAACGGAAGGAAGCCAGAAATATATTTCCGAATCACTTCGGGAAAGTTCAACAAATCCCGTTAACGAGGACTTCTGTATATAACAAAAGTACACGAATTTGATATTTGACAAGTTTTGCATTTTTTTGTTGAATGCGGTTATATCGAAAACTTTTTTCATAAATTCCACATTGTAATTTTGACACTTTATGCAGATCCATTCATATTTTCACAATCCAGTTCACTTTTAAATATAAATATTATATTTTCAATACGAAGTCGTTTGTTTCGTTTCATTAATGTAGACACTGTGATTTTATTATTTTCATTTCACTATTTTCTAATATTTAATAAAATTTTGGTAAATAAAGCTCTTTACAACTTTATCATTTAACCGATTTTTTCGAATTACTTAATTTAGACATTTTTATTTCAATTTCCGATTAGCACCCACAACTATCAAAAATTACTTTTTTTAATTTTATAGCTTATTTGTTTTCATTACGTTTAGGTTCTACGGCCACGGCGGGTTCTTCTCTGCGTTCCGCATTATTTAAATTGAATTCTTGTCGTCTTGTCAATTTAGCCCAGCAACGACCGAACAATGTTTCGCTAAACGGTTTCATATTGAACTATTTTGTAAGGCCGGTTAAAATTTCAATATTAGCCCACAATTCGATTTTAAATCTGGCCAAGAGATACCTATGAGTATATTCTCAACACTCTCCGACTGTGCTAAGCTTTCGTTCGTTTGTTTTGAGTTATTTTTTGTTTTAATAATATTATTTTTTTCCGAGAATCGCTTTAAATCTCTCTACACAACAACAAAAACAATTATTTTGTTGTTATTGTTCTCAGGTTATTGCTAATAGTTTTTAAAGCAATACAAAGAACACACAAATCTTTCCACGCGAATACTTGGATAAATTTTGAATTATTATTACTCGTATTCCCAAATCAACAAATATCGAAGCTTTAAATGGACGTGGGAACCACCGAGCCATAGTTTAATTGTTTTTGGGAATGGCTGACGGTTTTTTGCACATGAACTTTACAACAACAAATTGTGATATCGCGATTGTTGTTATTTATAAACATTGAATTTTTAATGGATTTTAAATGTAAATAGAATAACAACAACAAAAATAATTAGCATAAAATGAAGCCACAAAAAAAAATAATTTCGATGTACTTCGTAGAAAGAAAAAGAGATTTCTCTTTTTAACCCAATCTTTTTTCAAATAAACAACCAATTATGTAGAGATGAAATTGCTATAATAGATTTTTAGATAAAGTTATGGAGAAATTGCTGATGTTAATTCCAACAAAAAAATGAAAATAACTCTAAAAATTTGTCGTTACAGCGAACAATTGCTTATCTCCAATATATAAAATATTTCAAAAGAGTACCTGTACATTCTTTTCAATAATGCCCTTTTTTCCGTCAAACGAAACAAAGTAGATCACTAAATCCCTTGACTTTCTGTGAGTATGCTAAAGCTAGAATTACTAGGAGTACTATATGTATTTATGATACAGGCAAAACTATGCTGATATTTCAATTTTTATCCACTTTCGACGTTGATTATCACGACATGAGTGAATCGATGAACTGAAAATCGGGTTCGATGTTATGATATTATGGGACCTGCGTGAAGTTAGCGATATCGCTAACTTTCGATAACAAAATTTTTATCGAAATTACAGGGTGACACAGAACATCACAATTTCACGTTTAATACTATTTTTATCAACAGTGCTTTCCAACAGAGATAGCGCAGAATATTATAAATTAATAATTTTTTAAAATTATTAATAAAAATGTTAACATAATTCATTAGTAATGAAAAATAATAAACAATACGAACATTTTGAAACATATTTTATTATAATCTAAAACTAAAGTATTACTAAATCACAAAAATTTTAATCCAGTGAATCAGGAGAGAAGTCCGTCTCTGGAAGCCTCCCTATACAAACCTCGAACATAGTGATGGTACCAAATGAAAGAGGGAGTCTCTACGAGTATTTTGGTATTCACCATTTGTTCAAATTCAGTTTTTTGTAGAACAAAGTTGTTGAATTTCTGATTTCCAACTGGTGGTCAGGACACAAAAATGGCTCTGGAAGCCTCCCTATACAAACCTCGAACAAAGTGATGGTACCAAATGAAAGAGGGAGTCTCTACGAGTATTTTGGTATGCACCATTTGTTCAAATTCAGTTTTTTGTAGAACAAAGTTCCTGAATTTCTGATTTCCAACTGGTGGTCAGGACACAAAAATGGCTCTGGAAGCCTCCCTATACAAACCTCGAACAAAGTGATGGTACCAAATGAAAGAGGGAGTCTCTACGAGTATTTTGGTATGCACCATATGTTCAAATTCAGTTTTTTGTAGAACAAAGTTGTTGAATTTCTGATTTCCAACTGGTGGTCAGGACACAAAAATGGCTCTGGAAGCCTCCCTATACAAACCTCGAACAATGTGATGGTACCAAATGAAAGAGGGAGTCTCTACGAGTATTTTGGTATGCACCATATGCTCAAATTCAGTTTTTTGGAGAACAAAGTTGCTTAATTTCTGATTTCCAACTGGTGGTCAGGACACCAAACTGGCTCTGGAAGCCCCCCTATGCAAACCTCGAACAAAGTGATGGTACCAAATGAAAGAGGGAGTCTCTACGAGTATTTTGGTATCCACCATTTGTTCAAATTCAGTTTTTTGTAGAACAAAGTCGTTGAATTTCTGATTTCCAACTGGTGGTCAGGACACAAAAATGGCTCTGGAAGCCTCCCTATACAAACCTCGAACAAAGTGATGGTACCAAATGAAAGAGGGAGTCTCTACGAGTATTTTGGTATGCACCATTTGTTCAAATTCAGTTTTTTGTAGAACAAAGTTGTTGAATTTCTGATTTCCAACTGGTGGTCAGGACACCAAACTGGCTCTGGAAGCCCCCCTATGCAAACCTCGAACAAAGTGATGGTACCAAATGAAAGAGGGAGTCTCTACGAGTATTTTGGTATCCACCATTTGTTCAAATTCAGTTTTTTGTAGAACAAAGTTGTTGAATTTCTGATTTCCAACTGGTGGTCAGGACACCAAACTGGCTCTGGAAGCCCCCCTATGCAAACCTCGAACAAAGTGATGGTACCAAATGAAAGAGGGAGTCTCTACGAGTATTTTGGTATCCACCATTTGTTCAAATTCAGTTTTTTGTAGAACAAAGTTGTTGAATTTCTGATTTCCAACTGGTGGTCAGGACACCAAACTGGCTCTGGAAGCCCCCCTATGCAAACCTCGAACAAAGTGATGGTACCAAATGAAAGAGGGAGTCTCTACGAGTATTTTGGTATCCACCATTTGTTCAAATTCAGTTTTTTGTAGAACAAAGTTGTTGAATTTCTGATTTCCAACTGGTGGTCAGGACACCAAACTGGCTCTGGAAGCCCCCCTATGCAAACCTCGAACAAAGTGATGGTACCAAATGAAAGAGGGAGTCTCTACGAGTATTTTGGTATGCACCATTTGTTCAAATTCAGTTTTTTGTAGAACAAAGTTGTTGAATTTCTGATTTCCAACTGGTGGTGGCAGGTTATTATGGGATATACCAACGAGATATACTTATTGTTCACTGTATCTAACCATGAACTAATATTCATAATTTTAAATGAGAGGTACACTCATATGGGTTGCACCAAGAAAATTGAAGCAATATTGGCAATTTTTGTATGGAAATTTGGCTCACAATCTATAATCCGACCAAAACTTAAACTTAAAACTTAACCTATAATGAACATTTTATGCATTTATGCTCGAAAATGTGGCTAGAAACATGTAGAAAAGTGTCAGTCGGTGCTGCCGACAGACATATACCTTCACCCTATGGTTTACAGAGGATGTTGACCATTTGTGTGGGACCTACCAGAAGGAGTGAACTAATGGGTCCCATCTTCGGACTTGATCTAGACTTGGTAAAGATAACAGATTGTGAAAAGCTTGGTTCAAATCGCACAATCCATTCGCCTCATATTGAATTTATAAATATTAAAAATGTTGACCCTCTGTGGAGGAGGTACCAGAAGGAGTGGACCAATGGGTCCCATCTTCGAGAATTATCGTGCACACCAGCCAGCCAGACAGACGGACAACGGACGGACATGTGTAAATCGACTCCAAATTTTCTGAAACAAATTTGGTCCAGAAAAACATGGGGTCCACAGCCAATATTTCGATGAGACACATTTTCACCGTATCAATGTGTATATACCCTCATTAGCCATAAGTCTGAGGATATAAAAATTAAAACAATGAAAATGAGGTACCGTTATTGGAGGCTGGGCATATACGTCGACCTACTCTGATCTTGATCTGATTCGGTATTCTGATGATATAAAAATGACGTGCCGGCCCTGTGGTACAGGGTATTATGTCTTTGTGCATTTGTTTGTAACAGGCAAAAGGAATCGAGATAGACCCTTGGCTCCTTTTGAGAATATTGATATAATCACTTTCTGAGTCGATTTATGCATGTCCGTCTGCCCGTCTATCTGTCCGTCCATGTGTTTTTGTGAACAAAGTACAAGTCGCATTTATGATTCTATTTGGATGAAATTTGGAACATGTCACTTATTTAGCTCAAGGACGAACCCTATTTAAATTCGAGAAAATCGGTTCAGATTTAGATATAGCTCCCATATATAGATTTGTCCGATTTTAGGTAAATGGTGCATCAAACTCCCAATATTGGTCCGATTCAGACAAAATTTTACACGAAGTACTGAATTAGGTCCAGATTGATGTATGCGAAGTTTTGTTGGAATCGGTTCAGATTTAGATATAGCCCCCATATATATTTTTCATATCGTGTTAAAGTTACTACATGTTGACATCCGTATTGAAATTACAGCTGGTTGAAGTTCGTGAAGTTTTGTTGAAATCGTCTGATTTTATGTAAATGAAGCACCACACTGCCAATATTTGTCCGATTGAGAATTTTGCACAGCGTACTGAGTAAGGTCTGGATTGATGTATGTGAAGTTTTGTTGGAATCGGTTCAGATTTAGATATAGCTCCCATATATAGTTTCCTCCGATTTTATGTAAATGGTGCACCATACTATCAATGTTTGTCCAATCGACACAAAATTTTGCATACCGTATTGAAGTTACTAAAAGTTGACCTCCGTGAAGTTTTGTTGAAATAGGTTCAGATTTAGATACAGCTCCCATATATATTCTCGACCGATTTTAAGTAAATTGTGCACTGAGGAGTCTATGTTTGTTCTATATTCAAGAAATTTTGCAGCGTGTATGGAATTCAGTATAGAATGCATTGGTTATGTTTAAAATCGGTTCAGATTTAAATATATCTGATAGCTGATATATACTTTAGTCCGATTTTATGCAAATGGTACAAATGTCTGTTCGCTTTACATGAAATATTGCATAGCGTATAGGATTGAAGACGTTTCAGATTAAAATAAAGCTTCCATATATATTTTCATCCGATTTCATCAAAATGATGTACCAAATAACTAAATTTTGTCCGCTTAGGACGAATTAGTGCATAACGTACCAAATCGAACCTAGGATAAGGTGTATTGGATTTTGTGTCGAGACAAAGTTTGGATTGCGCATAGTGCTGCAGCCTACCAAATGGTGGATGCCACGGTTGCTCAAATACGTCCATTTATATATATACATATTTTGCTCGATGATTTACATTAAATTTTTCATAAATTTCGAATTGGTATGTGTATTACAATAACATTCTTATGACAAAATTATTTTATTTTTTTATTGCCACAGGCGCTGGCATATTGTCTAAATAAAATAAATGTTAATCTAATTTTAGAAATAAACAAATAGCATCATTTGTAATAGTAGTAAAGATAATCAAATTACTAACTGTTTTCTTTTCTAACGACTTTATGTAATCTAGACATGTGTACATACATATCCACACATTCATATGTACCTTACAATGTTAGAAATTTCAATGATAAAGATAATACAGAAAAAAATTTCAAGGAAAAAATCTAAATATAGTTATATAATGGGATTATTGTTATAAATTTTTAGCAAATGTTTCGAAAAGATCAAACAACGTAAAAGAATTTAAGAGCAAGGCCTTTGATGGGTGACCTATATTCTTAAGGTATTGTGATATTTGCGTGCAATATACTCAACTAAACCGCGCAGGGAATTTATTCGATTTTTTTTTTTTTAATATTGTTAGAACCCTCAATTCTCTCTTATAGAACTCAAATCATTGTAAAACTCTTTTTTGTGCTCATGATTAGTTTCTCTCTCAAAGTTATTTATAATCGTAGCTCAGCGGTGCCTTTCATCCATTTCCCTTACATACCCTTTGAACCCAGTCTTTCTTTTTTCTTCTTTGTCTATCTTCGAATCAACTGCCTTCCGCTTTTTTCTTTATTATTATATTCCTATACATTTTTTTCTTTATACAAAAACTATAATATTCATAGATCTGTATAATTATACCATATTTAAATAATAAATTAACGCATAGAATAGAAAAAACGGCAATTGACGCGCGTCATTGAAGCACGACTTCAACGGTGGGGGAAAAACAAATCAAATGGCATGTCCATTTCAAAAGCTTTTTTAATTATTTTAATTAACCGATGCTAATAGATTTGCATGCCGTTTTGTTGTGAATGAATGGAAGAGGCGAGAGAAAGATGAAAGAGACAGAGATTCTGATTTTTTTGTCACAATGATAATATTTATTTGTATACCTGTTAAAATATGTATTGTAAACCAAACAAAGAATATAGTACAAGGCCACCGAGTAACTGTTTTTTCTATAGATATGTGAACGAGACTAAATATGAATGATAATTATTGATAATAATTGGGACTTCCTCATAACCACGACCATCATAACATCGGAACTATCGGAAAACTTAGAATGGAACAATATAATATGGACATTATGTATACTTCTGGGTATACATGGATAAATTTGGCAATCTTTTATATCTCAAGCCGAAATCTATCATCTATAATTAAAGAAGTATTATTGAATGCCAGCCAGTTTTACCAAACTTTACATAATATTGACCTTAAAAATGAACATGTGTGGTAGGGTCACTTTTTATACCCTCAACTACGAGATGGAACATTCAAAATATTTAAAATTGATCGGATATATTAAAACGAAATATCACACTACAGACCATTTCCCACCAGGCAAATTGAATAAATTGAATATGGGAGCACATTTGATATAGAACAATTTGAAATTGTGTGCGTTCCCAATTTTCCTGTTGGGTGATTTTTAAAAACATAATTTGTCATATTCATATTGACACTAGTATTACGTTGGAATCAAATCAGTTGGGATTTGCTGTTACCTTTTATAATTGTACCATGATTTTTACTTTTAACAACATTCAGCTTTCAAAATGTAAATGAAAATATATAAATAATTACAACAAGTTTAATATCTTGAAGTTTCCAACGTCTATAATCTATAAATAAAATTTGTAACATCTATAGTTATATCTTGAGCAATAATAATCAAAAAATGGAGACATTTATTTACAGAATGTATATTTTTTAAAAAATATGCCATTATGGAATTTATGTTTCAAACAATTTGGTGACTACCCTAAAATTGAATATTTTTGGTAGGAAGATAACTACGTAATGCTACCCAAAATAAAAAAACTGCAGTCGATTCAGTTGAAAAACCTGCCAAAGATAACCAATATTGGGAGCACGGTTAATGTGACCTATAGCAAAATTTGGACCGATATTTTACATTTTCAATAGCAAACATCTTTAGAGTAGTAAAACATTTCAAAGCTCCATCTTAAATATTGCGATGTTTATCGTAATTTTAACAAACAGACATTTTTACATCGACTTAGAAAAGGCGCGTGAGACGCGTTTTCCGAGGAAACAAGCGACCATTTGCTTCGAAGTGCTTCTTCCACGAACAACCTTCGTTGAATTTGGCTCGTTTCAAAGACCCACACGGACGATTAGTTTTTCAATCGCTCTCCTACCCATAGATCCACAATTCGTTACCTATGAGCGCCATTAGCGACAGAAGAATTTTTTGAGCATCAATTCTCTGTGGCACAAGGGCCATTTTTAGACGAGAAAAGTGATTTTATTTCAAGAAAATGTGAAAGTTTTTTTTTCTTTTTTTGGAAATTTCCTAATCACGCAATACATGGCTGTACGGTTTGTCGTACTGAGTACTTTTATGCTAAACAATAATACACCGAAACATTTTTAAAGAATATTTTCATAATTCATTCATAGTTTTTTTTTCCATATTGTAGACGTACCTCGCTTGGAAAAAAACTTATAATTTTGATTAATATCAAAATTATTTTCCCACTTTGATCTACATTACCACTATTTGAGCTCATATTTTTCTCTCTCTTTCCATTTTTTTTCAAAAGAATTATTCCAAGAACCACTACCACTCATTGTTCGGCAGTGTTTTGTTTTGGTCTCGCCCTTCGCCTCTCACCGCACCTGGGAGTTGTTACTTTTGCAACCATTTGGGTAATGTTTCGTATGCTAACAACCGCCGTCTCCCCACACACTCGATGGTGGTTAGTTTTGCTTTACATTGTTTTTTACCTTTTTTACTTTAAACACTGTTACTGATCTCTGCATTGTGTTATAAAATTCACATATGTATTTTCCAAATTATTTCGATATAAATATTAAATATATTTTGTCAAAAAGGTTAAAATTGTATATCATCGTCCAATGACGCAAGACAATAACATAAATGTGAGGCAAAGCAAAAAGGAAAACGAGACTTTAACGAAGAAAACATACAACCAAAATAGAAAAAATTAAACGAAAGGGAGTTTTTTCATAGACCATCTTTTTATTCTCTCTTACAAGAAACCAGTATTTGAAGTTTTATGAATTGCGTTCATAAAATGCAGAAGTCCGAACATTAGCAACACTTTCGGAACACTATGCACATAATATAGGAATTATTTTATTCTCTGTGCAATCGTGCCACCATATTCTGCATTTTCGAAACGACCCGAGTCTCACTCATCCAATGTCTGTCTCTCACTCAGTCATAGTGTAAAAGCCCTACCTTTACAACGAACCTGCTTAATTTTCATAATATTTGCAATCTGTAGTGCCTTAATTGTAATTTTATATCATATTAGAATATGTAGAACTCATAATAAAATTTAATATATCTGGCCCATCCATACTCCGTTATCAATCGAATTAAAAAAAATTAAAGGTCAAAACTCATATTTCATACACAGACACCTTTTTCGAATACAAATATTTCACATACAAGTTTCGGTAAATTTGACCCGCTTAATGTGGACCGATCAACATGAAAACAGACATAGATCAATTTTGTACAATCGTGAAGTTCCGGTCATAATTCCTCGTTTACAATTTCGTGAAGTTCGTGTCCTACTTGTGGCGACCAAAATAGAACCTACATGTAAAATTTCGCCACGATTGGCACATAACTATACGATAAAAATGGAAAGAACGTGCGAAGTTTTTGTAACACATTTGAAGATCAAAAAATATTGACGAAAAAGACGCACAAGGACTCGAGATAGAAGGAGGATTTGTTTTGCAAACATATTTCTAATTCGATTTGGATAAAGACATGTCATGTCTCAAAAAAGACCTAAAAAAAAACATCACGCCATAACACAAATCCAGTGAGCGGAGCAGTATAGTCGGACGGGCAGACCATATAACACCCTACACAACTACCTCCGAACTTTAATTTTCTGCAAATCTATATTCCGTGCCTGGGAAAATTTCGAGGTATTTGCAACCTCCTAATCGATTAGAGGTCAAGAGTTCATCTTTCTTACCCTGGCATATTTTTCAAATCATTAACGGCATATGATTCAAATGGGATATTTTACACACAACACAAATTTGGCTCTAAATAAATAGTTGGCCAGATCCTATCCCCGTGAAGATCGGTAAATATTTGATGGGTTTAAAGACCTAGTTTTTTTATGTAAAAAATACAACATTTCCATTCTATATATACTCCTGAAGAACATAGATCCGAAAAGTTAATATATATCCAAGAGAAATGGTTGACCTTTAAATTAATAACAATTATATTCTTGTATGTACTCGGATGTGGGAGTTTTATTATTATTGTAATGACCACACTAGAACGCGAAAATGTCGTGCGAATCGCTGTTAAATAATATATGAGCTTCCGGTTATGTTCAGGGACAACACATACATATTTCGGTGATGATCAGATTATATCTAGTAGATGGAATGGACCGAAAACTTTTTCTATGTGGTTTCCCATGGCGACAGTTTTTGGTGGGCCTAGAACCAATATTTCGCGGCGTTACAAACTATTGGGGCCACACCAACTTATAATACACTCACAATGTTGTGTGAGTGTAGGTATTAAGAATCCAAACCAGTATTTATTTCCCCGCATTACTGGGACAATTCCAAGGGGTCTCGAAACACACTCTTTACCATTTCGTTGGATGTTGCATTTTTTTTCAAAAATTTTATCAAAATAAATTTAAAATTTTCTATACATTTTCCTAAAAATACAATACTTTTTTCAATATTTTTTCACGTCCACACACTAACCTTCTATTTTTAAATCGTAACGATCTTTCATTTTTAGAGCACGATCTTATTACGTTTCAGTGTTGGTTTCCTTGTCCGTAAGGGAGACACACTTTTTTGCGTTAGCCGTTAAACGATGTACCACCGGGAAACGCGTTCAAGTGGAAACTGTCAACTGTCAGCATCTGGGCTATTCATCTTATAAATTAGTGTGTGCCAAAAATCAGCTGGCTTTGTTATAATAACTGTTATGTCTATCCAACCGTCCGTCT
Organism: Musca vetustissima; assembly: GCF_032173495.1. Taxonomy (NCBI): domain Eukaryota; kingdom Metazoa; phylum Arthropoda; class Insecta; order Diptera; family Muscidae; genus Musca; species Musca vetustissima. Next base: position 374,893 of record NW_026882780.1, on the reverse strand, counting down.
GAACACCCATCCTCCCTTCTGTGGGTCTGTCTGCATGTTGTTGTTGTTGATGTGGCCTCTTAGAAGTTATCACACGCTTCTCAACAAAAGAAAAGCAAACCATATAAATAGATAGTCAAAATAAGATGTATCTATGTGTGAATGTGTGCATGTACGATATGTTCGTACGTATCCAAATTGGCTGAAGCGTGGCTGCCGCAGCTGTGGAGGGGCCCCGTTGGCAAATGTGGGTGGGAGTGAGACGCCTCTCTGATCTAGTGACATTCACCTAGACGACAAACAAATATCCACGCGAGGAATAAGATAGTTAACATTTATTTATTTGTGTGTATTCGAAAAAGATAGAGAGAGCGAGGGAATGCCGCATCCAACAACCCACTTATCCATTGACTAGGAGTCATATCACCACCGAGATCTTATCAACAAATATTTAAATATATAATTTTCACACACTCTTCCCCCGCGTAAATGAAATACTTTTTGTGTAGCATTTCTTCTTTTCGGGAGGCATTTTGGAGAGATAAAAAATCGGCAATCAAATATTTTGTTTGGCTACAATTTATAATTATCTCACGTGGCAAAAACATGGGTGTTAAGAGGGTATCCGTGCTCAATGTTATGGATAAAGAACATAATCAGAGTGACTTTAATACTTCAGTAAATGGAATGACGAATATGACGTTAATTTTTTGGCTACAAAGAGTCTCGCAGATTAAATTAAAAAAAAACACCGTGCTACATCTGGACCTTAGAAGAGATATAAAAAATTATCATTTACATTTTATTAGCGTCTGGAGGAGTAGGTCACACATTTTATCAAATATCTTGAACTACTTTTTGCCAATTTTTCAATCAAGCATAGCATTCCGTAAAGTCGACTTATCGGACCATTAACTCGACCCAATAAATATGTTATTGTTTATATAGCAAATATACATATCGTACATTGGCAAAAATAATTCAAATATTGTGGAATTTAAGTGACAGAAAGTGCAAGTTTATACAAATATATATTTATACATACACACACAGGCACGGGTTGACAACATCCACGTCTAAAAAAATGTGGTAATTACTTCAACCAGTCGATTTGATCAATCGGTCGATCCACAATCTATTCATATAAATACAAGATAAGCTGGTTAATGACATGACATATAAAAATTGTTAAATTTATTAGCACTCAATTATTCGATATTAGCCAATGGGCGATGCTCCTTCGGAATTAATTATGTATGTATAAGTGAGTGAGAATATATAGCATAATCGTTGTTTTTACGAGATTTCTTAGAAATTTTCCACTATGGAATAATTTTTTGTTTGGAAATTTTCCACAATGGAATATTTTCAGAATTTGGTAGCCTGCACAAGGATATAATATATACACCTGGGGATAATTAATCGATTAATGTTTGTCTCTTCACAGTATTCAGGCTGTTAATTGTAAGCATTCGCGAATACATGTTTGCTTCTAACGCTTAGAACATGTTCATATTCTTTCTCGAGTCATTGTGTGTAGTTTTCCGTATTCTCTTCAATCGTAAATTAAATACCACACGACGATCATTCTTGACATTCAAATAATCTACAAATAAAAATGTCCTCATTAGATTTTAGTTCATCTATGACAAGAAAGCGATATTCGTATGTAATCTTCATCCTTATCAACTTTTACCAAATTCTTGTTCAAAAAACATCATCATACAATATCCGCAAACAAGTGTATATTTGCTTAAATATTCATCACACAATAAGTCAAAAACTTGAACTATGAACCTAATTTGTCAGACAAAAGGAAACGATACAGCCCCATGGTTCCTTTTGACAATATGCGTGGAATCACTTTCTGTTTCGATTTATGTATGTCCGTTCGTCCGTTCGTCCATCCGTCTATCTGTATATGTTAAATTGCAAAAAAAGTATCAGTCCCATTTATGATCCGAATGAAATGAAATTTGGTGCAGCCTACTTTTTTGGCCCAAGGACGAATTTGGAGAAAATCTGTTCGGTTTTTACTAGCTCCCATATATATGTATATTCGTCCGATTTTTTGTAAATAGTGCAAAAATTGCCAAGATTTTTCTGCTTTAGAAACAATTTTCACAGTATACTAAATGAAGTATAAATCTGTGTTTGTGAAGTTTTGTTGAAATCGGTTGCAGATTTAAATATAGCTCCCATATATATTTTCGTTTGATTTCAAGATTCGTCACATTGCTACAAAACTTTAAACAGCGTACTGAATTAAGTACGGCCTGGCATATCTAAAATTGTATTGGAATCGGTTCAGATTTAGATATAGTTCTTCCGATTTTATATAAATGGTTTTATCCGATCGAGGTGAAATTTTGCGTATTGCGTTGAATTGAGTCTAGAATAACGTGTGTTATGTTTTGTAAAAATCGGTTCAGATTTTACGAAAACTGTACACCTATCTCCCAAGATTTGTCCGATGGAAAATAAATTGTACATAATGTATTGAGTTGAGTAAAAAAGTGTGTGAAGTTTCAATGAAATCGGATCGGATCGGATATAGCACCAATGCATAATTTCGTCCGATTTTTTGCAAATGGTGGACGAAAATTCCGATTGGGACGAAATTTAGCATTAGGGTGTAAATTTGAGTTTTGTTGATGCCTATTCGGAATGGTGCACCAAATATCCAAAGTTTGTCCGATTGTGATTATACAGCGTAGCTAATTATTTCTATATAACATATTTCATTTAATCTGATTCCATGTCGAAGGCCCTCTAAAGATGCTATTTTTTTCTATCGACAGGATATTGTACGTATGAGAATCTCTGTATGTATCCAATGTGGTGAAGGGTACCATATAATCCGACCCGTTCGACTTTTGAACTTTCCCTATACAGTTCCTTGATTGTCATGGTATTCATATAATCCTTTTAATCTTTCTGACATACCGCATTTGATGACCATCTATATTTATTTTACACGTTCACGTTTGATTTCTCCGTAGTTTTGACTTAACTGCACAAACCACATTTGCAATTATTTCAGTGCAGGAAAGCCAAAAGTGCAGATATCTAAAATTATTTACCTGCCTCAAGCGGCACGTAAAATTGGAACAATGTTAAATATTCTGAAATACGTGATCAACGCTAAGTATCTTACAATGAAAATGAAAGACTATTGTCAGCAATAGTGTCAAAAATAGAAATAATTGTGTGTGGTTTACGATAGTGTGTAAAAAATAACGACTGTTTTTCTGTGATATTCACTGTGCAGTTAAATACAAAAATTTTAAGTATTTAGAGCGAAAAAGTACAAAATATTCTGTGCTGTTATCTTAAATGTCCAGGTATGAATTGTTTGAATCTGAGAAAAAGTACCAAAGAGGTGTATTTTGGGCAGCTAAATCAAAACTACTATGTAATCCATCCCGAAATCTGGAAGTTAATTGCCAGTTTTTGTTCAATTCTTAATAATTAGTGATAACACCAGAAACATATTAGGTTGGGGAAAAAGAAATCCATTATTTTTTCGGCATAAAACAGACAAACAGACAATTTCAGTTTTATGTCGATGGAAGGGTGATATTTCGCAGTAAAAAAAGATATTTTGCTGTTGTGTTCCACCAGGACAACGCTAGGCCACACACATCTACAGTGACTCTCCAGGAATTGCGGGAGCTAGGAAGTTTTAATGCATCCACCATACAGTCCGGACTTGGCTCCAAGCGATTATTATCTATTTCTTGAAGAACTTATATGAGAGAGGCATTATGAAGTTACCTTTAAAATGGCAACAAATCATACAACAAAACGGTGCATATTTGGCCCAAATCAGAAATTCCGAAGCATGTTAAATAAAGTCCTATATTTAATTTAAAAATTCACCAACCTAAAATGTTTTTACGCATTTTCCAGCTGATGCAGACCAACAGTGGAATGTGTATGTATAAGTTAACAAATAACAGCTGGCTTGCATCTTTATATTATTATATCTTTATAGACTAAATATATTTAATATTAATTTTTAAACCCATATATTGACTTTTAGTTATGTACTGAAGTATTTATAAAGTTGGATTTTCCTTCCCCGCAGACTCCATCATATTGCAATATAGAATGTGGTATATCTTTTATTGCGGTTGCGAGCCAATTTGACTCATAGATTGATTTTAAGTTATGCGGTTAAAAGCCCAAATCAGATGTTAATTTCTCAATTAGTCTAAATTTATCATGATTGATCATACAAACTAAATTCATATTGCGGCAGGGTTTATTTAAAATAATGAATGAAATCATGATACTCATTGAACCAAAATTTGCAGATGTATTCACATGTTGTTTGGTCATCAAATGCGGCAACTCAAATTGTACCGAATTTAGTACACAGTAGTATGACTTTCCAAAACCTCTTACTTATCCTAAACCTACACCACCACAGTTACCTAAATATAAGTTTTAGGATTCCAACTCTATTGGTTCGTCCACAATTCAAATTGTACCAAATTTAGTACCTAGTTGTACCAATTTCCAAAACTTCCTACATCCCCACAGTGATCCTAAATCGAAGTTTCAGGATTCCAACTTTATCGGTTGACCCACAATTCAAATTGTACCAAATTTAGTACACAGTAGTACGAATTTCCAAAATGTCTTACTTAACCCAAACCAACACCCCACAATGATCCTAAATCCATGTTTCAGGACTGAAACCCTATCGGTTCAACCACAATTCAAATTTTACCAAATATGGTACACATTAGTACAAATTTCCAAAACTTCCTACATACCCCAATCATACACCCCACGGTTTCTGGATTCAAACTCTATCGGTTCAACCACAATACAAATTGTACCAAATTTAGTACACAGTAGTACGAATTTCAAAAACTTCCAATTGATCCAAAATCAATTTTTCAGGATTCAAACTCTATCAGTTCACTCAGAATTCAAATTGTTCCAAATTTACTACACAGTAGTACCAATTTCCAAAACATTCTACATAACCCAATCCTACCCCCACACTGATCCTAAATCCAAGTTTCAGGGTTCCAACTCTATCGCTTCACCCACAATTTAAATTGTACCAAATTTAGTACACTTAGTACAAATTTGTAAAACTTTCTACATACCCCTACCCTACACCCCCACAGTGATCCCAAATCCAAGTGTCAGTATTCCAACGCTACCGGTTCACTTACAATTTAAATTGTACCAAATTTAGTACACATTTCTAAAACTTCCTACATATCTCAATCTTACACCTCAACAGTGATCCTGACTCCAAATATCATGATTCTAGCTCTATTACTTCACCTAAAATACCTAAAATACCTAATTTAGTACCATTTAGTACCCATAAGTATTATTTTCTTAAACTGAATCCTGACCCCAATCCCAAACCCCTACAGTGATCCTGACTCCAAATGTCATTGTTTCCGCTCTAAAGCATCACCCAAATCCAAACTGTACCCATTATAGTACGATTTAGTAATTTTCGTACACATAAGTAACAAATTTCATATCCCAATCCTACACTCCGACGGTAATTTTAATTTCAAATTCCAGGATTCCAACTCGATTTGTATCTCCAAATTAAATTTGTACCAAATATAGTACCATATAGTACTTTTCGTACACATGAGTACACGCTTTCAAAAACCATCTCCTTAAATGGACCCAACTTCTCAACCTTAATTCACACTCCAAATTTCAAGTTTTTAACGCCATCCGTTCACATGCTACAGAATTGTACCAAATTTAGTACATTTTCTTACTTTTCGGATATTTATAGTTCGAATTTTCAAAAACCCTTTGGTGCATCTATCTTACATCAACGACCACCAAACCAAATTTCAGAGTTCTAGCTCCACCGGTTCACCAAATACAAATGGTATCGAATTTCGAATTTCCAAAAACCCAGCCTTATCTGTCACATTTGAACCAAGACCAAAATTTCAAAATTTTTGCTTCAGACGTTTGGTCAGGGCGTTGATGAATCGTTAAATCAGTCAGTCAATCGCTTTACTCTTTTATTAGTATGGATAAGTTCCATTCCAGAACCTAAAGGAATCTACTAATTTTAATTTTGAGTTTTGAAACTTTTTACTCGAAAATCGTTCCTGAACCCACAAAACCGGTAAAACATTGAACCAAATTGAAGAGATCACAAAACAAAATGGCGCTCTCTTTGTAAACTTATTACTTGAAAAAATTGTTGAAAAAATGTAAACTTCTGATTGGATGTTGAATTTTGACATATTTACTAGATTTGCGTTCCCGAACTTTTCAAATTATTTTGTACTCTGAGAGCGATTTTAAAATGTTTTCCTTTTACCTTACTTTACTATTAAAAAGTAGTGGAACAGACCAATATTAAAAAAAAAATACAATGTTCATTTTCGGAACGTTGACTTGTGTATTTGAAATTGGTGGTTACATTTTCAATTAATTTTGCATTTTGGATAACCCGTCGATTGATACCCACTTTATAAATACCCAGCCCACAGACATTCCCCACAGAAACGTATAAAAACAACAAACTGGGAGATTATTTTGCAAAAACAATAACTGTTATACGAATTTTCCATATCCGTAAACATAGTTTCATGGCTATTGAATAACAGCTAGAACATATCGGCGATTTAAGTTGTTTACAATTCTATTTTTATCGCCCCAATGTAACATCATATTATTTTGTTTTCAAATAAAAAATCGAAGATCGCTTCGTATCGAAACAAAATGACACTCAATTGCTTTATTAATTAACACCAGCAATTATTAAAAGTCACCCAACATAAATAAGTCAATCACAGCCTTAGAAGACTAATCATTGAATAACTTCAATGGGATTTGGAATAAAATCTATTTATTGCGAAAAAAATTTCCACTATGGAAAATTTCCACAATGGAAAATTTCCGCAAAAGAAGTTCCAAATATAACTATTCACGTGCCACTCACTAAATACGTAAAACGCTAGGGGGTTGTTTTCAAAAACGGATAAGAGCGAATTTATAACACATAGTATTTTAACAAAATAGTATTTTAATTTGTTTAAGGATTTCTTATTTATTTATGCCACCTACGTAAGTACCATATTTTCTTTTTTAACTAGTCTAGTAGTCTTTATCTAGTATTTATGATATCTTTAAAATACACCGGGTGTTATATTTTATGGCCCTAAGTGACGCCCACGTCACGAGTCACACATCAGTTAACTGTAACAAAACAGCATCAAAAAAAGAACAACAACAACAAAATAAAATCATGGTTTTGGGATTTTTCCATTACTCATAAGAATTTGAACTATTATTGGGATATGTCTGTTCATTTTATTATTAAATATTTATTTATTTCTTTAATTATAATATTGTCAATATTTATTGTAAATATTTATTTATGATTTGTAATATGTAATTGTAAACAAATGTCTTTAGACATTTTGAGGATTAAGAACATATTTTTGTATCGACATTTATAGATACAGTTAAATGTTCGTGACATGAGTTGAAATACAATAAAAATGATTGAACTACAATAAAAAATAAATTAATGTTTCTATTACAATCGCTAACAAAAAAAAACAATTAGTAAATCAAATAAGTGGATTGTATGATCAAACCTAACGTTTTCAATTATGAACCAGTAAGGAAAGTAGTAAAGTCGGACTGGGCCGACTATATAATACCCTTCACCACTTTGGGGATATTAACATGAAACATTGACATGAAATTGAACGAACTTAAATATGCGATCTTTATCTATAAGTAAACCGAGGTATATGTAAATCTGAACCAATTTCAAGAAAACTTGACACAGGAATGGTTATAGTAACAGTAAATTGTACAAAATTGTGCCGATCGGCCAATCTTTGGGTCTTTAGTGCACAATTTAAATTAAATCGGTCGAAAATATATATTGAAGCTATATCTAAATCTGATCCGATTTTCACGAAACTTAGCACGCATCATTCTGGACCCAATTCAGTACCCTATTCCAAATTTCGTGCAAATCGAAAGATATATAGGGACTTTGGTGCACCATTTACCTTAGATCGGATGAAAATATATAAGGGAGCTATATATAAATCTGACCCGATTTTTTCGAAACTTGGCACACATCATTTTGGACCTAATTCAGTACTCTGTGCCACATTTCGTGTAAATCGAAAGATATATAAGGACTTTGGTGCACCATTTACCTTAAATCGGACGAAACTATATATGGGAGCTATATCTAAATATGAACCGATTTTCTCGAAACTTGGCACACATCATTCAAGACTTAATTGAGTACGCTGTGCCAAATTTCGTGCAAATCGAAAGATTTATAGGGACTTTGGTACACCATTTACCTTAAATCTGACGAAACTATATATGGAAGCTATATCTAAATCTGAACCGATTTTCTCGTAAATTGGCACACATCATTCTGGACCTAAATCAGTACTCCGTGCCAAATTTCGTGCAAATCGAAAGATACATAGGGACTTTGGTACAACATTTATGGGAGCTATATCTAAATCTAAACCGATTTTTTCCATTTTCAATAGGGTTCGTCCTTGGGCCAATTAAGTGACCTGTGCCAAATTTCATCCAAATCGGATCATAAATGCGACCCGTACTTTGTTAACAAAAATACATGGACGGGCGGACGGACAGACGGACATGCATAAACCGACTCAGAAAGTGATTCGACTCAGGAAGTCTATCTCGATTCCTTTTGCCTGTTACAAACATATGCACAAAGGCATAATACCCTGTACCACAGTGTGGTGAAGGGTATAAAAATGTTGTACAAATCGCTTTTTAAATGTACTTATATTGTTGATGCATTGCAAATCAGATGGAAGAGCATTCCAATCGCTTATGGTGGCAATATAAAATTGTCTCTCAGAAACCAAGCTCTTCCGACGAAAATGTATAATTTTTCCCCCCTATGTAATCTTGCAAATGTAATTTTTTCGAACAAATACTTTGGTTTTTGTTTGACAATAGTTCTATGAAGAAATTGTAGAGATTTGATTTTAAGAAGTGAGTCGAAATTTACTCCATAAAGGGATTTGGAATACTGTGAGACATTCTATCTGTTACATAGGCCATACACGTATCGTGTTATGCTATTAAATGCGACATTTAATTTGTGATGCCAGAGGAAATCGCAATAGGCAGCTGACAACCATATAATAAGCGTGGAACTTGGAAGGTTTTGGCCAGCAGCGACGAACAGTGGGAGGTGTGTATGAATGTGTTAGCCACAGAGCCCTTAATTTTGAGTAGGTTTGTCTTACGACAGCATTGATATGGTTGTTCCAGCTTAATGATTTGTTGAAAATTACTCCAAGATTTTTGGCACTGGATACCAGTTTGATTTTTTCATTGTTGACAAGAATGTCAATATTCAGGAATGATGTTTTTCTGTTTTTGTGAATGATCAAGAAGAAGAGTGGCGGACCTATGATGGACCCTTGGGGGACTCCTTTTTTAAAAGTCTAGGTTTAGAGATCAAGGTTCCAGTGTAAACTGGTTTAGTAGAAGTTGTGCTATAATTAAAATACGACGTTGTTTAAAACACAAGTTTTAAAGGTCGACGGTATCAAATGCGTTTGAGTGATCGAGCAAAACAATGAAATATATCTTATAATATATTTCGCACCTTATAGAATCTGAAACTTTTATAAGAGCAGAGGTGCAGCTGTGCCCCGCACGAAAGGCAGATTGAACGTTACTGAGCTGTGAGTTTCTTTGAATATATTCGGACATTTGTTTCTGCACGATTTTTTTCAAATATTTTTGAAAGGAAGCACATGATTGCAATTGGGCGAAATTCCGTATTTGATTTTGGTATAGGTATGATTTTTGCATGCTTCCAATGACTAGGAAATTTGCGGAAAGTGAGTATGGAATTAAAAAGATATGTTATGTATGACAGTACAGAAGGCAGTAGTATTCGTACAAACTTAAGGTCAATTCCATCGGGATCAATGGCGTTAGATGTAACTTCTTTAACGCCTTGAACTTCAATCACTAACTAGAAGTACGTTTACATTGTACCGGATTTGGTTAACCCGATGGATGTAAATTGTCAATTCCTTTGAATACATGTCAAATAAATCCTTATAAAGTAGGTAGTATATAGTATATTTTCTGTGAGAAATTTGACTTGTTGATCTGTACCGATTTAAATCAAACATTATAAATGTCATGATTTTGGTCGTATGTACTCGTAACATCTATCTAGCATTGTCATGGTGCAATCTATGTAAAAGTTCTATGATCTTTCCATCGAATTCTTGGCCTTCACTTTCTGCGTGCACCATCATGGCTCTTGATGCCCATTCGCACAACATGGCCTAGCCATTATTTGATGACCGTATACAAATGTTACAGCTCGTTGTTTATTCGACGCCTATATTCACCTTCGACGCAAATCATATCATAAATCTTTCAGAAAATTTTTCTCTCAAACTCTCCCAGAGCTGACACATCTGCTTGTGCAAGTACCCGTTCTTCAGATCAGCGTCTGGTAGAGTGTGTGTTGGCCAATAATATTATTCTCCAAATTTCAAAAATAATGTCATTTGTTTTATTTATGTCGGTACCGAGGTAGTTAAAATCTCTGTCTACCTTATGCCATGTACAGACGAGCGTTGTTCGCTCACTCATTCGTTGTTCGACCCTTAATTATGAAGTAATTACTTAGTTCCCCATACAAAATTTTCTGAGCGAAAACCCTACTTTTGTATGTTCTTAAATTCTAATCACTCTCTGAATAACGAAATTTGTCCTAACCATTGAGAGTATTTACCAAAAAAAATAATTTTGACAGCTTGAAAATATTTATAAAATTTTCAAACTTTTTCAGTCAAATTGAAAATGATGAATGAAAAGTAAAAAATTGTCTATGCAAATTGTATGCAGAAGGATCTAAATTTATTTGTCTACATAATGCTGTAGCATTTCTTTCCATTTTGTTCTAATTAGCGTACAAAACAAGAAACAAATGTGGGGTCACCCAAAAAAATGCTGAAATTTTTTATATTACATTTTTATAAAAATATATGAAAACAATATTTTCAGAAAAAATGGAAAACATGAATTAAAAGTTAATAGATATGGGTTCATACTATAGTCAGTAGAAGGATCATTATTTTTTCTATTTAGATCAATATGTGATTCATGCAAATATGTTACAATTTTGGTGTAAAACAAGAAACAAAAAGTTTGAAAAAATAAACTCTGATGACATGAATTAAGAATAGTGTTGTATGAACAGGTTAATTGATGTACGTAATTTTGAGAGCGAACTACGTTGTTCGAATGCCCGTCAGAACATGGCATTAAAGCTGTAGTTTTGACGTTCCACAGTTCGTCAGAGTCTACTGAACGCGCGTCGATACCATAAGCTTGGTATTTTCGCCATTAATGCCAGACCCACTTTGCCAGATTCCTTTACAAATCTGTCGAAAGGTTGTCGCATGCAATTTACGACCCATTATATCGATGTCATCTGTGCTGGCGAATATGTGGTTTGATATACAGCACCGACTTATCTGAACCCTTATATAGGGCCATCGAATGCGTCTTTATAATCGACAAATAAATGCGGCATAACACTTTATATGCGATAGGAAGGAGACTTATTTTTCTGTAGCTGGCACATATCTTGTCTCCTTTTTTGTATACGGTGATGAGCATTGCATTGGGCATGCATTCTTCTTGTACTATCAACATTTAACCACCCATGCCAGAATAGCATTCACTCGGCTGAAGATAAGGCGTATCTTATCTTCAGCCGAGTGACTGCTATTCTGACATCATCTTGGCTAGGTGTTTTACACTCTATATCGTCATCTCTTATTTGTTCTGGGGTATCCTCTTCACGGCCTCTATTTGATACCAGAAACATAGCCTTCTTCATTTCTATAGGAGGAAGCGCGTTGGTAACTCCACGCTCTGACTCCTGTACATTTCGTTTTTCCTGCTCTATATTCTTCTTATTTTCTTAATACGTTTCTCTCTCTCTCTCTCTGTTTGGTGTACCCTTTGTATGAAATCGATCAAACTTATATATGAGAACACTCAAACTGGACACCCGATAAGCCAACAACAATTCAATGGCTCAAGGGTTAGATAATTCGACTCATTAACGACATAGTTCCTTACTGCCACAAAAATCTTCTGTTTTTCGGTATTTTTCGAATTTTTTTCTTATAAGTTTATATACAGAACACACAATACAACATTTATATCGAAAAAAATTCTCAGTTATGGACTACATTAATTTAATGATATTAACAACTCAATTTCGGGAAGAAATCTGCGATTTCATGCATTCGCGTTTTAATTTGGATAAACCAAGAATAGAAAATAAACACAAGAGCTTAAGGCCTGTATTTATAAATGTATTGTGGCAAAAGTAGGATATATATGTAAATAAATTTCGTTTAGTATAAAATTTCACAATATACTAAACTATATGAATTAGCATTATTTACTTACCCAATATAATGTGACGCGGATCTTTTCGAAGATTTTTACGATTCATTGATAAATAACACAAAACAACAGATAGTCATTCAATTTTTATATGTTTCAGGTTTTAACACTTTCTACGGTACTGCTTTAAAAGACTAATTTGCCAAAATAACTGAGCCAAAGAATCGTTCTGAAATATGCATTTTTGGTAATAAATTTATTCACTCTTTAATAAGCCGACATATTAGCCGGCATTCCCGCTGGGTTTAACGACCTTTAATTATTTAGATAATGAACGTATTTTAATATATATTGATTTCTAATACCTTCTGTTTAAATATCAATTAATTATGGAACAATATTTATTTTATCGTCTTTTATTTATTATTTTATAATTTTAAAACATTCGGCTGTTATATTTTACGATTCATTTTTTTAACGCAAATATGTACATGCATGTGTTGTCATTTAGATCAACGATAGATGTAAACACAAATAGTAGCTTTTAAAAACGCCCAAAAGTAGGCTTTAAACTTTGACGAATATACAACGTATCTGACTTTACCTTAAACAATTGTACACTCACTTGTACGTTTACACACTTGCCTTTACCATGATTCATTTGCGATAAATTCAAAATCAAAATTAAATGTGGTGAGATGCGATAAATTCAAAATCAAAATTAAATGTGGTAAGAACACTGCATTTTGGCCAGCTTTTAGCGATCATAATAAATCAAGTTTTTTATATGAAATTCCCTATATCTCAAATGACAATTTCAAAACGTATACGTCAAATAAAAATCCACTGGATTTGTGAATTGGATTTATTGAACTGTGTGATCTCGCCATTTCTTTACTGGCCGATTTTACATTATGAAACATGCCGTATGCTTAATTGCAATGTGGTAATACCGTTCCGCCATTCATCGTGAAGGCGATGTAAATAACGCCGTTAAAATAGTAACTCGGCTGTATCCTCTAATATGGAATTATTTAGGAATATCTCAAATCGGATTTAACTGCACATAAAATATTAAAAAAAAAATACAAAATATTTCCAAAAAATATTCTAAGTTATTTATTATCTAATAAGAATTAACTTTTGTGAAAAAATTATCAACAATATTCGTCTAATGTGGACCACCCCAATATCTTAGAAAATGCTTGAAATAATGACAATGCCGCCTTGATATATGTTTTCATAATTAGAAAAAAACATCTAACATTATTTTTAGTACATAATTGCACTGTTGAAAATTTAGTTAAGCTCTTATTGAAAACTGTGATTTGAAAAGTTTTTTACCACAAGAGTCAAAAATTTGTTTTTCTCAAATATAAAGAAGTTATATAGAACTTTATTTTTCACAATAAAAATGCGGTGAGTTTTAATTTTTATTAATTTTTTAAGTCAAAATTTTTTTTTAAATTAAAAAAAAAAAAATCAAGTCGGATAATGTGGTTCGAGACATATTAAAAACGTTTCTATGAGGAGGTATTTTATCCTCTGAAAACTAGATATGCGAAATTACCGCAAACGGGGCGGTACCCTTCAATGTGGGCAATTCCAAAACATGAACCCATATATAATATTTTTGCATTCATTGTTACCCAAGACTTTAATTGATCAGAACCAATTCACAACCTGCATTTCAACTTACTTGTCCACAATATTCGGTCCTTGCCCTTCTCATGTTTCTTTTTTTCTTCTGTATTAAAAAAATGTGTGTTCAAACAACCACATTACATTTAATTGTCAACTGACTGTAAAACTTTAGATCATATCACAACACTTTATTACAAACGACTTTCAATCAACAAATTTAACGCGGGATTTGTTGTTTACAAAATTACACTTCCAAGACGTAAATTAAAATTGTTCGCCGTTATTTTCATATATGATGGGATTTGAAATAGAAATAGAACACCAGCTACAGAATCTACTTCAACAGCCAGTTTGTTCTTAAGTTTTACTACTCATTTAAAAATGCAATAATATTAGATGTTATTTGTTCTACGCTCAAACTAAAATCTACATTAGAGTATACAGAGTTAAAGTCAATACACATTTTACTAAGAGGATCTCACATAGAGTAATTCGTGCGGTGGAAGTACATATAACAGTTGATAGTCTCTACTAGATCGGACAGGAACATTTATTCTAATTGAAGAAATTAGGAAATCCGAAGGTATATTACCATTTAATGTTTTTAGTACCATCATAGTATTCAACATAATACGTCTACTTTTCAATGTAGGAAAACGAATTAATTTTAACCTGCTAGTATAAGATGGCAACCAAGGTGTATTTAATAAGGTGTAAGTGACAATCATATGGTTTCAAACTTTTTTCTTGATTGTTTGTAAAGCAAATTGTCAAAAACATTTTCAATATTACATTTCGATTTCAAAAATGGTCTTTAAATTTAAGCTTTTTAATAATAAAAATTCAAGAAAACTACATTCATAGAGGCGGACGGAAAGGAAACCTAGGCTTAAATCAGTTATAACCCCGTTCGCCGATTGGTCCACATATTTTATGTTATGTGTGGAAATCTGTCCATAAATCCCAGCTACTCATAAAATTGAGGAGATTATGTTAGCCCATATTGGAATCGGCCCCTTGGTGTTTGTCACAATCCTCGGCGAAGGTCAAATACGCCTATGGAAAGATTTTACAGTAGACCACGGATATAAGAACATCCGAAAAAATCGAGAAATTTGTTCTTTTAAGCGGGTTTTTCTTATATGAATGCATTTTATATAATAAACTGTTTTCTTATATGGGTGAAACATGTTCTTATGTCCGTTTTTTTATGTCCGGTTAACACAATTTCCATGATTTAGTCTTTGGCCGGGGATTGAAATTGAAGGACATACAATTTTCTTTAAGAAGGCAAAATTTGAAGCCACTCCATAGAAAAAATAGATTGTAATTCACAATATAAGCCACATCACAAGGAGCCATGGGCTGCATGTGGGAAACTTAAAATTAATCGCGACCAGGTCTTTTTCATTCACCTAAAACCGCCAATAACCAATTCATTGATTATTCCTCAAAGAATAGTTCTTGACAAAAATAAATTAATAATTGTTTTTGTTTATTTTTGTCAAAAACTTATTGTCTGCATGACAATTTAATTTCTATAATAATGTTGTTTTTGTAAAATAATTGTTGTTGTATCTGATGCATACACCTTATTAAATATATATTTTGTGTATGTGTGTGTATTGTTTTGAAAACAATGTCAAATAAATTGAAATATATTCAAGTTTAATTGATATGAAAATAAAGTTTTTTAGCACGTTCGTCTGGAAGTAATTACTTTGTTATAGATGAAACAAACATTTTATGTTATTCCCTACTGGATTTTGGGAAGAAATCATAACATTTCATTCATTTTTAGCGTTTTTAGTTTTGTGTTGAAAAAATGTCAAAAAAACACAAAAACTTGTTGCGTATATTTATTTTATTTTTGGCAGAAGATTTTTGGCTTAAATACACCTTGATAATTTCTGTGATATTTATATATGGCCGGTTTCAGAACCTGCAAGAAAGTAAAATTGTTTACTACGATAACATTTTTTCCATTATAATATCGGAAAAAATAGTAAAAATTAGTAGATTTTTGCAGTACGGAACAAATCAATAATTGGTCTGTTCCCGTACTGCAAGAATCTACTATTTTTTACTCCGATAACACTTTTTTCCTTTATGATATCGAAGAAAATAGTAAAATCGAGTAGATTCTTGCAGTACAGGAACAGACCAAATGTCTTATAGTCCATCTGTCCATTTATAGTCCCTTTGTTCTTTTTGTTTTACTACCATTTATCTTTAGAGAGGTTTTAAATGAGAAAACCCTAAAGCAACACATTGAAGGTCATTTAACAACGATAAAATATAAAATATGTTAATAATATAAATATGAACCAGTAGTGTTGTCGGTTTTATTTGGGATACCATTTGTATTTTGTTTTTGCAAAATAGTCAGGCTGAATCCCAGTTTGTTGCTTTTGTAAAAAAGTGGGGAATGTATGGCATTGTTTGCCGAGGGGTAAGGTAAGGTTGGGAAGACTATAGTTTCGGATCACACCACTGATCCTCATCAGTTTCCTTAGTTTTTTGTTGGGATATTCTCCCCAGAAGCTATTGCTTCTATACAAAAAGCCTTTCATACCCAAATGTCTCTTGTAACAAAGCGAAGTACTTAGCTGACCAACGACATAAACTGCATGAGAATTTCGCTGGTGTCTCACTTGAGGTTAACAAGGCATTTACAAACAATACCATACCTTTCCCACAACAAACTGGGATTCAGCCTGACTATTTTGCAAAAACAAAATAAAATCATAATTGTTAACTATAAAGCTACAGTACGAAAAAAATTGAAATATAGTGCATCAGACTACCTTTGTTATTATACCATAGTCATAATCATGGTACAATTATACAAGATAGTGTATCTTGTCAAAAAAGAGAAAATACAATACAACTGTGGACTATAATGTCAGAATAAATAACAACAAATGTGACAAGTCGTTCTGTTCATTTGACATACATTTAAAATGTTACTAAAAACGCGAAAAATAAATGGTATGTCAGGATTTTTTTTTCGAAGTTGAGTTGGGAATATGATTTAGATATTGATTCATCCACAAATCATAAATTTCTATATACCAATGTTGTAAAATTCATCTGTAAACAAATGATTTTAGAATATATTTTTTTACATTACAAACTCAGTCAGACATTTTGTATACGATTTTGGTATTACAAGCCACAATCAACTGTAATAAGTGCGTTTTTTCATTGCCAGTGTTGGGAACACATTCCAATATGAAACAAATAATCGATTACTTAAAAGTCGATCTATATATCCCTTGTTGAGTTGTTCCATTGTTAATCATTCCTTTACGCTCCTTTCCCTTTTATTACAAACTCGTTCCAAAATATGACATTTGTTATTAGAGTGAATTGTACTCACAATATTTTTTCAGATGAACTGTCAACACTATAACCGAGCGAAATAATTAATATTCGTTCTTCATGGCATATATGGCACATATTTATTATGCCATGATTCAAAACGAAATGATATCGATTGAGCGATGTGAACTAGTTGAACTAAAGGAACGAAATAAATGAATGAAATGCCAATTGTTCCGATTGTTCATTTCCCAAAGTCATTACTTTGAACTTGTTCGTTTCGGAACGACACAACTCTAATAGCAATCAAAGATTTGTTAAGAAAAGTTTAATAGCAATTAAAAATTTGTTAAAAACTAATTGTTACGCACTTTAAATTAGCAAATAAACAAGAAAAGTAAGTTAAATAAAACGCCACACAAGAATTACAAGAACATTTGCAACAACAACGCTTAGGAAACACCAACAATTACGTGGCGAAAGTTGGTCAAGAAACGAATTCTTTTTTTTTTGGAAAGAAGCAGGGAAAAAGTGCAAAGTGTTGTGGTAGCAGCAGCAGTGCAGTAGACAAGAGCGTTGGCAGCGGCGTAGACAGCAAAAAGTGAACGTGTTGAAGACCAAAAAACGTCGTGAAAATTTGCAGCGAACCACAAGACCTAAAGAAAACAACCGAAAACAGGAAAAACACACAGAAAAAACAGCAGAAGATCTTAAAACAACAAACTCAACTCAAATGTAAAATTCCAAATTGCAAATCGGTCGAATGCAGAGCTAAAACAGAAAACTAACATTTAAAGGAAATTCAACTCCAATAAAGAAGAAGAAGAAGAGAGAAAAGAAAAAAGTGAATTCAGGAAAAACAAGGTTGGTAAAGTTGGAGTAAAACAAAACAAGGAAAGACAGCCAGCCAGCAAATAAGCAACCCAGAAGAAGAAGAACAACAAAAGCAACATAATGAATAACAATAAACGCAAAAATCGGCCCAGTGGAGGTGGTGGAGGAGGAGGCGGTTTGACCACTGGTGGTGGAAATATCTCAAGGTAAGCCAGAAATGCAATTTTATGTTTTACAGCAACCCGAGTGTGCGGAAAATTATTGTAACCACTGACCATTTCCTAGTTTGAATCCGATGTTACATTTCGAACAACAGAACAGCGTCATTAGCGTTTGTGGTTGCTGTTGTTATTATTTGGTTTTATTGAAAAATCAAAGAAAATTATGTAATGTGTGTTTTTGTTAAACATATGTATGGACATATGGTATGGTATGGTAGTAGGTGATGAAGCAGGAGCACAGCTTGAATATAATTTGTCATGTTTTGGCTATGCACTTGTGTGTTTTGAATATTCAGTTGTTGGTTTTCTTTGGGAGGGGATTTGTTATTGATTTGTTGTTTAGTAGAATGAGTGTTGAAGCAGGCAGGCAGGCAGCCAACCAGCCCCTAAATAAATCGATATCATTGTTAACGAAAGGATTTTTGTTAGTTATTGATTTGTAATAATTATTACAGATGCAATAATTTTCTTTTGATGTTTTAAAAATACATTTTAGTTATTTATTTTTCACGTTTTGAATAACTATTTGTTATGGAAGCTCCAACAGTGTCAATAAAATTACAAATTTTAGACATTTTCTTGCTAACCATTAAAACTACATACTATAATATTTTAGGATTATTATATCTTTTTAAGATATAGTAGATAAGTATGATACATTATTTTTTTTTTGTCGTTTACTGAGTTGCATTTTTTGGATTTTCTGGACCACTGGAAACATAACACTCATGATCAGAATATTATGTGTAGTGCATACATTAAAAAAGGTTTTAATAAATAGAAACAAAAAACTAATAAATAACATTTATTTATTTATACATCGATTTAATAACTATCCCATATAATAAAATATCACTACTTTATTAGTTTAGGTTGACATGTGCAATAATAGGAATTACACTTAAGACAAAAAAAAAGTAATTTTAGAATTGGGTTCGAAGGTTTTCAATAGCCGGGTAGTGGTATAGAATATATTCCAACGTTTCACTAAAATGTTAAATTATTCAATTTAGTAATAGGGTCGCTATGCGCCTGTTTCGAGGTTTCCTGCTTTGTGCATCTAGCGACTACTTGGGTCTCTTTGCAACAAGTTGCTGCTCCTCTGAGAACTTCATTCTCTTCACAGTCATAGGCTGTGTTCGAAATTCGGTACCTAGAGTTGCAGTTGACGCTGGAGTTGACGCAGCTGTCGCGAGCGACAGGCTCTCATTCGGACAGGCTTACACACAACCTTACCTTCCTTAGCAATGGAGCATGGTGTCAGGCAATTCCCAACACTAAGGGAACCCTTGGACGGTGCTGAGTGATCAGAGGTCCCAGCCATCTGTCTGTGCTTTTCAAAGTCTGCTCCATAAAAGTTTTTGTTGGGTGAGGCGTTGAGGTCAGCCATGGCCTCTTACCATGGTAAGGACTCGGCAACTAACTCGGAAGAACTTTTTGAGGCGCCCATGTATCAACAAAGCTCCGTTCGAATACAGTCGGGACCCCGACTGCAAACCATAAACACTGAGGTGCAAGAGGTTGTCTAACACCCCAGTGTTAGGGAGGTCACATGGGAAAGGAGTCACCTATGACCGGAGAATTGAATATTTAGAAGCGGCATTCTAGCCTCGTCAGTCCTGGGATAATAGACACTCGGTAATTTCCTCCGAGACTCTCCCCTAGGTACCGATGTTTGTCAGCGGCTGTTTATATTTACATTCACATCTCTGCTACCCGTAGGGGGAATAAGACCGCACATAAAGGTGGCACTCCGTTTGAGGTATGCCGGAGGGTCTAATCTCATTTTATATTTGCATGATTTTGCCTTTCGGTCTCTCAAAGGTTGAAAAAATGTTCAATATGACTTCCCAGAAATATATGGAACTATGCCACTATTAAAAATAGCTGGACACAGCCGCTTGCAATTCGGAGGGATTTATGTTGTGTTGTTTGCAAGGATCTCCATTGTTTGTCACAAAGGAAAAAAGTCTAGAATGGGGCAACATAATTAAGGATGGAACGACCTATGGTCTTATATGTCGTTACCAACATTTCTTTATCCTTGCCCCAGGAGGATGATGTAGTTAGAATGCGATGAGAAATGAAGGGAATTTTTATTTGTACTTATTGTAGCAGAGTTCTGCAGTGTTTATTCTACGAGTTTACTTCCGTTAACTTCTAGTTTACTTCTATCTCGAAAACTTAAAAAATAGCGTAGGTTAGATTAGCAGCCGTAACACTGGGAGACATTTATACATTGTAATCATCCTGGGTATTTGAAAAGGGAGGAATAGAGGACAGCGGAAGAGGGAAGTTTTAAAGAGTGTAAAAAAATTTGGTTATTTTAGCCATTTTAGGATTTTAACAAAGCGAATTTCATACTTTCCAAATCGTCGATGTCTTCTGCTACATAGCGATGGACATCTACAGAGCACATGTTCAATTGTTTCCATTTCTTCCTCATCCTCACATAAACGAAGGAAAAAGTTCTATGGCGTGAGGGCTCGACAGATTTTTATATCCTGCATCCAGGTTCTGCTGATCTATCGCCGGCTTTCTCACTCTAGCTCATTCGGATTTTGCCAATGAAATAGCCAATAGGATGCTGTACAGATCCCTGGACTGCGAACCCGTCGAATTCGTCGGCTGTCTCACTCCCTTCCAGAAAACCCTTCCACAAATTAAAAAAAAATGTTTTTAAGTGTGTTATTTATACTCTTTCCACGATAATTGTTTGTAAAAAGATTCATTGGGTGTCGAATCTTTTTACAATTATCGATATCTGTCCGCGATTTAGTATAGCTCCCATATAACTGTACTGCGGACAAATTGCGAATTTCGGGTCCAAGGTCCAAGCCCAAATTTCCAATAGCTTGTAGTTTGATATTTCATTTTCTTAACAAAAGTGTACATTTTTTGCAGTACAGTAAAAACTCGCTAATCCGGATAATTGATTGCAGACCCCAATCCGGATTACCGAGATTTCCGGATTATCGAGTTTTATTAATTGGTTTAAATTTATATTAATTTGGTGATAATTTAAGTATTTTTATGTTTTTATTAAAAATTAAAATTATTCATTTCAAAAATATGAACTTTGAATATAATAGGTACCATTTTCAATAAAATTTGCAACGATTTTTTTATTAGAATAAAAAGTAACGTATATTTACAATCCGGATTTTTGAGTCAAATAGGTCAATCAATCCGGATTATAGGATACGCAATGGGTTGTGAAATGCAGTCCGGATTACCGAATAATCCGGATTGTCGAGGTCCGGATTATCAAGTTTATACTGTATTTAAAAATATAATACTAGTCAAGTTGTAAGAAAAAGACATAAGTCCACGAAAACAGAAAAAAACTTAGGAACAGAAAAGGCTCTAAGTCCGAAAAAGGCGTGTATCTCCGCAAATACTTATTTTTTTCATTATGATATTACACAAATAAAATACAAGAACAAATTGCATTTACAGATTTAAAATAATTTTATTTAAAAAAAAAGTTAGATTGTTTTTTGTCTCTCCTGAAAAATTGTTAAAATTCTCCTTTACAAGTCAAGCCAGCGATAATCTGAATTTTTTAGATTATTTAAAAAAAATGTTTAGTTTATTTAAAAAAAATGCTTAACTGAATCAACATCAAAAATTTCTATATGTTTTTAGTAAAAAATTAGGCTAACAATATTGGATAACAGTTTAACGTACAATTCTGCATGCTTCTAATTATAGTAGAGTTTTATCGAAGCAGACTGTAACTTAACATAAATATTTCGTAAACGTTTATCTAATCTTTTTTGTTTATAGGTAGTCAAACGCCCAAATGCATTTCAGATAACTCTCAAAAAAGAATATGTTCGTCGTTCGCCTGAAGAAACTTAAATTATTTCGTCCTAAAAGTATTTATCAAGTGAATTGATTTTTTTTATTTTTAATTTTCAATTGACCTTAATTCATTCACTCTCCTCAGCCGCCAATCTACATATTTATGTACATACATACATATTGTTATTTGCCGCTTGCTGTCTGCGTTTGTCTTTTCCATTGTTATTTTTATAGTATGTCTGTTGTTGTTTTGAACTTTTTTGTTTTTTTATTTTTGCATATAAGTCTGTAGGTATGTATGTACTAATGTGAACATGCCTGCCATACATAAAGCATAAAAACAACTATGCTGTGTTTCGGTTCATCTTTTTTAGCAATGGTGTGCGTTGTTGAGTGGATGATGGTGGTCGGTCTATGCGACTTTTATTTAGTTAGTGGTCGCCGCATAGAACTTTAATTTGTTTCCTTTGAGCTCATCGTTGCTGTAGCACAAACAGCAGGCAGACTCGGTAGGCTGCTGGTTGGTAGTCACAGAGTGAGGCAGACAGTTCTGCTATCGGCGGATATAATTCTGCAGTTATTAGCTTAGACATCGTCGTCGTTGACGCGTTATCATCACCATTCCGCGTCGTAGTTGTCGCTGTCACTGTTATAGTCGTCGCTGTGGTCGTTGGCGGTGGGTCGGTCTTTATTATTGGCGATGATGGTGATACTACTACTGACTGCATGATGGATGCACTGTGTCGCCACCGTTTGTATATTCATACTCACACTTGCCTTTGTTTACTTTCGTGGCCTCATTCCAATCCCATGCTACTAGTATTTGATGCCCTCTTCGGTTTCTGTGTTTCTTCGTCTTCCTTTTTGCTTGCTGCTGTTGTAGTTCGAGTTAAGTGTTGTTTCTTCGCTTATTTTCTTTTTTTGGGTCTCATTCTGCAGCGTTATGACGGACGATTGCGTCGTTCACTTCATTATTTTGCTGTTATTTTTCCTTTGTTGTTGTTGCTGAAATAAATTTGTTTATATTTTTCTATTTTGCACTTTGTTTCGTTTTCTTCTACTTTGGCAATTTTATTTGTACACATCGTATCTAATTGCATTTTTTAACTTGTTGTTGTTGTTATTGTTTTGCTTGTTTGGTTTATTTTTTTCATTGCTGGATCAAAACAAAGAAACTTATGGTGTTGGCGATTCGATTTCAATACGGTTATCGAACATTTTTATATGAATGCATTTTAGGGCTAATCATTTTTGTTTTTTTTTTAAATTTTTTTGTTAATTAGTCATACACAAAACTTAAGCAGCTAAAATTGCAAACTGAATAAATGTACTGTAACTTTTTATACCCTACACATCTATGTTGTCAGGGTATTATAGCTTTGTACAGCCCCAAGAGTTTGTAACGCCGCGAAATATTGGTCCTAGACCCACCATTAAGTATACCGATCGTCATATCTCGACTAGCTGAGTCGATCTGTTAATTATAATTTGTAAACACGATACAGACCACAGTTATGGACCAATCTTCAGGAAATTTTACATGTATGCTTGGTTCTGGCCAATGAAGACCCCTATTGTTTTTGGTAATGACCGCTTCATATTTAGGGGATGAAATGGACAAAATACTTAATTTTTCTCTGATTTTCTGGTTTAAAAAAATGAACATGTCTGTTTTGATAAAGATCGGCCAATATTCAGCGGTTCAAATGAACCCTGACTTTTTGTGAAAAATTACAAAATTTGTTTTCTATAGCGTATGAGAGTATATCCAAGAGAGGTCATTGACCTTTAAATTGATACCAATTATATTGTCGTATGTACTCGGATGTGGGAGTTACACTAAAATATTTACAGGTGCTTACGTATTCATATATTTTTTAGTAAGCCATTAACATTAGAGGGCAGAAATATAGCGCTGATCGCTTTGAAATTTTCCATGAGGATCCATGTATGGTCAAGGATAACGCCTATAATTATCGTTGATGATCAGATAATAATGTTGGGATGAATTGAACCGAAAACTTAATTTTTTGTGTTTTTTCGAGTCGATATATAGGCCATAATTTAAAGCCGAACATCAGAACACAAGCCATGGCGAAGGGAATCTGAACAAGTAATTAGAAGGGCTGTACTGAATATTTGTAATATTTACGAAATATTGCCCAGGCTCGGAATAAAAATCCGCAGAAAGTTAGAGTTTCGTGGTGGTGTTGGGTATGGTCGGCCCGTCGGACTATACTGCTCCGATCACTGGTTTAAAAATAAATATTTTTTTTTAAGAAATAAATAATAAAATATTTATTTTCATTTCACTTAAAAAAAAAACATATAAACACAAAATTTATTTTGAGAAAAAAATTATCTACCGACATCTAAATTGACCCAATTTTTGCTTGGTCAAAAACTGAAATCATTATAAAACCCCGTTTTTTGACTCCCACAACGAATGTTTGACACGTTTTGGTGTCATTTTAGAGGTTATTGTCAAGCTGAAACACACAAAACAAGCGGTACATTTTCTTCAGTGAAGGGAACCATAGCGTTTTTCAACACATTTGTGTAAACAATCCCATCCATTACTTCATAAATCTCGTAAATGCAGTAGTGGACATTCGTTTAGGCGCATAGGATGTTTTTGAGATTTTACTATGAAAACACATCATTTATGGTATCGAATATCAAATACAAACCAAAACCAGTGAGCGGAGCAGTATAGTCGGACGGGGCCGACCATACGATACCCTACACAACTACCACGAACTCTAACTTTCTGAGGATGTTTATTCCGAGTCTGAGTAATATTTCCTGATATTTGCCCCGTCTTGTACAGCCCCCTCTTGTACAGTCCTTCTAATTACTTGTCCAGATTACCTTCACGGTGGGTGTGTTGTGATTTTCGGATTATACTCTACTCGAAAACACACAAAAAATTATGTTTTCGGTCCATTTCATCCCAAAATTTTAATCTGATCATCACCGAAAATTGTAGGCGTTGTTCTTGACCATAACTGGAACTTCATGAAAAATTTCAAAGCCATCAGCGCGATATTTCTCCCTTTAATGTGGTAATGGATTACTAAATAATATCTGAATACGTAAGCACATGTAAATATTTGACTTTAACTCCCACATCTGAGTAGATACATCACTATATTTGGTATCAATTTAAAGGTCAACCACTCCTCTTGGATATGTTATCAACTCCTGGGGTCTACATCCTCCAGGAGTAAATATATATGCCATAGAATACAAATTTTGTCATTTTTCACACAAAAGTCAGGGTCCATTTGACCCGCTAAATATTGACCGATCTTTATAAAAACATGCATGCTTATTCTCTGACCCGATCCCCTTCTCCATGCAAAAATTCGCGGTGTTTGGGCCATAATTGCGGCCTCTGGAGCGACCAGAAAAACCGACAAAAATTTAGTATTTGGTCCATTTCACCCCCTAAATATTAACCGATCTTTTCCAAAAACAATAGGGGTCTTCATTGGCCAGAACCCATCCTACATGCAAAATTTCGTGAAGATTGGTCCATAACTGTGGCCTGTATCGTGTTTACAAATTATAATGGACAGACGGACGGACGGACGGACGGACACACATGTCTAGATCGACTCAGCTAGTCGAGATATGACGATCGGTATACTTAAAGGTGGGTCTAGGACCAATATTTCGCGGCGTTACAAACATTTGGGGCTGCACAAAGCTATAATACCCTGACAACATAGTTGTGTAGGGTATAAACATTTTTCATACACTTTTCGAAATAATTAAAAATAAATAAAAACCAGTGAGCGGAGCAGTATAGTCGGACGGGGCCGACCATATGATACCCTACACAACTACCACGAAAAGCACACTTTCGGCGGTTCTATATTCTGAGCCTTGGCAATATTTCGTGATATTTGCAACCTTTTTTATAGATTATAGATCAACAACTCCTATTTCTAAGTCTTGCATATTTTCCAAAATGTTTTTTTCTTGAAGAGAATTTTTACGCCATACAATAAAAAATTGGTCACTTTAGGTTTTGGTTGATTTGACCCTCGGAAAATTGACCGATCATCATCTAAACAGCCGCTCTAAGTATTTGGTCAGATCCCCTTCGCCTTGTAAAATATATGATGTTCTGTATATAATAATTGCCTCTAAAGCGACTAGAAAATCTGACAAAATTAAAGTTTTCGGTTCATTGCACCCTCTGAATGAAATCTCAACTTCACCGAAAACTATAAGCGTCGTCCTTGACTATAATCGGAACTTCATGTACAATTTCAAAGCGATCAGCGTGACATTTCCGTCCTCTAATGGAGTAATAGTAATAATATGCACATAGTCACCTTTACTTAATTACGTATAACTCCCGCATCGGAGTACATACAGCCATATAATTGGTATCAATTTGAAGGTCAACAACTCATCTTGGACATACTATCAACATTTCGTATGTCCTTCAGGAGCAAGTATATACGTCCCAGAATAAAAATTTTGTAATTTTTCACACAAAAGTCAGGGACCATTTGACCCGCTAAATATTGACCGATCTTTATCAAAACAGGCATGCCTATTTTTAGGCCCGATCCCCTTCTCCATGTAAAATTTCACGATGTTCGGACCATAACTGCGGCCTCTGGAGCGACCAAAAAAACCGACAAAAATTTAGTATTTGGACCATTTCATCACCTATATATTAACCGATCTTTCCCAAAAACAATAGGGGTCTACATTGGCCAGAACCCATCCTACATGCAAAATTTCGTGAAGATTGGTCCATAACTGTGGCCTGTATCGTGTTTACAAATTATAATGGACAGACGGACGGACACACATGTCTAGATCGACTCAGCTAGTCGAGATATGAATACCGATCTTAAAGGTGGGTCTAGGAACAATATTTCGCGGCGTTACAAACTTTTGGGACTGCACAAAGCTATAATACCCTGACAACATAGTTGTGTAGGGTATAATAATAAATCGAAATAATAAAAATAAATAAATAAAAAATGGCGTAATAAAACACTGATAGAGTTGCATAAAATTTACTTATAATTCGAGAAATCACTGTAATTTTTCTCCGAAATCATTTAATGTAATAAATTATTTTCACAATCACTGGTAATTAGCTGCTTAATCGGAATACTGTTTTTAGTCATTTTTATATTTTTTGGCTGCAAGTCAAAATTGGCAACCCGACACATTTTATTGTATTAAAATCAATTTGGCAATGATCTATAAAAATCGAAAAAGGTTTAGAAACCAAAACATAGTAATTATTACGGTAAAAATAACTAAAATTTTAGAGCTCATCTGTTTTACCCAACCAAAAATTGAGACAAATCCTTTATCCATGAATTATTATAATTTCATAATGAATTTTGCATTAATTTTGCTTTTCTATTTAAGTGAATAAAGTACCCAAATTAAAACTGAAAAAACCAACACGATATCTTAAGTTTTGAAAAAAAAGTTATGCGGCATTTATTGACCTTGCAAGTTTAGTTGCTTTAGTTTTGATCACCAGTGTATAGGGGCGCCAAAATTAGCCGCATCAGTCTCAGTTGCGGGACATTCTCTCAGTAAATTCCCCACATACTCGGTGATTGCTTATTTGACTCAATATTACCCAATAAATATATTGGGCTTCCCACTACACGCAACCTGTGGACGTGTTCTATAGCCTATAGCTATGCTTCCAAGAGATTAATATAATCATAATGCCTCTACGACAGTTATCACATGATCGGCCCCATTCGACTATACAGTTTTGGTTTTTTATGTTATTTTGAAGACTAAAATCCTGAGGTCCGCAAATTCCGGAAAATGTCCTCTACCGAAATACTCCTATATCCCTCTCATCACTCCACGGACTATTGATACAAGGTTCTTTCCTCCGATAATCTCCATTAAGACCCCCTTTTTTCCGCAACTATCAGCTCAAAAATATAGGGCCGATATCCGCAAACTCAGAACGCGTCGAATAAAGAGTCCTGGTCAGGTCAATCTTTTAATAGAGTTCTCTGAAATTGAGTTGCAATAATGATATGCATATTAATTTAATTTATTTTTTATTATTTTTCATTACAGATATTCAAATGATAATAGACAAACGATCAAGATACGACCACAAGCTCAGGGTATATATAATAATGCCTTCTTTATGCATGCGGCCACAGCTTTGGTCGGTAATGTTGTACAGATGCGTCTACGTTCGGGAAATATTTACGAAGGTGTTTTCCGAACATTCTCGCCCAGTTTCGATGTAGCTCTCGAATATCCATACTGCATTAAACTAGGTAAAAATGCACCCGAAGAATCTAAGCCTGTACCAGAAGTTATGATATTTCCCTACGATACGGTAGTTAGTATTTCAGCAAAAGATTTCGATTCACAGTATGCCACCGGAGGTACATTCCAAACGGATGCTGCCATATCGGAAAAATGCAATGGTAAGTAGTAAAATATTACCCCCCACCTCTCAGTACAAGGTGACGTTTTTAATTCTAATGGGTGTATTTCATTTATTCCTTTTGTTTTTGTTTAGGCTCACGTTTTGATGAAAAAGAACTTGAACCATGGGATCCATCGGGCACAAACGGGGACATCGACATTGAACTGGATGATGCCGCCAATGGTTGGGATGCCAACGACATGTTTCGCAAAAATGAAAATACCTTTGGTGTCACATCCAATTTCGACGATTCCTTGTCCTCATACACATTGCCCCTGGATAAAATTGATTCCGATGAGTTCAAAGAACGTGAGGCCAAAGCAGAAAGATTGGCAGCCGAAATCGAAAACAATCCTGCGTGTCGCGATCGCTTAGATTTGGAGAACGGTGATGAAGAAGCATTGTTTGCCGCTGTCTCAAGACCTGAATTGGAGCGTGATCGTGAACGTGAGCGCGAACGTGATCGTGAGAGGGAACGGGAAAGGGAACGCGACCGTGACCGTGAAAGGGAGCGGGAGAGAGAACGGGAACGTGATCGTGAAATGGAAAGGGAGAGAGAACGCGAAAGGGATCGTGAGGATCGTGAACGTGAGCAACGTGAACGCAAGCGCTACGAACCTCCGGTTATGACTGAACGTTATATTACAAAACCAACGCGTTCTATTAACGGACCACCACCACCTGTTTCCATGTCATCCCAATCGATGGGTGGTCAAACACCTCGAGGCGGCGGACATGGCGGTCATGACCGTGATGATCGTAACGACCGTAACGATCGAATGGATCGCAATGACCGCAACGATCGCATGATGGGCAATAGCCTTTCGTCATCCGTTTCGGGGATGGGTCAAGGGCCGAACTCTACGCAATCATCTGTCGGTGGCATGTCAGGTGGTATGAAGGGTTCAGCTCCATCCTCGTCTCAGATGTCGCAACAAGATGGTGGCAACAAGTACCAAAGTGGTGGTTCGATGATGAAACGCAAATCGATTACTCCGCTCAATCAGAAGATGGTACGCAACACCCCGCCACCAAATAGTGGCGGTGGGCCCACTGGAATGTCGCAAAGCGGCAGCGGTGGTAATCTTGGCTCCGGCGGTATGTCACAAAGTGGCAACCAGAGCGGCGGTGGCCAAAAGCAAATCATTTACAACACAATGCCTATGCAAAACCAACAACAATCACAGCCATCATATCAACCTTATACACCACCGGCAATGCATGGTGGTGGTCCTTCACAATATAGAGGAGGTCCTAAACTGAACGGAGATTCTGGCGGCAGTGGTGGTAATATGGGTGGAGGAGGTGGCGGTTCCAGTAAACCATTGCCTCAAAGGACAATGCGTCAATATTCCGGATCGTTGTCGAATTCATCGATGACCTATTCTAGCAATGATAATCAAAATCAAATGAGACATTCTCAGCATGGCCCAACACATGGTGGTCAGGCACAGGGCATCAGTGGCAGTTCACCTCCGTTGCAAGGCGGTGGACCCGGTTCTCATGGACCTGGAATGTCGGGCCCAGCTGTTCAACAGCAGCCACCACCACAACCACAGCGTCAAATGAGACCACGCGATAATCAATTGCAAGACTTGCGACAATTCGGACAAGATTTTCAATTGGCCAATACGTCACCATCTCCAGGTCCACCAACACAGCAGCAGCAACAGCCTGCTTCTGTACAATCGCAGACACAGCATATGAATCCGAACAAAGGTCATCAACCACAGCCATCAGTGTCGCCACCACAACAACAACAGCAGCAGCAACAGCCGCCACATATGCAACAGACCCAACAGCCTTCACATGTTGCCGCTCATCAAGCACCACCCCCACAAACGCATGTCACCATGCAACAGCATGTGCCGCAGCAACAACATCACGGTGGACCACCTACATCTCAACAGCAACAACAGCAACACCATAGCGGACAACAACCGCCTCAGCAGCAGCACTACGTGCCTCCACACATGCAACATATGCAACAGAATATGCCTCCGCCACAGCAACAACAGCCACAGCCGCATCAGACACAGAAACAAATGCAGCATGTACAGCAACACAACTCGGGACCCTCGTCTGTGTCCATGCAACATGTGCAACAGCAGCCACAACAGCCACCACACATATTGCAGGAACAAACGAATGTGGCACCACCCACCCCCAATTCTCAACAACCCACACAACAACAGCAGCAGCAGACACAACAAAATATTTCACCACAATCTGTTGGTAGTCAATCCATTCAACAACAGACAACACCACCTGTTGTCGATAATAACACGCCACCACAGCAGCAGCAGCAGCAACAACAGCAGACTCCGCTAACAAAATCCGATACATCTGTGGGTACACCTGCCTCCTCATCAAATAGTTGTTCAACACCGTCGGATAAGACAACACCTCCGTCGGGCAATGCAAATGTTGCAGGGTCGTCGTCAGTGCCGCAATCGGCTGCTTCGAACAATACAAGCACGTCAACGGGTACAACAACGACAACAGCACCACCCGTCAAGAAGACACATGTCTTGAATCCATCGGCTAAGCCGTTTACACCTCGCAGCCCCAGCACCCCCAATCCATCACGTCCACATACACCACAAACACCAGTTGCCCTGACAACAATTTACACACAAGGTGCTCCCATACCAACTGCTGCGGGTCAACAAGCACAACTATATATGATGCCTGGTCAACAGCAAGCTGCTGCATTCCATGCTCCGCCTCATCCACAGGCGCCACAGCAACCTCGTATGAGACGAAGCAATTATGGTGAGTAGAGATATTTGTTTAGAATTTTATTATATTTTTTCGAATCACATAGTGGTAGTTGGTTGGGGAGGCGAAATCGAACTTTTTTTGAATACATCTGATATTACGGTTCGACTCAGAACGTCAGTTTTAGAGTATAAAATGAAATTAAACCTACATACGCGCTGTTGAAAACGTAGATAATTAGATATCAGATTATTGAGCTACATTTTCCAAACATAACGATTGACAAATAATGCAAAAGCTGACTTATAAGGTTTGTTTAAATCGGTCCAGATTTAAATATACAGGCTTTCAGACGAGATGTCTTATATTTATTTTATACTGAAGTTACTAATGAACAACAATTTCAGCAACTGGTCCCCACGAGCACGTTTACAAGATCATATACTTTACATAAACTTCTGTGTCATATAAAGTGACTGTCATATGTCCTGAATAGCCTCAGGAATTCGATTCTTAGATCCACGTTGGACTGGTGATATAGCCAAGCATTAGCAAGCAAATCCTAAAGAGCGTCTCGCTGTTTGGTCCTGGCGCAGACCCTACCTGGACCAAAGGTCAGGAAACTCTTCCGTTACACATTAAGATGCTGTTACAACAAAAACATTGAGGGTGAGGAGTGGTTCTCAGCCATAACTCTTAGTACAGATTTTTTCTTCACAAGAATGTCGTATATCACGAAGACTGATATGCACTCATGCATAGCTTTTGAAATTATAGTCCCAATTTGGCTGCCTTATATTGTTAGTCCCAAGTTCTATAACCAGTTCAACAGTTTTCTTGATTGCTAGAATTTCTGAAGAACACCTCGTTCCTCTTTTTTGAGTCGTATTGTACTTTTTGTCGTTTGAAACCGATAATTTAGGGTAGTTCAATTTGTATTCAATACAGCAGGAAAGAAGATAAATTAAACGACCTGCACTATTTAGCAACGTGTGCCTTGGTTTTTATATGCCAGTTTAGCTGCATTTAGTGACATTGATGTTTAAAATCATCAATGCAAGCAAATAGCTGTATTGGAGTCATTATGCCAGTAAAATTGTTGTTTAACAACCAATACAGAAAAATCCTAAAATAAACAAATAAATAATTTTAATCCTACATTTCTTTCTCTTTTAGGACCGATGACACCATCACAAATGCATGCATCTGCGGCTACAGGACAACCCTTGTTGGCTGCCGGACCATTGCCAACGCAATTCATACCTTATCCACAAACACCGCATGCACCACATTTCCAATCACAGCCATATGGTCCACAAATGGTAAGTTCCGCAATGAATAAACACCACCTAATTATGGTTTCGTTAATCGATTATTTGTTTTTTTTTCTATTTCTTCAGGTCCGCATGTATGAATCACAACAATTACAATTCTTAACACAAACGCCACCATCTACAACACCCTCACCTGGTCAACCACATCAAACGTTCCATCCACAACCACAGCCATCCCCCGCTGGCGGGGGTCCTCAACCAACTTTTGCACCCCCAACGCAACAGTATCATGTTGTGTGCCCCCTAACCATACATCCCACACAGATTATGCACAGTCCCTACTATCAGGCAACGACGGCGCAACATCCCCAACAGGGACAACCGTTTCAACTGATAATGCCGCCACATCCGGCCCAGTAGAGGAGGAGGATCGTTAGAAAAGTCATGTGTGTTCGTAAAATAAATTTTCATTAAAGTTCAGCTATCCATTCTCTCCGTCTCCCACATTCTCTACGACAACAAAATTCCACACAACAGAAGTAAGGAAGAAAAATAAATAAGGAAGTAAGGAAGGAAGGAAAGAAAAGCACCATTGGTCATCACAGACAGACAGCATTGCCGTTTGTTCATTTCATTTAAAAAACAAAAAAAAAAGAAATATTGTCATTTTGTCTCATAAAAACAAAAATCCTAAAAAGCAAACAACACACATTGCTTTGTTATTTAAAAGTGAATTGTTGCCTGTTTGAACAAACAAAACAAAAAATATGAAATATATAGAAACAAAATTGAGATAATCACACAAGAGAAAGAAGAAGAAGATGATGATAAAAAAGAACAAAATCAAAACACAATTTTCATGTAATTCTTTGCAACAAAGATGAAAATATTCCCATATTATTAAAACAAAACAAAAGATGAAAAAACAAATCAATAATCCATCCTCCCCTCAAACATATCCCCCACCCCACACCCATCCATCCCCTTATTGTCCCCTCACATATATATATTTTTTTGTTTAATTCTTTTATATACTATGTATTATTTTCAGTTATTTTTCTTAGCTTGTTTTTTCCTTTTTTGTATTGCCTCATCTCTAGATAAAGAATAATTTTGCTCAAATATTGAGAATCCGATGAAGAAAGAAGAAAAAGTAAAATATTGAAAGCAAAATCTAGCAGTGCTGCTTTCGAGTATTTGAACAAAATAATAATTGATTTCGTTTTTTTAATCGTATATGTATAATTTAAAATGTCTCAAATAGTTAAAAAAAGAAGCATGTCTTAAGTTCTAAAACAAAAGACATAAAAACATTGATTGAAAAGAAAAATACATTATATAATAAAATCCAACAACCAAAAAAAAAAACTTCAACTACAGTTTTTCTTTCACAAACTTGAACAATGAGAAGAGAAAAGTAAAAAAAATGAAAAAAAATCAAAGTTATCAGCTCTATGTATCTGCGGAACTCGGATATATGATATACAGTAGCTCCATCGAATAATCGGACAAGTGTTTGTCAGATATAATAATGCTATACATTTCAAAAAAATGTCTAAATGTGTAGTTTTTTTCGCTTTTATTTACACATTACTTACTTATATTTCTGAACAATACAAAAAGCAACAACTTTCCTAGTGATAAAAGTAAATTTCGTCAGAAAAACATTAACTCAATTTATTGTGTTCAACGCAAAATCGGACAAAACAAAGTATCAATGTTAAAAGTCCCGTTATTATGCAAATATGAACTTCAAATCTGTATTTTGTTTGTCGTATTCATTTGTAAATTGCATTTAGATCAAGAAAGTGGTAAAACTAAATAAAAATAAATTTAAATGGCTTCAAAAGGGAAAAAATTCAGTGTGGAAATCAGACAATTAATAGATAAATTGAATTATGAAGGTAAAACAGTAAGAGAAATTGCCGTATTGGTTGGAATGAATAAATCTACTGTCCACGACATTATAAAGAGGTTCCGTGATGAGTTCAGATTGACCAATAAAAGCAGAGAAGGTCAATGGAAGATATTGAATGAGCGAGAAGAGCGTTCGATATTAAAAGAAATAAGACAATATCCATTTAAAAGCGCAAAAGAACTTAAAATAAATTTAAAAACTCGCACTTGAAAAGATGTGTGCCTAAATACTATTCGCAATACATTACATAAATATGATTATTATGGAAGAGTTGCAAGAAAAAAAGCATTTATAAGCCTTAAAAATAAAAACAGTAGAATAAAATATGCCAAGGAGTATTTACTAAAATTAGAAGATTTTTGGAAGCAGGTAATTTGATGATAGATCATCTTAAAATACATTTCTATTGATAGTTTCCATTATATTAAGGATCTGTTTACTGACGAAAGCAAATTTAATTCGCACGGATCAGATGGAAAGATGTATGTGTGGCGTAAGCCAAATGCTGAATTTAATCATAAGAATACAAAAGCCACTGTTAAGCACGGATGAGGTTCTGTTATGGTTTGGGTCTGCATGTCGAGTGCGGGAATATACAATTTTCATTTTATTGATGGTAAAATGGACAAATTTGTCTACCTCAACATTTTAAAACAAAATGTAAATCAAAGTGCAGACAAATTGGGTATCGCGAACAACTTTGCCTTTTATCAAGACAACGATCCCAAGCACACATCAGGTGTTGCAAAGCTTTGGTTGATCCATAACTGTCCCAAACTTATACAAACACCTGCACAGAGCCCAGACCTTAACGTAATTGAGCATCTTTGCGAAGAATTAGCTAGAAGAGTGTATGAAAAAATTTAACTCCTTGGTACAGCTTAAGGAGGCTTTACTGAAATCGTGGAACTCCATAGAGCCGGAGGTATGCCAGAATTTGGTCAAATCAATACCGAAGCGTTTACAGGCCGTTCTGGACAACAAAGAATATGCAACTAAATATTAATTTCTCGATTTTTTGCATTTTTTGACATTGATACTTTGCATTGTCCGATTTTGCGTTGAGCACAATAAATTGAGTTAATTTTGTTTTTCGTGCGAAATTTACTGTTATCACTAGGGAAGTTGTTGTTTTTTGTATTGTTCAGAAATATAAGTAAGTAATGTGTAAATAAAAGCGAAAAAAACTACACATTTAAACAATTTTTTTGAAATGTATAGCATTATTATATCTGACAACCACTTGTCCGATTATTCGATGGAGCCACTGTATATCGTTATTTTTGAATTGATATTGCATATTTTATTTAATTGTGATGGACACTACATTTATTATCATGGAATCCGTTCTTACATGCATCCCCAAAGGGACAAATCTAAAAAGCCATTGTAAAGTAAATTTGCATTTGTAAATTTGAATTCGTGAACAGCGTAAAGAAATTCCTCAAGATCCATCTAAATGTCGAAAGGAAATACACGAGAGAGATTACTCTACAAGATCACTAAGAAACTTTAAGTGAACCAAATACCTACCTACGTACAGTGGATAAAGTACAAACACGGGACTGAAGTAATGAGTTATTTCAGGCACAACATCGGCGACTCTAGCATACTGTATCGAATAAGGTCACGTCGATGGAGGAGCAGCAACAAACGTCTGTAATTCGGCGGCCAACTTAGGAAATATGGAGTCTCCTTACTACCTTATGGAGGTAGTGCACGTTGATGAAATACTGTGCTTAATATGGAACTCAGGACCAACCTCAACCTCTCAGAGAACTGGCGCAGGTTGGTCGACAAGTAGCGTTACGTTTTACGGAAGGATTTAGGTGGAAAGCCTTTCAAAATACAGCTGGTGCAAGAATTGAAGCCTCAACACAGAATTTCTTGTGAATGGGCTCTTGGAAAGTTAACCGAAGATCCATTTTATGCGAGTATCCAAAATTGGGGTTAGCGGATGGACCATTTCGATTAGATTGGAGTATTTTTTAGTATTAAGTGGTGAAAGTTCGGTGAAAATCTGTTCAGATTTAGATATAGATCCCATATATATTTTCTTGCGATTTTATTCTAATTGTGCACCAAACTCCTAATGTTTGTCCGACTGGCATGAAGTTTTGCACAACGTATCAAATTGAGACTAGAATAACGTTATTGCGTTTGGTTGAAATTGGTGCACATGCAGACATAGCTTCTATATATAATTCGAACGGGTGTCTGATTGAGATTAAATTTTGAACAATGCTTTAAACCAATTTACATTAATTTATCCTATTATACGCAAACGAGTCTAAATCTGCCCGAATAAAATGCTATTTAGCATAGGTTGCAGAAAGGCATGTGTGTGAATGGATGCTATTCTTTAAGTTCGCTCAATTTCATTTTAAGCTGACCTATGTAAGATATACAATAGCATATATAATTTGATAACATAATGTTTGTATATACAGTACCTTGAATTGCATTAAGTTGATGGTGCATATTGTCTGTTTGTTGCTTTAATTCTTGTACACTCTGCAGTAGTACATCGTTGGAGTTGTTTGTGGAATTAGGATCTGAAAATATATATATTATATGTGGCAGTATGGAATATACATCAGTTAAAACAGTATACTTACGATCAGAATTTATACAAAGTGCAAGACGTTTAATACGTTTGTTGGTGGGAGAATATTCGGACATGCTTGATAGTTTCTATTTAATATTATTTCTGCTTGTAATTGAAATTAAATAATTTTATTGTACATAAATTAGTTACATCCATGTAAAAGTGGTAGCAGTAGCAACTGAGTTTTGTATGGAAAGGCTATCGTTTTACACTGTATTTTTGTAAAGGGAATATTTCATTATACTCTGATGGTTCCGAATCGGCCAAAAAATGCCTAAAGAAACAGATTCACATGGTTCACGACAAAAACTTTGTATATTTTTTAGCATTCCTCCATTATCCCGAGAAAACCCCTGGATTTGCACTGGTATTGTATTTTTCATATAACAAATGTTTTTTTGGAAATTTGTTGGTCAATACACTGTTTTGAAATGTAAACGTTTGCCTCTAATCCATCGGAGTATTCCGGAATTACAACCTTTTCCTCTACAACTTGTCTGTAGATTTGTTGAAGGCCTTTTTATCCACTTTTTTATATTTTGTAGACAATTTTCCAAAGCATAACAAGAATGGGAAAACTTTCCACAAATGCATTGAGGAGAATTTGTGCTGATTCTAAGTTGGAATTGTATTGTTTTGGACAGCACAACATTTTATAAGCGCAATGCAATAATACGAACTCGTAGTAAACCTCTTCTTCCACCTCATCTTTTAAAGCTATCAATCCAGTGTATAGCAAAAATTGTCGCAATACTGTAGCCTTCCAATTACAAAGCTCCGCCATTGCCCGAGGCTTGCACGCAAAATCTTTCGTGATATTACTTTTCAGATTGAGGAGGTTATTGGAAATATTATTTGTTTTTTCATTCGAAATTATTTTTTTATTTGTAAGTCTCAATAAAAATGTTGTCATGTCTCCTAAATCAATCAAATGCATGCAGTCGAGAAGAACTAGGGTAATCATTAAAATATTTATATTTTCTAATGGCGTTAGCTTCGTCAAATAAGTATTTAGGTGTAACTTGCATATATCCGTAGCCGAAAATCCTCGTCTGTTATTTGTGTTGCTGACGTGGTGTTATATGTCAGAACTCAATCAATCTTTTTACCAATTTCTATGCACTTTGAACATCCATTACAAGAAGTATGAGATGGAGTGCACGTAATGAAAGCTCTGGCTGGAGAATCACATAAAATAGCTCGAAAATATCACAAGAAGACGGCTTACTTTTGCCTAAGAAAACGCCGCACGCTGGGTTGAGCGGTAGGCAAAGTGGCGTTTAATTCAAAAAATTAACTATTTTGGTACCGGGTGAAAGAAGATAAAATTCTACATTACTTATTGCCAAAATAAAAGTTTTTAGTTGTTTACTTTTTGGCAGTGTGTCGTCAAAGTTCAGTAATTATTATTTTTGCGCGCATTGGTTAAAAGTGAAAATTTGCACATTTCCAGTGATAATTTTTTTTAATTAAGACTTATAAAAGTAAAAAATTGTATTATGGGGCCGTCTAATTTAGGTGTTTGAGCATATGAAAAATATTTGTTTGTTTAGATAAATGTTTTGGAAATATTGACAAAAAAATAAGGAAAAATGAGGTATTTTTGATGTTTGTATTGGATTTTAACTGAATTATCGGTGAAACTTAGTAAAACTGCTTGTATTTTCTTAAAATATGATGTTTAAGCTTATAAATTCCAGAAAAACTTTTTGCCGTTTTGGTGCATTTTTAACTTATTAAAGAATTTGTAAAATAACTCAGCTAAAAGAAGAATCTCAGGAAGCCAGAAATAAGGACTTCAAAAACTATTGGGAGCACTTTTGCAGTAAATTCAGTCGGGAAAATGCAATAGAAGACGTCTATAATAGATTTCACTAATGTTCAGATCCATTTATTTCGAGCAAGATGAAGAGCTGTAAAAAGAAAATACAGCAAATGCCTCAGACTGCTTTGGACTTACTTATCCTTACCCAAAAGGAAAATGATAATGGTGACGAAGATGATAAAAATTATTTTAACAAATTGTATGATGATTGAGAAGTAAATGAATATTAATATGTAAATTAATTCTATAATGGTTGTGAAGTAAATGATGATTATGAAATTAATAACACTGTTAAAATTAATAGAATTGTGTAAATAAAAAACCGTACAATTATATTTTTTTAATTATTTTTTCCTGTAATGGTTGTTTGTTTTATTTTTATACTATGGTTTTTGTTTATGAATATGAATCAATAAGATATAACAATATTTTCTAATGTAACTTTTTTTTAAATATGTGGATTTATGGAATTTGAAGAAAAAATCGGATTTTAATCTAAAATTTTGGTTATATAAATACAGATTAAATAATTATTAATTTTTATTTTTTTAAGAACAATTTTCTTAAAAGAACATTATGTTTGCTCTAATTTTCAATTGCATTTTCTAATGTATCGTTTTTCTTTGAAAAGTTATAGCGAAAATTGTTATATAAGACCACTTTTTCTAAAATACAAAAAAGGCCATAAAATATTAAAACAACAAATTTTATTTTTTTTCTGTTTTTCTAATTATGCTTTTTTTATGTATTTATGAATATCCATCAATAAAAAATAACAATATTTTAAAATTGCGGCTTTCCTGAATTAATCGCCAATTTGCCTACTGCTCAACCCTCTGTGCGCCGATTGGGAATACGGGCTGATTTTTCATGTTTATTATTTTTAATAAAATAGGCCACAGTTGCATTTTGGAGCTTTTAAAAAGAGGTAAACCATCAATATTTATGTCACATTTAATTTTTCTGGGTAATCCGGCCACTTTACGCAACTTGTTTTATGTGCAATAATAAACCTATATGTATATATGAACCCCGCACATATATTCAATTTCCGGTTTAATTGCATAATCAAATTTATAAAAGGGAGCTACGATTAAATTCTCACTCCTAAGAATTTGAATTAAATGTTGTAAACAGCTCCGTGAAATTCTGTGTTGCATGCCCCATTCTTTTAATTTTTCACTAAAATTTAATTCTGATCTGCTTTCAAAAATTTCCAAATCTTGCTCTTCAAAATTGTTTTCGCATTGTTGTTGATTTTCTTTAGGAATTATTTCAGCACTTTCCATACAAATTTCTTCCACATTTTTAAATTCACACAAATAATTTTCTTTTTCTTTTTTTATTAATCTTTTCAAATGTCTCTTGCTCATTTTTTTACCTTTTTCACAAAAATCACAATTCAAATGCTGAACCGACCGTTTCTATGTTTTTAATAATTTAATTTATTTTTTTTTGCAACGACAATATTAACTTCAATGGTTAACAGACATAGAAGGCTTTTGTATTGTGAAAAAAGTCAAAAAGTTGAATTAGTTTTGAAACATTTTGGATACAACTCTAACCATTGTTAATCTATAAAGTAGTCAATTGTTGATATGTTGCATTACCTGTATATAGTGAAATCACAACATACATTTAGTCTTAATTTTGAATTAAGGAATGGATATGTTGTATATTTTATATGATACAAACCGGCAACAATCTATATAACTATATCAAAGTTGGCAATTGATATTTTCTAGCTATATAACTATATCAAAGGTGACAATTGATATTTTCTGAACAACTGGTAATGTTTTATTTGGCTGTAAGTTAAAAAATAGGGGAAAAATTATATTTCCGATGGTGATATATTTTTTCTATCACATATTCTTCAATACGAGCACGTTTGGTCTTATATATAATTTCGAACCGTATTAAAAGATTATTTTTAAAGATAAACTCAAAAAACTTTTAAGGAAATAATATTGCACCATCTGTATATGGCCGAATGTGCACTTCAAAATGCCGAATCTACTTCGAAGGTACTTTTTTTTTAGTTTTTTTTTTAATTTTTTTCTATCAAACTTCTTAAAATATTATATTTTTAATTATTTTTATAAGAATAACAATGTAATTAACTACTTTTATAATAATATTGCTTTAAAAATCTAAAAGTTTTATACACGAAATACTTACAAAATGGAATGGAAATATTGTAAAAAACATATCTAAAAATACTATCTCTAGCTAATAAACAACATAATGAGCTGTCACTAAAATAATTTTAATAGCTGTCGGACGAGCGGCTTAGAAAATGACACTGTAATCGGTCAAGATCTTCCTTATTTTCCAGCTTAGTTTATGTAAAAATCATGTATAAAAGGGAAAAGGTTTGTCTACGGAGGTCTACAGAATTACTTTTTAATGTCTAGGAGGAGACATTTTTTTAATAAAATGAGGTGAGGTATGAGGTTGTGTTAGATATATAAATATATCCTATATTTGCAATTAATTTAGTATACTATGGTATGTTCCAGAAATTGCAAGAATCTACAATTTTTCCTTTATGGTAATGGAGAAAATAGAAAAAATTAGTAGTAATTGCAGTACGGGAACAGGCCATTGATAAAAGTGTAAAGTGATTGGCAGGCTGACTTAACGATTCCCCAATGCCCTGAGGAAACGGCTGAAGCTAGAATATTGAAATTCGTGGTGGGGATCATTCTTACTCCGAAGGTGTCAGATTAGGCTGGGTTTTTGGAAATTCGTACTAGAACGGCACGAAAAGTAGTAAAAATGTTACCATTTATATTTTTGCCAACCGGTCAATGATGGAAGGATAGATGATGTAGGATAGATGGACTAGAGGGATTTTAAAATTCCTAACTATAAGTATCCGAAAAGTTCTAAAATGTTCTAAATTTGTTACAAATTCGAAGCATGTGAACGGATAGAGCTAAAAACTTAAAATTTGGAATGTGAATCAACACGGTTGAGAAGTAGTTTCGATATTAGGAGGTGGTTTTGGAAGTTTGAAGGAACGAAAAGTACTAAATGTTACTAAATTTGGTACAATTTGGATTTACGTGAAACGGTAGATTTGGAACACTTAAATTTGGAAATAAGATTACAACTATATTGTAGTATAGGTATGTTGCTAGTTTTGGAAATTTGTATGTATGTATATGTGTTGTAAATTTGGTACAATTTGAATTTTTGAATTTCAGTAGAGCTGGAATCCTGAAATTTTAAATTAAAATTACTGTTGAAGTGTAGGATTGGGGTATGGGTGTAGTTTTGGAAATTTGTACGACAGCTGGAATCCTGAAATTTGGATTAGTATCATTGTTGGGGTGTTGGATTGGTTTATGTAGAAAGTGTTGTAAATGTGTACTAATTGGCACCGAATTTGGTACAATTTGGTTTTAAAGTGTACAGATAGAGCTAGAATCCAGAAATTTGGTAATAAGATTTCCATTGGATTGCATGATGTGTAGTGATGAGATATGAAGGTACATTTGGAAATACGTTCTATACTTTAGTGCCTATAAATGTTACTAACATTTTAATTATGGTCGGTATTGGGTTTTAAACATTTCCCAACACTCGATAATGAAGTAGCGGGCATATGCTAGTATAGTATAAATATTCATGCCTACCATGTTTAGACCACAAAGGATTTAATATTTATAAGATTATTTTTGGAGTGGAGTACGATTGGGGGTATGGATGTAGTTTTAGATGTCTTCCTATGGGTACTAAATGGTACTAAATTTGTTACAATTTGGATTTAGAGCTGGAATAGTAAAAAAATTAAATTAAGATTACTGTTGGAGTGTATAAGTGAGGTATGTAGGTAGTTTTGTGAATTCGTACTTATGTGTACTAAATGGTACTAAATTTGGTAAATTTATTTATTCGTTTTTTTTTGAGAACCTGAAATTTGAAGTTAGGATTTCTGTTGGGGTGTAGGATTGGGATATGTAGGTATTTTTGGAAATTTGTACTTATGTAAAGTAAATGGTACTTAATTTTGTACAATTTGGATTTAGGTGGACCGATAGAGCTGGTATCCTGAAATTTAGAGTTAAATATACTGTTGAAGTGTTGGATTGGGGCTTGGGTGTAGTTTTGGGAATTTGTACTTATGGGTACTAAATAGTACTAAAATTTGATATAATTTGGATTTAGGTGAACAGACAGAGCTAAAATCCTGAAATTTTGAATACATATCACTTTGGAGGTGTTGAATTGGGGTGTGTACATAGTTGGAAGGTATCAGAAGAAGTTTGCTAAAATATTTCGGTGTGCAATCGATGCATAAAATCGATTGGTCCATTCGCTTCAAATGAAAATATTGATACTTTATGAGGAAGATACCACAAGAAGTGGGCCGATGGATCCCATCTTCGGACTTGGTCTGGGTTTGGAAAAAAACATAGCTTGGATGTGCATAGTTTGGATGAAATTGGATATTGCATTCTCTTCAGGTGAGATTTAAACATTTTCATAATTTTTCTCTATTTTGGGGGAGGTACATGAAACAATGGATCGATAAATCCCATCATGCAACATTATACAAGCCTTCTTATACGATTAGGTTGAGCAAAGCGTGGTTTTATATTTTAAAATTAATGTTCAGCAAAATTTTGACCAGATAGAGTAGACCGATATTCCCATCTTCGAACATGATTTAAGTTAAGTGAAAAAATATTACGATGTGCAAAGTTTGTATGGAATCGATTACTCCCGTTGAGAGGCATATGTTTTTCTCCGATTCTTTCTGTGTAAGATGAATCCCCATTTAAAATTGACCATTTGACCCGAATAACCGATGCTGAAGGATTTTAGCTAAATTTAAAAATTCAAATTACAAAAAAAACCTAATTTAAATTTAAAAAAATCATTAAGCATACCATTATTAGAAGTGCAGCATCCTGCATCCTTCTACATTATGTTGACTTATATATGAATAAATATGCTGTAGAGAATGTATATGTATGTAATACATATAATATATATGTGTGTGTGTTGATATATAATATATTTTTTTAAAGAACCACACCCTAGGATGAATATATTGTGGCATAAATAAATGAACAACCACAACAACACCAACAACAATGGAAATTATGGTATTTCTTGTAAAATTACAACTTAAATTTTTGTTGGTAAAGAATGACAAAAAAAACTCAAACAGAGAGAAAAACACAAAAGCAGAAAACCAAAAAAGAAAAAAATGGCATAACAAGAAATATGAATTTGGCAAAGTTTGTAGCCGCCGCAGGATGTTGTTTTTGTTCGCTGTGCACCGAGAATGCACACAGAACACAAAGTTCACAGATGGCAATGTACAAATTGTTCATCTAGTATACAAGTGAGTATGTGTGTCTCTGTTCGTGTTCGTGTATATGTAGAACAAGTTGTATGTCCTTTTTTGCTGTAACACGAAAAAATACATTTACGTACATACGCACAACCGTTAACAAGCGTTATATGATGCAATTGCACTTGCCAATATTGTTTGGTTGTTGTTGTTCGTCGTGGAAGCTGTTGCTGGCTGTGTTGCTGCCTGTCGTGTCGTTTAATGAAAACTGTTGAATTTTTCTTTATTCGAACTCGTCAAAATGGCTGTGATATGTGTTTTCAAATGGAACAATAAAATTGAAGTTGTTGGCCTTCGTTTTTAAAGTTATACATAAATCACCAACCCTTTTAACGAAGTAGTTAAAAGAAAATCGGAAAGCCATCATCGAGGAGGAGCATGTGTGATGATGTTTTGTATATTTCGAGGACAATGACTTGTTACGAGGAGGCACTTCTTGATGGTAGAAACACTGCCGCTGCTTGTTGAAGTTGCAAAACAGCTGATGTTCGTTGTAGTTTTTGTTGTT
The DNA here is from genome assembly GCF_032173495.1 of Musca vetustissima. Lineage (NCBI taxonomy): Eukaryota > Metazoa > Arthropoda > Insecta > Diptera > Muscidae > Musca > Musca vetustissima. The sequence goes on along the minus strand of NW_026882780.1, from coordinate 329,973 downwards.
GTCCACGATGTTTTGCATAACTCATCAAAATGGCTGTGATATGATTGGAAAAAAATTTTAACATTTCACAACATCTTGAAGAGTTACGCAAGCATCTTGATGAAATTTTGGATTTTTGTTTGGATGGGGGACCAGAAGTATTTGTTGCACTATTATTTTTCGTTGTTTAACACTTTTGCGATTAGTAGAAGTATTTTGTGTTTCTCTGTTTGTTACAGTTTTCTACGCATTACTGGCGATTTACTCGTTATCCCGATGCCACGAACTTTGAGAAGCTTTAAAAGGCTCTTTTTATATTCTTTATTATTTTATATTAATTTTTCTTCATTTCTAGATTAAGTTAATTAAAAAGTAAATTGATTTTTACTTTGTTTAAACAAAAGTCTTGAAAGAATCACCGACCAAAATATAGAACAAAATCGAAAGAGAAAAAAACATATTAATGCACACCCGCTAGCTGCTTGAAGAGGTGGTATACAATACCGTTCGTACACTAACAACTTGTTTGAATCTCACCGGAAGCTTAACACACATACACAAACACACCTCTGTACACGTTCACACACACATACATACACAATGTGGGTAAACACATACACACACGCTCATTTATCCTTCCATTCGTTTACGGAAAAGGCCAGCCACCACAGTAAATAAATCAAAAGTTACTTTAAACACAGAGAGTCACACATACACAAAATTCAAAGCATACTTTTAGGCACTAATTCTGTTGCAAACATTGACATTTGATTATTTTTTGTTTTTTTTTTTTTTCTTCCACTTGTTTATTGCGTATCAAATTATTATTTATTTTTATTTTGTATCTCTATTTTGTTGTTCTTGTCGTTGTTGATGTTATTACCGTTTTTTTTGTCAGTTGATTTTTGGTTTATTTTGCAATGCTCATCAAAGCTGGCTGTGATACTCAATCGAATGCAAAATATCATACAACAGCCCTTTTTGATGACATTGAAATTGCCTTTTGCTGCTGCTTTTTACGTTGTGATTGGGATATACGGTTACGTTGTTTTATCAAAGTACACACTCACACACACACATACAGATAAGGATACGTTTCACTAATACAAATACACTCACGCGAAATACACTTGCTATGCCTTGCTTTGAAATTCAGTAATACAAATACTCACCCACAACATAGCGTAGCGGAGAGTCCTTTTTCTAGGTGCTCTCATTGTTGGATGATGATTTTTTTTTCTCTCTCTCTCTCTCAGTTTTCACAACGCGAACTGTGGCGTATACACAACACAGATGACTGTTGTGTTTTATTACGTACACACAATCAGTGATGCTAATTTGGCGATTTTTAAGATTTTTTTAATTAAAATCGATTTTTTAAAGATATTTTTTGAAGAACAGCGTGAATTTTTATAACCTCAGCCTTATGGCTAATGATGGTATATACACCACATTGATACGATGAAAATGCTGGAAATATTGGTTTTAGATCCTAAGTTTTTGAGTCGATTAACAAATGCACAACTTTTAAGGGAGTAACCGCTTTCATCCAAACTTCAATCAAGTTCGAAGATGGTGAATATCGATCCACTCTTTTTGGCAAAAAATTTGCTAGCGACAACAACAAAATTTTGAAAATTTGTATATCTCACTTGAAGCGAGCGGAATATCGAAATTACATTCAAACTTTACACTACATTTTGAACAATTTTTTAAACCAATTTCAAGCAAATGGGGTCCGAATTAGCCCATACATCGTGATATTTTTTATTGTAAATTGTATATGTAACGAATGGAGTATCTATTTTGATCCATTGATTGCACTTCGTAATATTTGGTGGCCAGATGAGGTATATAGGGCCCCATATTCTGGTACCTACCCGAAATTTTATTGTGTGTATTTCTTAAAAAGGATATCTTGGCCTGTTTTTGAAAGTTTGCCGCCTTTATTTCCAAGTTGAGATCAGCCAGAAGCATTACTGTCGAACACCTTTCATTGTGTCGAATACCCGAATTAAGACCAAACTTACCAACAGAAGGAGCCGGATTAGAAAATGAACATGATGAGTTCCGCCGTACGAACTCTACTGACCTAATCGAAAATATGATTAGAATATCTGTAGCGCCGAAACATCGATACAGTATAGAATAAATTGTATCCAGCATGCTACTGAATCCAGACAATAATACCAGCAAAGGTGAATCTTACTGTTCCATTTCGATCCGCCAAAGAAAGAGATATCTATAGGGCCTCATATTCTGGTACCTTACCAAAATTTTATTGTGTGTATTTTTTAAAAAGGATATCTTGGCCTGTTTTTGAAAGTTGGCCGCCTTTTTTCCAAGTTTACCCGGCGCTTTTGTTGGCGCTTGTACGAGTAAATGTTTATCTTCAATTTATTCATCCTTTTTCTGGTTGCACATTCATTACATAAACTTAATGTTGTCAACACTGTAATACCGTTATTTTAACAAAATCTTATAAAACCTTCTTTCAAAGAGCGCAAGAGAGTCGTGCGAAAAAAATGCTGCTGTTGAGAAAAAAATGCATTAACATCGGCACATTTCCACCCCATTCATGCGACGATTAAAAACTAGAAACTCAAACAAGCGGAAGACACACAAAGTAATGCAAGAAGAAGAAGAAGAAGAAGACGGCAACGACGAAGTAGAAATAACAGCAGCCGCATTACGAGGAAAAACAAGTAACGAATACAATGACATTGGCTTGGCATATGAGTGAGTGAGTTTGTTGCTTTCGTTACTTTCGTCTGTATTTTTTTTTGCAGAGAGAGTGGTGCTTTTTCTGCTATTACTTTTTGTAAGAGTTACATACACACTCACTCTGTGTATACCAGCTGCTGAGGATGGAAAATCTACACTTAGGTATAAAAGTATTCGTTCGTTGTCATAGCAAGTGTTGGAATTTATTTCCTGTCTGTTGTGTAATGCGTTTGTAACATATTTTGTATGCTTTGATTAAGGAAAGAAAGCAACAAGTTAGCATGGGAATTTTAAATGTAATAATTGTTATAAAGTGTAGGCGTTTACTTTTTTTCACTAGCATAGAATTGTTCTGATACTTAAGGTGTCATGTATAGTAAGTCAATTGAAAGAAAGTTCTAAAACTTGAAATAAAGATTTAATTTAAGAAAAAGCGCTTAAAAGGAAATTACACAATAAGTTTTAGAACCGGGGCTAATATGGCAAGAGTTTCATCAATCGTCGTTTCAGTCCAATCCTTCTGATGTTTAGGTAGCAGAAAGTTTGTATTGGAAAGTTGACCGAAGATCCACTTTTTTTATCAACTTTATTTGTGTTCAGGGAAGAAGCTCGTTTTGGCTCAAAGGGAAAGTGGAATTGTCGATTTCCGAGTGAGATCAGCCAGAAGCATTACTGTCGAATACCTTTCATTGTGTCGAATACCCGAATTAAGATCAAACTTTCCAAAAGAAGGAGCCGAATTTGAAAATGAACGTGATGAGTTCCGCCGTACGAACTCTACTGACCTAATCGAAAAATATGATTAGAATATCTGTAGCGCCAAAACATCGATACAGCATAGAGTAAATTGTATCCAGCATGCTACTGAATCCAGACAAAAATGCCAGCAAAGGCGAATCTTACTGTTCGATTTTGATCCGCCAATGAAAGTGATATGAAATAGAAAAACATTAGATTCTGACAGAAATTTCGACCAGAAGACTGGAAAAATATTTCTATATTGGAAATATTCCCGCCATTTACTCATCACAATCATTGGTTGTAATGATCTCGAACTACCAGCGGAGCTGTAGCAGATTATCAATAAAGTTATTCCTCAGCAAAATACGTGATTGGAGCTTAGTATAAAAGGTAGAACAACTTGTGGAAGGGGACCAATGTTCGGATCACTGCATTTTATGAATGCATTTCATAAAAGTTTAAATATTGCCGTAGAATCCTGTACACAGAAAATATAATTGGTAGTGTTCAGAAAGTGTTGCCAATGTTAGGATTACTGCATTTTATGAATGTAATTCATAAAACTTTAATTACAGGTTTCTTGTAAGGGAGAGTGAGAGAAAAAAATACAACTTTGAAGTGTATTTGGTGGTGGTCGCCGGTTTTCTATGGCGCAGGAACTCTTTGTCAATTTTGATTCTATATTTTCTTCTCCGTTAAGTCTCGTCTCGTTTCTTTTTATTTACCTTATATGCTCTTGTCTTGCGTCATTGAACGATCAGATCATATACAATGTTAAGCATTCGTTGGGGCTGGTTGGTCGTATTAACACTTGTTGGCATTTATATCGAAATAATTTGGAAAATACATATGCGAATTTTATTATACAATGCAGAGGTCAGTAACTAACTAAAACTAGCCATAATCAAGTGAGTGGATAGAAGGCGGTTGTTAGCAAAATAAGCAGTAGTCAAGTGAGGGGAAAGGCGTAGGACAATGACAAACAATGAGTGGTGGTGGTGTTTTTTTTTTCTTGGGAGGAATACATTTGCTTCTGTCAAAGAGCGAGAGAGATAGGAAAATATGAGCGATAGGAAAATATATGTAAAGTAGGTCAAAGTAGGAACATCATTTTGATATTAATGAAAAGTTAAAGTAATTAAATATGAATTTAAGAATTAAGAATTTTATTCTAAGCGAGATACATCTATATAGTATGAAAAAAATAAACTATAAATGAAATTATGAAAATATTCATTAAAAATTGTTTGTACTCATTAAGGTCTCTTGCCGTAGAATTATTCCGTAACCTTGCTTGAGCACTTATTCCCGTATCCCGCTGTAGAATCCTTTTTTCGTTTATATCTCCACGTTACCAAATCTAGGTGATCCATATTCATGTCATAGCTAGAGTACTTATTTAGGTCTCTAACTCCCATTTGTCCCATTTCCGTGGGACCCTTTCTCTAACACCCAATCACGGGAAAGATAATTCCTTTCCCGCCAAGAGTATTTATCCCCGACTCCGATCGACGGCTATGCTGAGCATATAATTCGGAAATACGACTATCTAATATTTAGTCCTAAGTACGTTTAGATTGTCCCGGATTTATTAATCTCTATCGCACATAAATAACAAATTTCTGTTAGGGGAGTAGTTCATGTATTGATGTTTATGATATGACTAGCAAAGTGCGGAAAGGGAATAGAAAAATATATTTCATATGGAAATCGTGAATACTGTATAATTTGTTGTACTATTGTTCTGAATTCCACCTCTATTTTTAAGTCTAATATCAAGTTTATTACCATTAAATACTCTTCATACACATAAGGACTATTTTCCGAAATCTCTTTATTTATTTTATTATATAGATTTAAAATATATCAGATTTAAAATAGATCAGGTTCCACATTTAGTTTCATTTAGCACTTTTCGAACACATAAGTACACATTTTGTAAGACTACCAGTTACTTCCAAAACCCTCTTGGTACTTCATTTTAGTTTCCAGCTGTCTCCGTTACCCAAATCCAAATTTCGTGCATTTTCTATTTTATGTGTACGAATAGTAACATAATTTTGATTTTCCAAAGTCCAAATTGTACCAAATTTGGTACTTTTCGTACTCATAAGTACAAATTTCCAAATGTACCTCAATCCTGCTTTCAAATAGTAATCGTAAGTCCAAATTTAAGAATTCCAGCTCTGTCTGTTCATTAAAAAACAAATTATACCAGATTTGGTACCAATCTGTGATTTTCGTACCCATATTCCTGCTTTCAAATAGCAATCGTAAGTTCAAATTTAAGAATTTCAGCTCTGCCTGTTCTCCAAAGTGTACTAGATTTGGTACCATTCTGTACTTTTCCTACACTCCCACAGTAACCCAAGTGGTAACTTTCAGAATTCGAGTTCTAACCGTTCACTCAAGTCCAAATGGTACAAAATGTTGTGCTTTTCGTACCAATAAGTACGAATTTTCAGAACTACCTCAGTCATGCACTCCAATAATAACCTTAAGTGCACATTTCCCAGCTCTATCAGTTCACCTACATCCAAATTGTATAAAATTTAGTACCATTTATTACTTTTCGTATACGTTAGTACGAGTTTCTAAAAATTCTCAATTCCACACTCCAAAACTATATTTAATGACAAATTTCAGGATCCCAGCCCTATTCGTTCACATAGATCCAAAATGTACCATATTTGGTATTTTTCGTACTTATGAGTTGGAATTTCCAACACTGTCTCAATACTGTACTCTAACAGTAATTTTATTTTCAAATATACGTTTTCCATCTCTATCCTTTTACTTAAATCTAAATTGTATTCCAATACGTAGTGCCATTTAGTACACATAATTACACATTTTTAAAACCAACTCCTTGTCGCATCCTACAATCCAATAATTAATTTTAATTCCAAATTTTATGATTCCCTCTCATACAAAACTAATTGTACAATACTTAGTACCATATTGTGTTTCTCGTATCCATAAGTACGTAATTCCAATACTACCTTAATTCTGAAATATTTCATTCCAAATTTAAGTTGTCCATCTCTATCCTTTCACTCAAATCTAAATTTACCAAATTCAGTAAATTTAATTCGAAAATTCTGGAGTCCGGCTCTATCCGTTCACACATAATTAAGTTGTACCAAATATATTACCATTTACCCAAATCCAAATTGTACCAAATTTAGTGCAGTTTAGTACTTTTCGTACATATAAATACGAATTTCCAAAGGTGTGTCTATAGCTCATCTTCAACAGTAATCTTAATTCCAAATTTCAGGTTTTCAGGTCTATCCTTTCAAGCAAAATCCAAATTGTACTAAATTTAGTACCATTTAGAACTTTTCGTACCAGTAAGTACGAATTTCTTAAACTACCTTAATCCTACACTCATTATACCCTACACAACTATGTTGTCAGGGTATTATAGCTTTGTGCAGCCCCAAAAGACCCACCTTTAAGTATACCGATCGTCATATCTCGTCTAGCTGAGTTGATCCGTCCGTCTGTCCATTATAATCTGTAAACACGATACAGGCCACAGTTATGGACCAATCTTCACGAAATTTTGCATGTAGGATGGGTTCTGGCCAATGAAGACCCCTATTGTTTTTGGAAAATATCAGTTAATATTTAGGGGATGAAATGGACCAAAAACGTTATTTTTGTCTGATTTTCTGGTCGCTCCAGACGCCGCAATTATGGTCCAAACATCGCGAATTTTTGCATTGGGATGGGGATCGGGCCAAAGAATAAGCATGTCTGTTTTGATAAAGATCGGTCAATATATAGCGGATCAATACTTTTGTGTGAAAAATGACAAAATTTGCATTTTATGCCATATATATTTACTCCTGAAGGACATATACCCGAGAAAAATTATAGTATATCCAAGAGGAGTTGTTGGCCTTTAAATTGATACCATCTATATTGTCGTATGTGCTGAGATATGAGAGTTACATTTAAATATTTACAGGTGCTTACATATTAAGATATTATTTAGTAACCCATTACCACACTATTATGGTCAAGGACAACGCCTATAATTTGCGGTGATGATCAGACAAAAATTTTGGGATGAAGTGGACCGAAACTTATTTTTATTGTGTTTTTTTTCAAGTCGATCTATATGCCACAATTAAAAGCGGGATATTACACTGGAAAATGAATCTGGTCAACTAATTTGATGGGCTTTTGTATTAATCTGTCACTATTCAGCGGGTCATGTCAACCAAGGCCTTCCTGTGTAAAATGAAAAAATTGGATATTATGATATAAAACATAATTCGAAATAGATGTCATTGCAAGAAATAGGAGCTATTGACCTCTAATCGGTTAAGAGGGTGCAAATATCGTGAAATATTGCCCATTCTTGTAAGATCTGCAGACATTTAGAGTTCCGTGGTAGTTGTGTAGGGTATCATATGGTCGGCTCCGTCCGACTATACTGCTCCGCTCACTGGTTTTAATTCTCAATTTGAAGACTCCAGCTCTATCCATTCACCTAAATCCAACTTGCACCAAATTTAGTACCATTTAGTACTATTCGTACACATAAATACGATTTGTTAATGCTACCTCAATCATGTATTCCCATAGTAATCCCAATTCCTATTTTCAGCATTCCATCCCCAACTAAATGCAAATAGTGCCAAATTTAGTACCATTTTGTACTTTTTATACACATAAGTACGAATTTCTTAAACCATATCCATACATCAACATTACTTTCCAACATGTAATCTATATAAAATTTTAAGATTCTACCTATAAATGTTCAATATATAGCATTTCCAGATTAAATGAAACCTTTTGCAAATTAAACGAAACCTTTTGCAAGTTAAATGAAACCTTTTTCAAATTAAACGAAACCTTTTTCCAGTTCGAATGAAACCTATTACAAATGGAATGCAACGTTTTACAAATGGAATGAAACCTTTTGCAATTGGAATGAAGCATTTTCCAAATTAAATGAAACCATTATTCTTGTCCAGTAATTTTAAATCAATATTTGAAAATTAAATCAAAGTATATAAACAAATACCCTTTTGTATATCTTTCTAACTTTCCATCAGCGACCCACATTCCAAATTTCAGAATTCTAGCTCTTCCCGTTCCCCTAATACGAAGGGTACCATATTTGGTACATATTAGTACTTTTCGTACCCTTCTAGTTCGAATTTCCAAAAACCCAGCCTTATCTCACGCCTACACATCTACAATAACCCACACTCAAAATTGCAAGCTTCTAGCTTCAGCCGTTTCTTCTGGGCGATGATCTGTCAGTCAGTCACTCTCTTAACACTAAGCTCTTTTATATATTAAGATTAAGTGATATACTGTTAATTTTAAGCTTTTGGAGTAGTCCATGTAATGAAGTTTTTTGAATCGCTCATGGCCCTTTGGGATATGTTCTCGTTTATGAGATAAACTGAATTGAAATTAATTCTTGTCGTTGCACATCCCAGGAGCAGTGACAATTATTGTTCAAAATATCAAAACTATATCTCTGTCCTGATTATAAATTTGCATATGTACTATTTGTGATTTCCAACGAATATTTCTAGATGCTGCAAAAATATATTGACAAATATTTGTTTGCAAAAAAAAAAAAAAAAACTGTTTGGTCCCAAAAAATTCAGGCCGTATTTCATGAAATGTAGGAGCTGAGGTTTATTAAAAAACATACGTATTTATATTACATTATTTCTCTTTGGTGTTTCACAATTTATTCATTTGTCCTTCGAATTGATTTTCTTATATAAGATACAGGTGTGTAATGGTGTAGAATATCACCTGTTTTAATTTAAGAATTTTGGTTTGTTTAAAATACTCGTATGAAAAAATGCATACCTGCCATTCTTGTTTGTGTGCAATACAAACATATGTACGAACATTAAAATAGCATCCAAGTTTTTACATTGTATTTATAAAGCACACACACACACATATACTCACATTCACCGACATGTGGAAGTATATAAAGGATGCCAATGCTGTATATAATGTGTCCCGTTAAAAGAGTTTAAACACCTGATGTACAATGTCCTTCATAATGCCATCTGTATTGTTGTAGCTGCATCATCAGCAGCAGCTGTTGTTGTTGTTTTTTCTTGCTCTTGCTGTGTTACTGGCTGCAACATGTTGCAATTGTGCATTGTGCCGAATACGTTTGCCACTCATTGTAGTATGAATGGCATGTTCTTGTGGCAGTAACAACAGTGAGGAATAAAGATAGAAAAAAAAAACAGAACACATACCTTTACACATAGAGGCAAATCATTGCCACAGTAATAACACGCATTTGCACACACATACACACGACTGGCATACACACACACACTCATGCACACACTCTTAAACACGTACTCAAAAACATTGACAGCTATGAAAAGTAACTGATATTAACTTTGAAGTACTCATTCGTGTGGTGTTGTGTTACATGCCAGCCAGCTTGCCAACCAACCAGCCAGCCTGCATTTAACCACAAGCAAAATGTACAGATACACAGATATCTACATAGTGTGTATGTACACAATTTTTTTTTTTGTTGAGTTTTGTGTATGGCGTAGTGGTAGTGTGTGGTTGAGGTATTGTTATATTCTGACAATTCCATTACTTGAAGGACAAAAACCTTCAGCAAAGGAAATGATACAAGAAAAATCCTCCACAGATGATATTTGATAGAGATAAAATTCAAGCATTTCTCAGATAGTTTTAATTGTTGTTCATTTTTCAGTTTGCTGTTTAAGAATTGAATTTTTTTAAACATGAAAATGGAAATTCACCAAATATTTTATATTTTATTTCATATTTTTTACTGGGTGAAAATTATAATAAACTCAATTAGTTTCGTATGCCTTATATTTTTCTCTCTTCATTTATTAAATTTCAATTTATTTTTTTTTTTTGTAATTTTTTTCTAATTATTTTTTTTAAAACAAAATACTTTTTGTTGAGTTACACACACAAAATATAAGAAACCACCGCCCTCGACCGGCTAAAATCTTTGAAAGCCAACAACACTTAACTGAATTTGTTATTTGTTTTTTTTTTGTCTCTCCACTTGTTTTTTTTTCTTATGTTCATTTCGTTCTTTCAGCTGCTTTTCATTTTGTTGTCGTTGTTGTTGGTTTTTTTCTATGCGAATTTTGAAGTTTGTTATGCATACTTAGTATGCAGTAACAAAAACAACAACACCAACAAAAAACAAGAACCGTTATACTAAATTCTCTAAGCCCCATTGTAAGAGTAAAATTTATATCCCCCTCCAAAAAAGAGTGATGAAGAGAGAAAGAGATAACTAACCAAAAAACACACACACACATACACACACTTTATGCTCCCACTCTCACACATGGCCATGGAAGATTTCCATTTCCTCAATATATATATAATATAACTGTTAAAGCGGAAACACTCTCAAAGTCACACACTTTGCAATATCTCTTCGCACGCACACAGTGTGTGTTTGTTTGCATGTGTGCATCGGTGTGTGTGCGGTGTGTGTCGGAGCTGTATACTATTTGTTGGTTTGGTTTGTTTAGTTTTGTTTGAGTATTGCCAGAGTATTTGACAGATTTTTCCTTTTAGTTTTTTTTTTGTCTTTTTTTGCCAGAGTTGAGGGTTATTGCTTTAAGAGTTGTAAGTTAGAGTGATGTTGAGAGAGGGGGTGTGTGGTGTGCTGTAATTTATTTCATTACAATTTTAATTTGAATTGCTAGCAACCAGAGTTGCCAATGTTAGTTTTCTTGTATGAAATATATGCGAGGAAACTTGGAAAATATGACAAACAAAATTTAATAAACTTTATACCATTAATATTGACAAGTGAAGAAGCGTTAAGTTCGGCTGGGCCGAACTTTGGATACCCTCCACCATAGATATACTGGCAGGTACTTGAAATGAAAATATAGGGAACATACCGAAAAATGGATCTGTACCGACATTTCTACAAACCGATTATGTAAACAATAATTTATAATAGAAAATTATACCCTCAGCTTTATGGCTAATTAGTGTGTATACACTTTCACACGGTGAAAATGTGCCTCATCGAAATATTGGTCCAAAACCCTATTTTTTTTTTTGGACCAAATCCGTTTCAGAAAAATTTGATTTCATCCCATCTTATTAGGTCTCCCAAGCTTAGTTCAAGTCCGAATTTGGGGAATATCGGACCATGCCTTCTTGTACCTCCCACACAGGGGCTACGGCTAAGCCTAAATGCGGCTATAGTTCACATATAGTTCATTATCGAACCGTACGTTTAGTTTCTTTTATCTCGATATCCTTCGCAGGTGAAATGATTACAACAGAGTGTTAGAACCAAACCCAAAACGCGGAAAAATCAGATAATTATATTAATATAAAAAATGGTGATTTCGGTTGAAAAAAATTTCAAATGATTTCGGTTGAAAAACACGCTCAAGAACCTCAAAATGCCGAAATTTGGGGGTACCTTTATATGGGGGCTACCAGAAAAAATGGACTTATATTTATAATTTTAAGAGGAGATATTTGGTACCCAATAAGAACCCAATTACCAAATTTCAGCGAATTCGGTTGAAAAACGGGCTCAAGAACCCCATAATACCGAAATCTGGGGGTACCCTTATATGGGAGCTACCAGAAAAAATGCACTTATATTTATAATTTTTTGTGGAGATATTTGGTACCCAATAAGAACCCAATGTACCAAATTTCACGAATTCGGATGAAAAACGCACTCAAGAACCCCAAAATATCGAAAATTTGGAGTACCCTTATATGGGGGTCTACCAGAAAAAATGGACCTATATTCAAAATTTTTTTGTGGAGTGATTTGAAACCTATTAAGAACACGAAGTACTAAATTACAAAATACTGAAAATTAGGAGGCTACCAGAAAAAGTGGACCTATATTTATAATTTTTTGTACCAATGTACCAATTTTCAGCGAATTCAGTTGAAAAACGCGCTCAAGAACCCCAAAATACCGAAAATTGGGGGGTACCCTCATATGGGAGCTATGCCTAAACGTGCACCGATATATCCCTTCTTCGAAATTTCAGCACCCTATCTCAATTCCTTCGGAAGATAGCGTGATTACAACAGACGGACGGGCGGACAGACGAACGGACATGGCTAGATCGTCTTAGAATTTTACCCTGATCAAGAATATATATACTTTAGGGTCGGAAATTAATATGTCGGTGAGTTACAAACGGAATGACAAAATTAATATGCCCTCCATACAATGGTGGAGGGTATAAAAATTTGACCTTGGAATCGTTTAATGCCGTTCATATAGCAACTGGTGTTCAAAAAGGACGCATCCGCAATTTTTTACACTGGAAAAATTTTTTTGTAAAAAAATTACGGATGCGTCTTTCTTGAACACCTGTTTCTATATGAAGGAGTTGCCAGATCGAAACAGAAATTTAACATGTGTTCATAACACACATGGATGTTTCCAAAACATTTAACTTTTTTCGGTTTATACCGCGCTTTTTGTGCTAGGCTAAGAACTTTCCGAACTGCCATCGTATTGTAACAGGCAAATGATAGGCCCAACGTTACTTTTGAGAATACGTATAGAATCACTTTCTGAGTGGATTAATGCATCTTCGTCCGCCCATCCGCGGATTCTTGTGAACAAAGTACATGCCTAATTTAGGATACGAATGGGATTAAATTTGGGACATGTTACTTATTTGGCACAAGGACAACCCGAATTGAAATTGTAGACAAGTTAAAACGATGTTATACCATCCACTTTGAATATATCGAAAACGAGGTGAGGATGAATTACTTATTATGGGGGCAAGAACAAAACAAGGACCGATATATCTCATTTGCAATACCAAACATGCTAGAAGTACTGACAATGTCTGTGCAAAACTTCATAACTCTATCTTAAATATTGTGATTCAACAGATGGACACGCATAAATCGAAAGAGAACACTGAATTTTGGATTGAGGGTCATTAAGTATCCGAAAAGTACTGAAATGTACCAAATGTATTACACCTTCGTAGCATGTGAGCTAAAAACTTGGATAGCGAATCAAGGTTAAGCGATAGGCCTAGGGATATTAGGAGATGGTCTTGGAAGAGTTTAGTCATGTCTATGTAAAGTAAAAAAAACGGTACTAAATTTGGCTCAATTTGAATTCGGAGAAACGGATGAAGGTGGAATCTTAAAATTTGAAATTAATATTACGGTCGGAGTGTACGATTGGTATATGTACGTAGTGTTTTGTTTTTTTACTTATGTGTACGAAAAGTACTAAACTGTATTACGCTTGTTATAGCTTGGATTTGGGTGAACCAATAGAGCTGGAACACAGAAATTTGGAAAACAGATTACTGTTACAGCGAAGGCTTGGGCTATGTAGGAAATTTTGGAAATTCGTACTTATGTGTACAAAATTTGGTACAATTTGAGTTTTTGGTGAATCGGTTGGTTGTTTGATATAGGTAGTTTTGAAAAGTCGTAGCTGAAATCCTGAAATGTTTTAAGATGACTGTTGGAGTGTAGGATCGGGCCATATAGGGAGTTTTGAAAATTAGTACTGATATGTTTTAAATGGTATTACATTTGGTACAATTATATTTGGTTGATGCGATCCTGAAGTTGGGAAATATGATTTCTAATAGTTTTATATTACATTGTGCAACACAAAAAATAATTACCGGGAAATTCCAACAGATAATGAAAGAGGGGCTAAAAAAAAGAAGACACGTGTATTGGCGTTTTGAATGTTTATGTCAGAAGGTAACCTAAGAAGGGGTGGGGGATAATATTCCCCCTTTTCAAGACGTCTATTAAAACAGCCTATGTAAATTAATTATTTACTGTTATACTACTTTACCATGTTCTTTTGTTAAAATTAGCCGATCCGAATTGTTTCTAACATCCACGTAATGTTATTCCGCTTTCAAGTAATATTTTATTACACGCCTCCATTAGAAATTTAAACTTTTTAGTAGGGAAATACGCCTATGTGACCCAAGATATTTGATCTAACTCAGTTAACTTAGCAACGAGTGCAAATTGATTGAAGAATAAATAAATAAAATATACAAATGTAAATAATATATATTTTTCTATGGCCTAAAGTTTTATAAAAAAATTATCTAATTTATCTAATTTACTTTATAAAAAGTTGCTGATGCTGTTAAAGTATTAAATTCCATTCAAACGTTAACAATTCCTCCATTGTGCCTAAATAAACAAGACAACAACAACCAACACCTGTTGATTGCAAATGACGTATGGAAGGAAATATAAAAGCAAAACAAATACAATTTCTGCAATCTTTACTCTTGCAACAAATAGAAAAGTGGAAAACAACTTCCTTTCTGCCACCAATGCTATCCCTAACCAGGCAGCCAGCAAACTAACCAACCGACCAACCACTGCCATCCGCCCACACACACACACAACCCATACACAATCTATGATGAATACGTGGCGTATAATTGATATTACTTGATAATTGTTAATTACTTCCTTTTGAGTGCATTGGCAACACTGTTTGCCAGTTGTCGGTTTTTCTTAATGGGGGTAGTAAAGCAGCAGCAGCAGCAGCTTCGGTTAGCAAGTGTTGCTTACACGCCCTTTGTAAGTTGAATGCTTTGACGCCCTTTTTACACTTTAGTTGTGTTTTTCTTCTTGTTCTTCTTCTTCTGCTGGGTGGTTGGTTTACTTACATTCAAGAAAAATCCCCCGCGCTATTGAAAGCAGGTGGTAGGAGGATAAAGAACACACAATAAATAGTGTATGAAAAATAAATACTACGCAAAAGTATCCAATTCCATACTCTCGTACTCTCTTGTATTTTTTTGTATTTTTATTAACTCTCAGTATAAGACTTTTGTCTCGTACTTTTCACTCACTCTCTCTCTCTAGGTTGTATTGTGTATAAAGACAGCATTGCCATGTTTTTGGGGGGATTTCCGACCAAAATAGCTACAGAGGGTTACTTTGAAATGGATGTGTTGTTTGGAAAAAATTTCAAAGACAATTTCGAAGGAAAAATTCATAAGAGAAAATACTGAATGAACAACAGGTGATATCTGTTTAAAGTAGATACAGGAGTGTGTAATATTGTAAATTACTAACGAAAATATTTAATATTTATTTTAATCTAAAAACAATCCAACAGAGGATAGAAAATGAAATTGATGTATGTTAAAACTTTCTAAAAGCAGGAAGGAAAGTCCAGTTGACAGTTGGCTAGACCACTTGGTATAGCGTTTATACAATAAAGACAATAGGACAATATATATATATATAGATTTAAATAACATATATTTTAAATAAATACTTAATTCGGAAGTATATGCAAAATATCCTGTCTACGTGTTTCACAAATTTCTTGCAAATTATTTATAGAAGTTATATTTAAATCTCAACCGATTTAAATAAATTGTAGTACACGTCGTTAAATTATGGCAATCTAGTTTACATAGCGGATCGATCTTTCTCGTTCGTTTTTTAAAAAGGAACTAGCTTAATATAGTTCCGACTCCATTTGAATATATCTCACTCTCTCTCTCTCTTTCATTGTTCATTTTTTTATTACTTAAAGAGCTGTTTCTATTGGACTCAGTTCGGTGCGATCTACAAAAATTTCGTGTCGCTTATATGTAGATTTTTCTATGTATCATTTACATTTAATATATGAGTGCTATATTTAAGTCGGAACCGATCTAAACCATGATGCAATAATAAGGTGATGTATTAAGTGCAAAATGGACTACCTATTTATTGTGCCACCTATTATTTGCCAATTCCTTTGAACATATGCCAAATAAATCCCCATAAATGAGATTAACCCGGTAAAAAAAAACTAATCTGTATATTATAGCTTTGATAATCGTAGCGCTATGAAATCAAGCTATATCTAGACCATGATGCAATAATAAGACGATTTATCACAACAAAACCCTTTGTTTTTGTCTCGACCATTTGTCGAATTTTCCCTTATAATATTTCACATGGTTGGCAATATTGCACATTGAATTCAAGTAAAATTACGCACTTTGGCACTATAAAAAATTGTGGGTAATCAGAAAGACGATGTGAAAATTGTAGAAGTCATCTTTCGAATATATTTAGAAAAGATTTTTGAATTACACCAAGAATCGAGATGAATATTATTCTCCTGCTACATTATAGTTTTCATAAGCCACAAACAACGAAGTTTTTTCTTCATAAATTATGAAGTTACTACAAAAAAATTAATCACGTCATAACTCAAAAACTTGACCTTAAATCCTATCTTATATTCCTCGGGTGTGGCATAGTGTATAATTTATCAGACTTCGATGGAGTTCAAATCCTAGCGTCGGAGGAACAATTCTTTCAAAGTGTTTGGTTGAATATTTGTAAAAGGAGGCTTATAACCCTCTCAAGATGTAATGAATTCGAAGCAACCTGACAACACAAACCTCGGAATCAACATTAACACATGAGGTAAAAAACTAATCTATATAACTGTAATAAAATAAGTGATTAATGCAAAAAAAATGGCTAATCGATCGATTGAAAATAACCAAAGAAAAAGGATTAACAAGTAAAAACGTCGTTAAGGGCCGAGCCCAAATATTTATACCCTCCACCAAGAGATGTGTTTAAAAAAAACCTTAAGTCGATTCGGATATTTACATGGGGACTATGTTATTGCGTAATGTGGTACTGTAGTTCAAGTACAAGTAAATAAAAACTACTAGAGTAGGGAGCTATACCAAAACGAAAACTGACATTGACAATTGTAGGTAGGAAGGTTTTTGAAATCAAATTAAAACGAATTTGATTGAAAGACATACCAAACCCTCAAAATACCGTGGTACCATTATATGGTGGCTACCCAATTTTGATAATGTTTGGTATGGATATGGATTTAAATTGATAAATATTGATATGGAAATATTTTTAAATCTATATGTTAAATCTACAAAATATAAAATTATAGCTAATTTGGCAGGCTCAAATAACGATTTTTTCCTATATCCTTTTGGATCGCACAAATTTTCAATCGATGTTTCCGATTGAGTTCCTTCATTAATTCCATTTGATTTAAATTTGTTTAAAAAAATACCCAAAATTCGTCCAAAAATACATATTCTCACTTCAATGAAAAATCTGGCAACTCTAAAATAAGCCCGGTATTTGTAAGCTGTTTTTTCTGTTTTGTTTTTCTTTCAACCCGCAAAATATTTGTTGTATGAAGAAGAGAGTCAAAACAAACGAACGAACACTGTTCGTTCGAAAACGGCAAAAGGCAATGACATACCGACAAGTCGGTTTTGTCCTCGTCGTCGCCACCGTATGGTGAGTGGTGGTGAGCCGAAGGCTGCTGACTTTGCGGCATCCTTTACTTCTTCCTGTTATGGTAGTATCCTCATTGTTTATGATTTTGGTTCGTAAATCAAGTGTACATTCTTATGACTGTGAACTGACTGTGCTGACTGCCTTCCCACCTCCCCACCCTGACTAACTGTCTATCAGTCTGTTGTTCGTTCGTATGTCGTTTTGGCCAACACAACTAGCATGTTTAGGTGGCATTAAGGGTGGGTACTCTGCTGTGTGTGCCAGTGTGTGTACGTTTGTATTTTTCGTTTTTGTAATTTCGATGGCGCGAATATTTTTATGCTCAAGCGCTTTTTCTTAGAATTCGATGTGAGTGTTCACTTTTCGTTTTTGGGTAGTAGTATCGTAGCGTTTACCAAAAAAATGTCTGGGTGTGTGTGTGCATTGGTTGGTTTGTGTTTTTTTTTTTGGGGGTTGAGAACAATTTTATTTGTTGGTAATGATATGATTACTTTGTTGTCGTTGTCGCTGCCATTGTTGTTGCTATTATTGTATTTGCTAAATGTTAGCATCCAGCCGAATAGTCAGTTTGGCAGGCCAACCGAATATTGGGGTGGAAGTTCGGTATATGCAGTTATTTGGCGGAGATAGGGAATTTTTATTTTATCCATATCGTTAAGGTTTTGGATAAATAAATTATCCAAATTTGTGGATACATTATTCAAATTTATAATCCACATTTGTGGATAAATAATTTATCCACATTTGTGGATAAATAACTTATCCACACTTGTGGATAAATAAAGTATCAACATTTGTGGATAAATTATTCAAATTTATAATCCAAATTTGTGGATAAACAAATTATCCACACTTGTGGATAAATAAATTTTCAACATTTGCGGATAAATATATTATCCACATTTGCGGATAAATATATTATCAACATTTGCGGATAAATGAATTATCCACATTTCTGAGGATAAATGAATTATCTAAATTTGTGGATAAATAAATTATCTGCATCAGTGGGTATATAATTTATCCACATCATGGATAAAAAGTATCCACATTTGTGGATACAAAATATATCCACATTTGTGAATGAATAATTTATCCACATCTTGAATAAAAAATATCCACATTTGTGGATAAATAAATTATCCGTATTTGTGGATAAAGAAATTATCCGTATTTGTGGATAAATTATTCAAATTTATAATCCAAATTTGTGGACAAATAAATGATCCACATTTGTGAATAAATAAAATATTAATATTTGCGGATAAATAAATTATCCACAATTGCTGATAAATGAATTATCCAAATTTGTGGGTAAATACATTATCCACATTTTTGGATAAATTATTCATCCACATTTGTGGATAAATAAATTATCCACAATTGTGGATTAATAAATTATCCACATTTGTGGATACATAAATTATCCACAATTGTGGATTAATAAATTATCCACATTTGTGGATAAATAATTTATCCCCATTTGTGGATAAATGTATTATCCGTATTTGTGGATAAATTTATTATCCACATTTGTGGATAACTGTATTATCCACACATTATTATGGATAAATAATTTATCCATATCTTGGATAAAAAATATCCACATTTGTGGATAAAAGAATATCCACATTTGTGGATAAATTTTATATCCACATTTGTGGATAAATGTTATATCCACATTTGTGGATAAATGTTATATCCACAATTGTGGATAAATAAGTTATCCAAATTTGTGGATAAATTAATTATCCACATTTCTAATTATCAAATCCTTTCAAAATATATACCGAATATATGTATCTCTTAGCCGAATACACATGGCCGAACATTGTCATATTAGGTGGGCCCATAAATAAAATATGTTATTTTATAAATTAAATATTAAATCATTTTTATGCCGGTTTTTTTAAAAATAAAAAGTTACAAACAAAAAAAATTAAATCAAAATAAAAATAGTTAAAACAAAATATCCACTTTTTTCATTTTGGGCTAGGATTACTTCAAAATTTGATTAAAGACCCACCCACCCATCTATTCAGTCAGTCAGTCAGCCAGCCAACCATCTATCCATACACACCTAATCGATGTAAGAAACAAACCAAGTCCTCTGCTTTATTCCAGCGAATGTTTGCTTACGATGAATGGTTGATATAAGGAGTAACACATAGTATCCTTGCAGCAGAGAATCCTGTATCTATTGAAGTTTTTCTTTTTTCCAAAAAAAAAATGGGTTTTCTATATTCTTGTATACCACAAAATAAATTTTTGAAATTTTGAAAAAAAAATAAAAATTATATATATTTTAAACTTATCCATATCAATGTTTAATAATGTTTTTTTTTTTATAACGATGACACTAAATGTTTCTTTTTAATTATTTGTATTTAAATAATTATCCTTTTTTATGAGTTTTAAAATATTCACACTACATCATGGCATTTCAATGTTGTTTTATATCATTTTTGTATTGAAAATTTCAATTCACTGTTTTACATTTTGTTTTTATTTTTTATTTTCAAATAAAACACAATTAAACAACACAACCACCATCACACACTCACTGCCGCCTTGAATTTGGCATTAATTTATTAACCGGTTTTTTGTGTAAAAAATGTTTTTGTTCCGAACATTTTTCTTTGATTTGTCCTTTTTTTCGGTGTTCACACAAGTGCGGCCGTTGTTGTTCTTGTCTGCCATATCGTCTCGTATGTCCGTTATCCACTATTTCAATTCCGACCGACAATCAGTTCTGTTCCGTGTCCTGTGTGTGTATATGTGTTAACTTGGCTTTTTTGTCCGGGCGCCGTTTTTTTGCTTCTTTTGTCTTTTTTGTTTTGTTGGCATTTTCCTTCTATTCTCAACTGGGGCTGGGAATTTTCCTTTATGCTCCCTGTTTTTTTATTCTCTATTGGGAGTTACTGTAGATTTATTTCCATTGATATTGAAAATGAGTTGCTCTCTCATGTTCTCTCTGGGATTGTTATTGGAGAGCGCATGCTCCTCAGTGAAGTTGTTGGTATGAGTTGGGGTGGTTAAATTTTGTGGTTGGGGCAGTTTGAATATATTGAAAGTTTTATTTCGTTGTAATAGAATTACATATCCTGAAAGCTTTGGTTGTTTGACGGTTGTTGCATAGGATAGTATTTAAAAAAGTCCACAAACAGTTTTCAATTTTTCACCACTAACAAAGCATCAGACTCGATTATACAATTTGGTTGGAAATGTTACTTGAAGGTTTAAATTAATATTATCCAAATTAACCAAACTCTGCGTTTACAAGAGCCAGAGTAACTGGGCTCATGTATAGATTGTAAATAAATGAACCATTTTTGTGACCCAGGCATCGTAGGATATTAACAGTAGTATGTTTTTGTTAAATGGGTTTGCATCTTTGATTTTGTTTTGGTATTTTGTAAACGTCAGGTCTAAATGTAGCAATACCACTGGTTTAATCGAACTTATATATGTGTATGATTTTTACCCATTAACAATTAATTTCTATCCACCAAAAATTGGTCAGGACCCTTATATGAGGTCTATGAAATACCAAGTTACATACACTTATTTTAGAATATTCGCCTGCATCTTTAACATAAAATGTGGCAGGATCTTTACATGTGACCTAAGTCAAAAACTCATGTCCCGGAAATATTGTAACACATTAACTATATTAACAAAGATATTAGTGTTGGGTAGTTCCGCAACAAACTAGTTCATTGGAAATATTCCTAGAAAGGAACGATGGAAACTAGTCCCAGATCTTTAATTAATATTCTTCATTCGTTCTCGTTTTTTATTATTGTGTAAAAAATAATTTCTTTGGAAATAATGTAGATAAATAACACTGTGCGACAAATTTGAATTTTTTTGATAATTACCGGGAAATTCTAACAGATTATAAAAGAGGGGCTAAAAAAGGAGACACGTGTATCGGCGTTTTAAAAGTTTACGTCGGGAGGTAACCAAACAAGGCGGGGCAATATTTCCCCTTTTCAAGAATTTTAATAATTTTCGAATTATGATTTCTTGAAATCCTTGTATTTTAGGTATATAGTGTCTTCGGTAATATTACTGATAAAATATCGAGGAATATTTTGGTATGCACCTTTAACCCTCAACCGACTCATTAAAGTGGTCTTTTCGGTCCCCTTTTCCAGGAGTGATTGAAAACTCATTCAAAACGGGGTTAAAGCTCTTCAGAATATTCTACAGAAATGTTCGCCATAAAGTTTTACTATAAGTCTCAGAATAGACTAAAACTCAAAAATCAGCTCAAACGTCAAAAATCTTAAAAAAACAAAAACTCATTTTAGGGTTAATATCGTACTTATTACTAGTTTTTACCCATTTTTCCCACAAGATGTCGTTTTAGAAGGATAGTATAAAGGACAAAAATATTCTCCATCAATTTTTAGCATAATTCACTGAACAAGATAAATCTGTTTATATAATGTATATACCGAATATATAGTCAAACATTTTGAACCAAAAATTCAAAATGTTCTTGTATTTTTTCAAAGACATTTCCCAATATTTTTTTCGACTATGTGCATTAACCCTACGGTCAATAACCAAAAAAGTATACGTAGATCAATAACCGTGGTACATTTGTACCCATCCAAAGATAGCTCTGTAACTCATTAAAAAATTGGACTATCGTGAGGTTTTTTGTTTTAAATTAGTCTATGCGGATCTGGTCTAGATGTAGGAACTCAAAATTATATATACATTAAAATAATATATATTTAAATCCATGCTTAAATGATAATCTATCTAAAACAATCATAGTAAATTCGTTATAGCTTTCGAATGGGTTAAGCTTTTTTAGTTATTTTTTTATTGGGATCTTATTTAGGTGTTCCTCAACCCCTCTGCAAATTTTTGTGGCCCTAGACAACATGGGGCCATCAGGGCGACTCGTGGAAGTCAGAAACTACCCTGGTTTTCCTTTGGTATACAGGGACTAAAACAATTATTATTGCCAATTATTCACATGTTATGAGTTTAGAGATTGTGATTAGCGCATTTTTAACACTATTTAATACTTTAAAACGTTATTTATTGATAGTTTGTATATTTACGCCAATTTAGGATTGTAATAAATCAGTATAATTCGATTATAAAAAAGTTTCAGGCCCAATGTCAAGAATAATTGGAAAATAACGGACAATAATCATTGTTTTAGTCCCAGCATACCAAAGGAAAACCAGGGTAGTTTCTGACTTCCACGAGTCGCCTTGATGGTCCCATGTTGTCTAGGGCCACAAAAATTTGCAGAGGGGTTGAGGAACACCTACATAAGATCCCAATAAAAAAGTAATTAAAAAAACTTAACCCATTCGAAAGCTATAACGAATTTACTATGATTGTTTTAGATAAATTATCATTTAAGCATGGACTTAAATATATATTATTTTAATGTATATATAATTTTGAGTTCCTACATCTAGACCAGATCCGCATAGACTAATTTAAAACAAAAAACCTCACGATAGTCCAATTTTTCAATGAGTTACAGAGCTATCTTTGGATGGGTACAAATGTACCACGGTTATTGATCTACGTAGGTAATAACTTTAAAAAATTGTAAAAAGTATATATATGGAAAATATCTATAATTTTTTTCTTCGATTATGTGCGAAAATGCCTCAAGAATGATTCCTCAAAATTTGATCCAAATATCTCCATTATTAAAAATTTTACAGCATTTTTATTCAAAAAAAGGTACAAATGTACCCGGTTATTGACCGTAGGGTTAAAGTAGCACGAAACTTAATTTTAGGTATATAATGTCAAAGAATAAAATATTCTACCTCAAAATCCACTTCAATTTTCAGAATAAACTATATATTTATATTCAATAGTTTTTAAGAAGAAGAAGAAGTAATTTACAGTATAAAATTAACTTAAGTCTGCAAAAAAATTGTTGTTATTATATATAATTTTATTATGTATATTTCTTAAAAACTATTGAATATAAATATATAGTTTATTCTGAGACTTGAAGTGGATTTTTACGTAGAATATTTTATTCTTTGACATTATATACCTAGAATGAATTTTGAATGAGTTTTCAATCACTCCTGGAAAAGGGGACCGAAAAGACCCCTACAATGAGTCGGTTGAGAGTTAAAGTTGTATACCAAAATATTCCTGAATATTTTATCAGTAATATTGCCGAAGACACATATACCTAAAATGCAAGGATTTCAAGAAATCATAATTCGAAAATGATCAAAATTCTTGAAAAGGGGCAATATTATCCCGCCATTTTAGGTTACCTGCCGACGTAAACTTTCAAAACGCCGATACACGAGTCTTCTTTTTTTAGCCCCTCTTTCATAATCTGTTGGAATTTCGGGGTAATTATTTTTTGTGTTGCACAGTGTAATGAAACAAAAATATTCTGTACTTATATTCCTGTAAATATAAACTAATTAAAATCAAATAGATTTTTTTTCATTTTCGCACAATTTGTCAAAATCAATCAATGCGTACATATGAGAGCAAAAAAAAAAAAAAAAAAACAGTGATAGAGATTCAAAGGAACTATGTAGGTCTTTTCCAATTTGTTGCGAAATGTTGTCTTCCACTTGATCTTTCCATCGTCGTCTTTCCATTCTGCGTGAACCATCAGTTGCATCGCTTTTATATACCATTTGAGCAGGAGCATCCTCATTTATTCTCACAACATGACCTTGCCACCGTAGTCGCTGTAGTTCAATACGTCTGATCAGGGATGCGAAATGAAATTATTCCAATTGTACTGACTTTCAATAAAAAGAGTACTTTTTTCAGTCCGATTGTACTTTTTATATATTTTTTAATAACATTTTTATTGTTATTAACAATTGTTTTTGCAAAATAGTCAGGCTTAATCCCAGTTTGTTGTTTTTATAAAAAACAACTATTTATTAGTGGGGAATGTATGGCAAAAACAAAATACAAATGGTATCCCAAATAACCCGCCAACACTACTGAAGTTGTAGACGAGGCACGGTCATACTGTTTGGTTTATTGCTTTAACTAGCAATACCAACAACAACGTTATGTGCATTCGTCACAAAGTGACGACACATAGCAGTGGGAAATGTATTGTAGTTGTCTGTAAATGTCTGTTGTTGACCACGAAGTCAGGCGCCAACGAAACGAACTTCTCATTGGGGTCGTATCGCTGGTAACGTAAGAACTTCGAATTGTCACAAGAGACATTTGGGTTTGAAAGGTTTTTTGTAAAGAAGCTATTAATAGCTTCTGGGGAGAATATCCCAACAAAAAACTAAGGGAACTGATGAGGATCAGTGGCGAGATCCGAAACTATAGTCTTCCCTGCCTTACCCCTCGGCGGACAATGCCATACATTCCCCACTAATAAATAGTTGTTTTTTTATAAAAACAACAAACTGGGATTAAGCCTGACTATTTTGCAAAAACAAAATACAAATGGTATCCCAAATAACCCGCCAACACTACTGTTATTAACAATTAATAAAAACATACATACTGAATTCATTACACCCTTCACTACACTGTGGTACAGGGTCTTTGTGCATATGTTTGTAACAGGCAAAAGGAAATGAGATAGACACATGGTTCCTTTTGAGAATATGCATAGAATCACTTTCTGAGTCGATTTACGCATGTCCGTCCATGAGTTATTGAGCACGTTTTCAACTGAATTCGCTGAAATTTTGTACATTTGGTTCTTATTGGGTGCCAAATATCTCCACTAAAAATTATAAATATAGGTCCAATTTTTCTGGTAGCCCTCATATAAGGGTACCCCCAATTTTAGCTATTTTGAGGTTCTTGAGCACGTTTTTCAACCAAATTCGCTGAAATTTGGTATTTTGTAGTCGTATATGGTAACAAATTTTCCTACCAAAAATTATCAATATTCACCCCCTTTATAAGCCCCTTTTTATACCCTTCACCACACTGTTGTACAGGGTATTATGTCTTTGTGCATATGTTTGTAACAGTCAAAAGGAAACGAGATAGACACATGGTTCCTTTTGAGAATATGCATAGAATCACTTTCTGAGTCGATTTACGCATGTCCGTCCATGTATTTTTGTGAACAAAGTACAGGTCGCATTTATGATCCGATTTGGATGAAATTTGGCATAGGTCACTTATTTGGCCCACAGACGAACCCTATTGACATTTTGAAATATCGGTTCAGATTTAGATATAGCTCCCATATATATTTTCATCCGATTTAATGTAAAAAGTCCTGATATATCTCTCGATTTGCACAAAATTTTTGTGTTAAGTTTCCAGAAGATCTGTTCAGATTTGGATATAGCTCCCATATACATTTTCGTCCGATTTAATGTAAATGGTCAACCAAAGTCCCTATATATCTTTCGATATGCACGAAATTTGGCATAGCGTAATGAATAATGTCTAGAATGATTTGTGTTAAGTTTCCTGAAATCGGTTCAGATTTATTTAAATCTGAAGGGTATCATATAGTCGGCCCCGTTCGTTCATTTGTTCCACGTACTTATAAGTCTTATATACACTGCGTATCATAACTATAGACGCACCCTTAATTCAATTGGTATGTTAGTTGACAAATAAAATGGACATATTAAGTTATTGTTCACAATAAAACGATCAAAAACACATATTATTCAACAAAAATAATTAATTTATTCTTTATGGTTTCGCCGAATTCTGCACTTTCAAAATAGCTTGTGTTGCATAACTATAGACGCACTTTTACAAAATTGGAAAAATTTATTTTTTAAAACTTAAATCAAATAAAATAACTTTTATAAATAATGGGTAGGGCCTCCCTTATTTTGAATAAGTTCAAAAATTTTATACTTCACACTGTTGATCAAAATTATTCGCAAGTCTTCATCGATTGACCGCCATTCATCGATAATCACTTCTTGGAAATAAAATAATGTTTGGTATTGGCGGTTTTCTGCATAGACACGACGAGGCAAGATTCCACACATGTTCTCGATCGGATTCTGGTCGGAAATTTTAATATTTTTCGATTTTAACCATACTTGAGTATGGCCACTTTTATGAACTGGTGCGTTGTCCTGCTAAAAAACGAGTCCTTGATTGTTGCTGCTTTCCCAAAATGTCAATAATTTGTCTTCCAAGACTTGAACGTACTCCATTGAATTCATCCGACAACATGGAAATGTCAAATAATGGCTATAAAATGCTCCCAAGGCCATTAAGGAACCGCCACCGAAATATTGTATTAAGAAATAACGATATTTCGGTAACCGCCACCTTGGGAGCATTTTATAGCCACGGAATGCTTTATTTGACATTTCCATGTTGTCGGATGAATTCAATGGAGTACGTTCAAGTCTTGGAAGACAAATTATTGACATTTTGGGAAAGGAGCAACAATCAAGGACTCGTTTTTTAGCAGGACAACGCACCAGTTCATAAAAGTGGCCATAGTCAAGTATGGTTAAAATCGAAAAATATTAAAATTTCCGACCAGAATCCGATCGAGAACATGTGTGGAATCTTGCCTCGTCGTGTCTATGCAGAAAACCGCCAATACCAAACATTATTTTATTTCCAAGAAGTGATTATCGATGAATGGCGGTCAATCGATGAAGACTTGCGAATAATTTTGATCAACAGTGTGATGGATAAAATTTTTGAACTTATTCAAAATAAGGGAGGCCCTACCCATTATTTATAAAAGTTATTTTATTTTATTTAAGTTTTAAAAAATAAATTTTTCTAATTTTGTAAAAGTGCGTCTATAGTTATGCAACACCAGCTATTTTGAAAGTGCAGAATTCGGCGAAACCATAAAGAATAAATTAATTATTTTTGTTGAATATGTGTTTTTGATCGTTTTATTGTGAACAATAACTTAATGGGTCCATTTTATTTGTCAACTAACATACCAATTGAATTAAGGGTGCGTCTATAGTTATGATACGCAGTGTATAAACATTGCTTTAAGGAAAACAAGTCTATTCGGTTTTAGATCGAAATAAAATGATCAACTTTTCTGCAACATATTATATATCGTTAGCAGCACGACTTCAACAAATTCTTTGTTTTGATAAGATTTGAAGCAGTCGAAGCATGTAGTCCGTTCCTTTTTTGGTTTTAATTATATTTTGATATGAAAATACCCTTTCCACATTTGCAGATGAATGTGGAATATCTAATAACCCTCTAGAAATGCGTGATATATAAGGAAACATATCTTCATTTAGTTCATTTTTGACTTCAGCTACCTTTGACCAACAAGTTTATATATTGTCGTTTTTGAAAGACATAATAATTTCAACATGCATTCTGGTATCCTCAGACTGCATTTCAAAATTGATATTATTTATAATTTTTAGTACATATTGTAAAAACAAAAAGAGCAGTAAAAAGGGGCTGAAACTTCTGAAATAACAGAATTGAGCCTTAACTTTTGGGATTTAGCTTCGAAATCATTGAGTGTAAAATAATATTGAAGTGATTCCCACTACGCTAAAATTGTTTCAATAACTTCTTGACGAGAAAGCCATAGAGATGTTGAGTATTCAAAAAAACATGAGTATCTGTACCGAATTATATCTGAAACATTGAAAAAATCGTCTCTCTTATAGAAATATTACAGATATAATAAATACAGAATGTTGAAGCGGCATAGAATATTACGTTTAAACTATGGCAAATGCATCCATTCGTAACGATAGCGGGGGGGTCGCGATTCATTTCATATTGTATGTTTAAACACTTATAATACTGTTACGAATATAACTTTAGATTTAAGGGGACCCCCTCCATTCTCGGGGTCAAAAATTTTGTTGATATAATTCGAATCTACACTAATTAAAGAATGTCCCTACAAAATTTCAAATGAAAATCTCAAGAACTCTTGAAGATATAGCCGATTTATTGTGTCAGCATCAAGTGACGGCTGAAGGGCTTCTCAAACTTTAAACGCGTTTTTCTCTAAACATTTTTTTGCGAATGGCGGGCACGATAACTCAAAAACTAATAACCCAATCGATTTCAAATTTTTACACGTTTCTCTGTGAGTGTATAGCTCTCGTATGAACTAGGATAAAGCCAATCGGTGAAGATCTTCCTTATTTTTTAACTTGGGTTTTGGTAAAAAATCGGCGATTTTCCAAAAATATTTTTTCAAAGGTCCGCCATTTTGTTAATTTTAGAGCGAAGTTAATAATCCTAGTTCATACGAGAGCCAGACATGTACTCTTTCTAACACCGTTGGAATTTTCGGATTCCGATGTTCCAGTGAGGAGTTATCATGCCCGCCATCAAAAATAAGGACTTTTCTTTAATTACAAAAAACAACAACAAAACAACAACAAAAATTTTTTGTAAATTATTTTTCTTCTATTTTAAATCTTCAATTATATATGTGTGAAGTTACAAACCTTAACAAGCATTGGTATTGATTTACCAGCCCATTGAAAATCTTGAAAAATTAAAATCGAGAATGGGGGGGGGGTTCCCTTAAATTAATTTAGATGATTTCCGTTAATTTAAGAATTTGAATTGTAACGTAAATTTCTACTACGCAGTTTATTCGAATAACTTCACAATAACAACTACTGTATAGATTGTTTCTACATCCTTCCATTTCCTCTTTTATTTTCTATTTTGTTATTGACGTACAGTTCTTGTTAAACGTCATCATTGATGATCGCTTAATTCCTCTTTCTTTGTTACCCCCTCGCCTGTATATGTGTTGTTGTTATTGTTTACTCACTGTAAGGTTGTATGTGTTTGTTGCATTTGTAGATTGTTCGTAATCTAGGTGGAGGAGGCTCATATAAATAGGGGAAATGGAAAGGCAGTCAGTTAGTTGTGAATCAGATCGCGAATTGAAACCGTCAAGTAACGTAAAGCTGTAAAGTAACGTGCAAAGTAAAGTTGTGTGAATAAAATCATTGTAATAATCGTAATCAGAAAGAACCCGCGTTTTATTTAGTACGAACTGTGCTGGGAAATAAAACAACGTCTACACGGGATTAAGTAAAACCCAAGAACGTAACAATTGGTGTCGGAAGTGAGATTACGACGATACTACGATGAAGTTTAAGGATCTACGAGTGGAAGACTTGAAGAAGGAGCTCAATAAATTGGAATTGTCCTCTACTGGCAACAAAGCTGAGCTACAAAAACGTCTGTTGGATGAGTTCGAGCGCCGTGGTATGAACATCGATACATATGAGTTTGACAGTAAGGATGAAGTGGAAATGGGCGAATCCAACGGTGGGGAAGTCTCGTCAGTAGCTGCCAGGGTTGACGATCTCAGAGACATGCTGGCTAAAATGTTTGAGGAAAATTCCAGAAGGAGCGAAGAGAATTCCAGAAAGTTAGAAGAAAACACGAGACGAATGTTCGAAGAGAATGCCAGAAAGTTAGATGAAAATTCGAGAATAATGAACGAGAAACTCGAGAACATTACAGAAGTTATTGGAAGGAGAGTGGAAACCGTGGAGGTCCAAATTAAAGAGTTGGATAAGAAAGTGCAGTCGGTTGACGAGAAGATTCTGTCTGTGGATGAGAAATTTCTGGTCCACGACCACAGGGTTACGAATCTGGAGAAGAAAATGTCGGAACTGGAAATTAAGGGTAGTCCGGTGCGAGTTTCTGATAACACACTAAAAATCAAACCTCCTGTATTCGACGGCTCTACGTCATTCAATGTTTTCAAGTTACAGTTCGAGACAGTGGCTTCTAGAAATTCGTGGAACGACAGCGACAAAGCTGTGGCACTACTTCTGGCATTGAAGGGCAGTGCTGCTGATGTTATGCAGAGTATTCCTGTCGCTTCTAGAAACAACTATGAAGATGTTATTGCGGCACTAGAACGTAAGTACGGTGGCGAACATAAACAAAACATCTACCTTAGGGAATTAAGGGGAAGAGTACAGAGGGCAAACGAGACGTTACAAGACTTTGCAGCTGAGGTGGAACGTTTGGTGTTAATGACGTATCCAGGAGAGAATCACCCATTGCTGGACCGTATGAAAATCGAAACCTTTGTGAATGGCATACGTGACCCTGAGATTAAATGTGCAACATATGCGTCACCAAAAGTGTCATTTGCCGAAACCTTTTCGTTTGCTCTTGCCCAAGAGACGGCAAGAATAATTGTTAAGCCCCAGACCCACAAGATTCGTCAACTGGAGACCGAATAGTTTGCGAACCCAAAGCTCTCGTTAACTCGATCAAGGACGCCATGAGGCAGGTAATAGAAGAAACAAAGTCAGTAGGGATGACTAAACCCAGGATTAGATGCTTCAACTGCGATAAAGCAGGTCATATTGCGCTCGAATGCAGAGCTAAGCGCAAACGATCCAGGTCATTGTCACCACCTCCAACGAAAGATGGTAGAAGAATGGCTCAACAGTCCACCAAGGAGTCACCGTTAAACTAAATCGAGCCAGTCCAGCGGGGCATGAACTGGCTCCCATCGACGATGGCCCCACAATCTCCATAGCAATTGTACAACAGAGAAGTCACAACCTAACAACAACTGGGTACATCAATGGTGACAAGCGAGTTCTGACGTTAGATACTGGCGCATCAAAGTCCATCATAAGATCGGATCTGGTAAAGGGAAAAATAACGCAACTTAATGGAGTCAGACTGCGCACAGCAACGGGGGAGCCCGCGGCAGTACACGGCAAGATTACCCTGAGACTAACTATTGCCAATAAATCGGAGAATTACGAGTTTATAGTTGCCGATATCGTAGACGAAGTGATAATAGGCGCAGATTTTATGATTGCCTTTGGTATCAATCTGGATATGAGAGAGCGTGTGATGACCTGGTCTAACGTCGAAATTCCGTTAAACGTGGGCTACGATGAAAGTACACCCATTAGACGTCTGACTACGGACCATCCAGAGATAATACCGCCGTGTGCCGAAGCAATAATATGGGTACCAATGAATGGAGATTGTGGAGCCGAGAAGTTGTGGGTGGTGGAACCAGCAGAAAACATAAAGAGTAACATCCTAATAGCGAATGCCCTGGTGAAAAGCAACAAGGACGGATTGATTCCTGTTAGAGTTTTGAACCTGCCAAACAAGCAAGAGCAAATTTGCCAATTTTCTGATGTTGGACAATGCACACCAGCTGAAGCTGTAATTAATTTGGAAACTAGCACCGAAAAGCCAGCAGCCATGGAGAAGAAGCACCTCGACGGCTACATAAAAGAGTGGACACACCAATTATCACCTTCCGAGAGGAACAAGGCTAAGCAGCTATTATGGAAATATGCCTCTACCTTTGCGTTGACAAAAGAGCACCAGGGAGGAACATCAGTGGTGAAGCATGAAATCCATACAGCAGACGCGAGATCCATTAAACAGCCTCCAAGAAGTGTTCCCCTGGCGAAAAGAGACGAGGTCCAGAAGCTGATAAGTGAAATGGAAAAGAGTGGTGTAATAGAACCATCGTCAAGTCCATGGTGCTCCCAAGTGGTATTGGTCAAGAAGAAAGACGGAAGCACCCGATTTTGTGTGGACTACCGAAAGTTGAATGATGTCACCATGAAAGACAGCTATCCGCTCCCAAGAATCGACGACACATTGGACACATTAGCCGGGACGTCATGGTTCTCCACCCTCGACCTGCAGAGTGGGTACTGGCAAGTAGAGATCGCCGAGAAAGATAAAGAGAAAACAGAGTTTGGCGTTAATGGGGGTCTCTGGCAGTTCAATGTCATGCCATTCGGTCTCTTCAACGCCCCGGCTACATTTGAAAGGCTGATGGAGCGTGTGTTAAAAGGGCTGCAGTGGAAGTCGTGCCTCATATACCTGGATGACATCATAGTCATGGGACGCAACTTCGACGAACACATCAAAAACTTAAAGGATGTTCTACAGCAGCTTTCGTGTTCAGGCCTCAAGCTGAACCCAAAGAAGTGCAGTCTCTTCCAACGAGAGGTGAAGTTCCTGGGGCACCACGTGACGGAGGGCATATCGACGGATAAGGAGAAAATTCAAGCCGTCAGAGATTGGCCGCAGCCCCGAAATCTCCATGAGCTGCGAAGCTTTCTGGGTCTCTGCACATACTACCGTCGATTTGTCCAAAATTTTGCCAACATCGCCGCCTGTCTACACCGCTTGACGCAAAAAGGCCAGAGGTTTCAGTGGGGCAACGACCAGGAGGAGGCATTCAGAAAGCTCAAAGACATGCTATGCAGAGCCCCCATTTTGGCATACCCTATACCTGGCGGCAAGTTTGTTCTGGACACGGACGCTAGTGCGTGCGGCATCGGTGGCGTCCTTTCCCAGGAAATCGACGGACAGGAAAAAGTCATCGGGTACTACAGCCGAACATTGTCGAAACCTGAGAGGAATTACTGTGTGACGGGGGGGGAGCTGCTTGCTGTCCTTGAGTGGCCAGCACAAATACCTATATGGCCAGCATTTCCTGCTGAGGACCGACCACGCTGCTCTCCAATGGTTGCTGCAGTTTAAGAATCCGGAAGGTCAACTAGCCCGTTGGATCGAGAGGCTCCAGAGTTATGACTTCAGAATCGAGCGCAGAAAAGGCGGAAAACACGGTAATGCTGATGCCCTGTCTCGTCGGCCATGCAAAGTAGAATGCAGGCACTGCTCAAAGGCTGAGAATAAAGAGAATATCGTTGATGTCCGACTATTGCAGTTTGAGTCGGGTGAACAACGAAGTTTGAGTCGACGGAACAACGAAGAGATCCCATTCGGGGCAAAGTAATTTCGGGCATAGAAACGGGCAAGCGACCTAGTCGCAAAGAAGTTACCTCCGAAAGCCCTCTTTTAAAATCCTATTGGGCCCAGTGGGACAGTCTACTTATAATAGATGGTTGCCTATATCGCAAATGGGAAAGTGAGGACGGTAAATCTCACCGGAACTTGATCGTCGTCCCAGACTCCAAAATAAGAGATGTCTTGTTGGAGTTTCACGATGGGCCAAGTGGAGGTCATCTTGGCATAGCAAAAACCGCTGAAAAGGTAAAGCAGAGATTCTACTGGATCGGCTGTCAAAAATCCATTGCCGACTGGATCGCCAATTGTGAAAGGTGCATAAGAGCTAAAGGTCCAACACGAAAGAGTCGAAGCTACATGCAGCAGTATAATTCAGGAGCCCCTTTTGAAAGAATCGCAATGGATGTAGCTGGACCGTTCCCAACAAGCGAGATTTAGGCAAAATTTTTGTCGTTCCAAATAGATCCACAACAATTCAAACTCTAATAAAAGTTCCCGGACAATAAAATAAAAGTTGCTTCGACAAACAGTTGAACTCTGCACCTGTCCCTTTGCGAAATCGGTGTGTTGCACCATAAAATCTAATAAAATTTGGAACTGACGTTACTAAGTCTGTAACTTTTTGGCTTTTCCATAAAATAATTAACAGTATAGATATAAATAAAACCTTTAATTTTGCTTACTTACATGTTTGACATGCGCTCTCGTGTTACAGAGTGCGGTGCTGCAACATTTGCGTAAAGTAGATGCGAAAGAAGATACAAAAACGAATTAGAGAGTACCAATTACGCGATGCGATACAATTTTTCTTACGCATCGCAATACAGAGTAACCCCCTTATCTGCATGTGGAAGTAGCAATGCTTCAGATCCATACAGCAGTACGGGTAGTATCAGCGTCTTGTAGAGTGTGATTTTGGTCTGGCGAGAGGTGGCCTTGTTTCTGAATTGCTTATTTAGAAGATAGTAGCATCTGTTGGCTAACACTATCTTTCTCCGTACCTCAAAATTTATGTAATTTGTTTTGTTTATGGCGGTACTGAGGTGAAATCTTTGGCTACCTAACTGGGAAAAATTAATAACTTTAAAAAGTATGTATGTATATAGAACATTGAAAATTGACACATGCAAAGTAGAATGCAGGCACTGCTCAAAGGCTGAGAATAAAGAGAATATCGTTGATGTCCGACTATTGCAGTTTGAGTCGGGTGAACAACGAAGTTTGAGTCGACGGAACAACGAAGAGATCCCATTCGGGGCAAAGTAATTTCGGGCATAGAAACGGGCAAGCGACCTAGTCGCAAAGAAGTTACCTCCGAAAGCCCTCTTTTAAAATCCTATTGGGCCCAGTGGGACAGTCTACTTATAATAGATGGTTGCCTATATCGCAAATGGGAAAGTGAGGACGGTAAATCTCACCGGAACTTGATCGTCGTCCCAGACTCCAAAATAAGAGATGTCTTGTTGGAGTTTCACGATGGGCCAAGTGGAGGTCATCTTGGCATAGCAAAAACCGCTGAAAAGGTAAAGCAGAGATTCTACTGGATCGGCTGTCAAAAATCCATTGCCGACTGGATCGCCAATTGTGAAAGGTGCATAAGAGCTAAAGGTCCAACACGAAAGAGTCGAAGCTACATGCAGCAGTATAATTCAGGAGCCCCTTTTGAAAGAATCGCAATGGATGTAGCTGGACCGTTCCCAACAAGCGACTCTGGATACCGGTATGTCTTAGTGGTCATGGATTACTTCAGCAAATGGCCAGAGGTTTATGCTATCCCAAATCAAGAAGCCAGGACAATTGTGGATGTTTTCAGCAAAAATTGGATTTGTCGCTATGGTGTTCCATCGGAGGTTCATTCCGATCAAGGTAGGAATTTTGAATCAGCGATCTTCAAGGAAATGTGTGACTCCTTCGGAATCAAGAAAACCAGAACGACGCCCCTACATCCACAATCAGATGGCATGGTGGAAAGATTCAATCGCACCCTGGAAGAACATCTACGGAAAGTGGTGGACAGTGGCCAACGAGACTGGGATGAGCATATTCCCAAGTTTTTACTGGCTTATAGATCGGCCATTCATGATTCCACATCCCGGACCCCAGCCAAAGTTCTGTTCGGAAATGAATGAAAGCTACCTGGCGATTTGATATTCGGTGCTAC
Organism: Musca vetustissima; assembly: GCF_032173495.1. Taxonomy (NCBI): domain Eukaryota; kingdom Metazoa; phylum Arthropoda; class Insecta; order Diptera; family Muscidae; genus Musca; species Musca vetustissima. The sequence continues at coordinate 294,311 of NW_026882780.1, read as the reverse complement.
CCCAAACGACGATGTGAACCAAGATGAAGACAGTCAAAACTTTTTTAGTAAAGTCCACGATGCAGTCCGACATCGAATAAAAATGGTTAGCAGCCGCATGAAGGCAAGGTACGATCGAGCGGCAAATACCGATGGGTTTCAAGAAGGGCAACTGGTACTATTGTTCAACCCACAACGAACGAAAGGACTATGCCCCAAATTGCAAACGCACTGGGAAGGACCCTACAAGATTGTCACGAAAATAAATGATGTGGTTTATCGCATCCAGAGGAGCGACAGTCCCAGGTCGAAGATGAAAGTTGTACATTTGGAGCGGCTGGCCCCCTACGGAACGGGAACTGTGCCTATTCGGGACGAACAGGCTTAAGCGGGGGGCAATGTTACGAATATAACTTTAGATTTAAGTTAATTTAGATGATTTCCGTTAATTTAAGAATTTGAATTGTAACGTAAATTTCTACTACGCAGTTTATTCGAATAACTTCACAACAACAACTACTGTATAGATTTTTCTACATCCTTCCATTTCCTCTTTTATTTTCTATTTTGTTATTGACGTACAGTTCTTGTTAAACGTCATCATTGATGATCGCTTAATTCCTCTTTCTTTGTTACCCCCTCGCCTGTATATGTGTTGTTGTTATTGTTTACTCACTGTAAGGTTGTATGTGTTTGTTGCATTTGTAGATTGTTCGTAATCTAGGTGGAGGAGGCTCATATAAATAGGGGAAATGGAAAGGCAGTCAGTTAGTTGTGAATCAGATCGCGAATAAAAACCGTCAAGTAACGTAAAGCTGTAAAGTAACGTGCAAAGTAAAGTTGTGTGAATAAAATCATTGTAATAATCGTAATCAGAAAGAACCCGCGTTTTATTTAGTACGAACTGTGCTGGGAAATAAAACAACGTCTACACGGGATTAAGTAAAACCCAAGAACGTAACAATACTTTTAAGTGAGAATAATTTGATACAATTTAGAAATAGTGCTAAATATGTCATTGGGGTGCTATTGTATTTTTGACTTCCAAATAGTGCTAAAATTAGTACAATTGTACCAACTTTTGCATCCCTGCGTCTGATTATGCCAATTTCCGGGAATAGATGTTACAATGATTCATTCGCCATCGATATTCTCCGTCGACACATATCGGCTCGTATACCTTTCGGAGAATCTTTCTCTCAAACACTCCAAGAGCTGCCCTGGAGGTTACTCTGTAGTGCGTTGCGAAAGGAAGTGCGATGTGAAACCTAAATGCGTTAAGAGTACAATTTGGTACTCTGTATCACTAACGCAAACGCATTCACAAAATAAATCGAAAATAAGGCAACACCGGCACCAAAAAGTAAACAATAACGAAGAATGACAAAAGGAAACGTCAAAAATTTTAAATAAAAACATATTTTTGAACGGTACGAGTGTTTTTTTTATAAATAATTATAGATTCGGTGGCGTAATGGTTAGAAGAAATGAAAATGATTAACGAATTCAAAAAACAATTTTAAGAGATCGGCGAAATATACTCTTTATGAGACAATCGTTTTCAAATATTTAATTTTTTATAGATTTAGGCAAAATTTTTGTCGTTCCAAATAGATCCACAACAATTCAAACTCTAATAAAAGTTCCCGGACAATAAAATAAAAGTTGCTTCGACAAACAGTTGAACTCTGCACCTGTCCCTTTGCGAAATCGGTGTGTTGCACCATAAAATCTAATAAAATTTGGAACTGACGTTACTGAGTCTGTAACTTTTTGGCTTTTCCATAAAATAATTAACAGTTTAGATATAAATAAAACCTTTAATTTTGCTTACTTACATGTTTGACATGCGCTCTCGTATTACAGAGTGCGGTGCTGCAACATTTGCGTAAAGTAGATGCGAAAGGAGATACAAAAACGAATTAGAGAGTACCAATTACGCGATGCGATACAATTTTTCTTACGCATCGCAATACAGAGTAACCCCCTTATCTGCATGTGGAAGTAGCAATGCTTCAGATCCATACAGCAGTACGGGTAGTATCAGCGTCTTGTAGAGTGTGATTTTGGTCTGGCGAGAGGTGGCCTTGTTTCTGAATTGCTTATTTAGAAGATAGTAGCATCTGTTGGCTAACACTATCTTTCTCCGTACCTCAAAATTTATGTAATTTGTTTTGTTTATTATTGTTTTAAATTAATAACTTTAAAAAGTATGTATGTATATAGAACATTGAAAATTGACACATATGTTGCTCATGTATATAGGTATTATCCTGACGAATATAATTTATATAGATCCACGTTTTGATAAAGCCCCCATCCTTTTGATGATCATTCACTTAAAATTGCAATGAACTGAAAAAAGACAAATAAAGGCAGATACAAATTTAGGAGTAGCTAATTCGGAGTGTGTATTCTAAAATGAAAATAGCTCAAATGGTGGGTAAGGCAGAGCATATGAGTTGGAGCTTATACAAAATTATATTAAAGGGAAAAATTACATATACAGAGTTTTTTTTTAGACATTTGGGTATGTTCTGGAATACACCGTGTGTTTTTACACCTCACACATGCACTTCACCTCAAAAGTTACCTGCTGTTCTGCTTCTCACGTGATTTGAAATTTTAAAACTTCTGCACAACAAAAGTCAACATGGTGCTTTGCAGAAGTAGTGTTGCAATACACTGCGTAGCATAACTATAGACGCACCTTTAATCCAATTGGTATGTTAGTTGACAAATAAAATGGACCCATTAAGTTATTGTTCACAATAAAATGATCAAAAACACATATTATTCAACAAAAATAAATTATTTAATCTTTATGGTTTCGCCTAATTCAGAACTTTCAAACTTATAGCTATAGACCCACTTTTGCGAAATTATATAAATTTATGATTAAAAACATAAATAAAATAACTTTAATCAATAATGGGTATGGCCTTCCTTATTATAAATAAGTTCAAAAATTTCTTCCATCACACTGTCGATCAAAATGTTTCGCAAATCTTCATCGATTGATCGCCATTCATCGATAATCACTTCTTGGAGGTAAAATACAGTTTGGTATTGGTGGTTTTCTGCATAGGCACGACGAGTCAAGATTCCACATATGTTCTCGATCAGATTCTGGCCGAAAATTTTAATATTTTTTGATTTTAATCATACTTGAGTATTGCTACTTTTATGAACTGACGCGTTGTCCTGCTGAAAAATGTGTCCTTCATTGTTGCTGCTTTCCCAAAATGGCAATAATTTGTTTCCAAGACTTGAACGTACTCCGACAACTAAGAAATATCAAATCAAGCATTTAGTGGCTATAAAACAAATTATTCGAAGATGTTGAAGCGATAGATATATAAATTTGATAGATTTTCATTCATGTTTTTATACCCTTCACCACACTGTGGTAAAGGGTATTATGTCTTTGTACATATGTTTGTAACAGGTAAAAGGGTCTATCTCGATTGACCCATGATTCCTTTTGAGAATATGCATAGAATCACAAAGTACAGGTCGCATTTATGATCCGATTTGAATGAAATTTGACACATATCACTTATTTGGCCCTAGGACGAACCCTATTGAAGTTGGAGAAAATCGGTTCAGTCCGATTTTATGTAAATGGAGCACCTTGCTGCCCCCATTTGTCCGATTGAGACAAAATTTTGCACAGAGTATTGAATTAGGCCCAGATTGATGTATGCGAAGTTTTTTTGAAATCGGTTTAGATCTAGATATAGCTTCCATATATAGTTTCGTCTGATTTTAAGTAATTGGTGCACCAAACTCTCAATAGTTGTCCGATTGATACACAATTTTACACAGAGTATTTAATTAGGCCCAGATTGATGAATGTCAAGTTTTGTTGGAATCGGTTCAGATTTAGATATGGCTCCCATATATAGTTTCGTCCGATTTTATATAAATGGAGCACCAAAGAGTCAAAGGCACAACATTTTGCACAGCGTAAAAAGTCCAAATTTATGTTTGCGAAGTTTTGTTGAAATCTGTTCAGATTTAGATATAGCTCCCATATATTGTTTCCTCCGATTTTATGTAAATGGTGCACCATATTATAGATGTTTGTCCGATTGAAACAAAATTTTGCACAGAGTACTGAATTAGGTTTATATTGATGCGTGTCAAGTTTTGAATTGGATTTTGGGTGGAGATAAATTTTAGATAGTCCATTTATATATAGATATTTTACGAATTGTGCTCGATGATTGTCATTAAATTTTTTATAAATTTCAGATTGGTACCCAAAGTGGCGAAGGTTAAAATATAGTCGGCCTCGTCCGATTTTTGAACTTTCCTTACTGGTTCAATTTTATCTGCTCTGCAATTTGCACAAACTTTGCTAGGATGTCTTGTATTGCAAATGGGATATATTGGACAACGCTTTGTTGTTAAGCCCCCCATATAACGGTACCCGCCAATATTCGGTATTTTGGTTTTTCAACAAATTTGGATATAATTTTGTATTTTGATTATTAATATTGACTCAAGCTTCAGGATAGCCTCATACAACTGTACCCCACAATATTCGGTATTATTGACATCCAATGCAAAATAAAATATTGTGACATTTTTTTATTATTATCAAAATAATATTTAAATTTCTCTTTATTTTAAATTGGAAAAAAGAAGAAATGTGTATAAGTAGAGTAGAGTAAATCCAAAGAATATCAAATAACATAAAATATGTTTTTTTTTAACTTAGAAATTAAAATTAGGCGAAAAAATGAAAGATTTTTACAAAATCCAGAAACAAAGATAACTTAAAGATAAATTTCACAATATATATTTATGTATGTATATGTATATATATTTACTACCGAAAGAAAATCAATTAAAAATTAAAACAGCTAATGAAAATTTAAGTGTATAAGCCAACAAAAAGAAAACAAAAAATATATATAACCACATGGAGATGATTTTAAATTGAAATTATTAAAACTTATGAAATTTTGTTTAATTTTTGTATTGCAGTTTTTCTTTTCTTTTGTATATTATACGAATATTAAAATTACATAACTTAATTAATTAAATAATAATAAAAAATAAATATGTATATATAAAAAGTAGAGGGGAGGAAAAATTAATATTGAGTTTTGTTTTCCATTGTTAGTGTTTTTGTTGTTGTTGAAATTGGCAACGCTGTTGTCCAAAGTGAATGAAAATGATTTGAATGCTTCTCTTATTGTGAATGAAGGATGCTATTGGGAATGAAACTAACGAGGGTGTAATAAATAAAGACACACAGCCACACTGTATGCTACCGAGTGGTGGTGAAATGGACAAGGATGCCTGGGGGAATGTATGTATGCATGGAGAATGTGTGAGAGCTGGCAAGTTGATAATGCAGCACGACGACAAGTAGTTGTGTTTTTTTTGTAATAAAGTGTAGAAATTTTTGTTATCATTATAAAACTTGAATAAACAATATATGTAATAAATATTTTTGTTGTTGTTATAATTAAATGATTGCTTTACACTAATAATTCTGATAAATATTTTTATGTTTGTTCTTGGGATAAAAATTAAAGATCATTTTTTGTTTTTGTTCTCATAGGAGTGCTGAGGACTGTCGGTGAAGGTTTTACGGATTGGCGCCCAACAAACCTTGTTCGACTTTCCACAGCTACTTCCTAATTACAAAAATTTGTTGGGATTTCCATTTTTTGTTTGTTCTGTCTGTCCACTAAAACTAGTTCAGGTTCTAGAGCCTAACAATTAAATATTCCATAAAAAATAAATAACTACGATTATTTAAATAGTAAAACTGGTATTTAAATAAATCAATAAAATATTAATATTAATAATAATCATAAAAAACAAATGCACAAAATAAACAAAATCACGTTCGCAATGCCTTGTGTGCGAAAACGACTCCGGAAATGAGACTTCGTTGTGAGGCACTCCGAACGCTCTCTTTTCTCTTTATTTATTTTTAGTTTTCATCACTGCAATGCCAATGTCTTCCATCCCGCCGAAACAGAGAGCGATAGGGAAGACCGAGCTTCGAGATCACATTGTACTCAATCGGCATTTCTAATCTCATTGAGCGCCCGATTTGTTTGTTGTCTCTCCAAAGCGGGCGTTGTACTCTCGTTGGCATCCAACATCTCCATTTTGAAAACTTTACTCTTGAGGCCACACAAAATCTCAGCTGTGGCTATACTCTTGACGGCGCTCAGATCCAATTGCAAGTGATTGTTGTTGTTGTCCTCCTCACTCTCATCGGTGTGATGATGCGAATGTTGTTCCTGCTGCTGCTGATGATGGTGGTGGTGTTGTGGTGATTCAGCTTGTGGAGTGGGTGTGGCGGCCAGTGGTGGTGTTACCGTTGTTTGTGGTGGTGATGTCTGTTTCTGGCTTCTATCGGCTCCGGTATGACGTTGATAATCCAATTTCTTGCTGTGCTCCACATTACGATTGATGGCATTGATAAGGGCTAGATTCTTCAGATTGCTATTGTTGTTGTCGTCCAAGTCCACAATTTCCTGTTTCGTTGTGTTATTGTTGTTAATGTCGTCTTCGTCGGGTATGTGTGTTGTTGGCACGTCATCATGTGTATTGATGCCCACATCTGATTCTGAAGTTAGATCAACGTCCATGTGTTCCGTTTCCACTACACTGTCACTGGATTCACTGGTTCTCTTGGTCAGGTTCTCGCTGCTCTTGTGATATTGTTCGTGAGAGTTATTTTGGACTAAGTTCAAGGCTTCCTCTTCGTCGTCATGGTGATTCGTGCTGTGATTGTTGTTGTTGGCATTCTCGTTATGTGTCTGTTCCATTTCCATTTGTTTCTGTTGCTGTTCATGTTCCTGTTGTTGCTGCTGCTGTTGTTGATTGGCCTTCAAGTGATTTTCCATTAGACGTATTTTGAAATTATTATGCGACTGTGGTAACGCAACCGGTCCTGCGTGGCTCTCTTGTATGGTCACCTCGGGATTGTTGTTGGCATCATGCTGCTGTTCCATTCCATAACGTTCGTATTCCTTGTGTCGCTTCTCGTTCAACTCGTCATTGTAGTGCATCAGGATTTTACGCTTTGCCAAATATTTGTGCTGTTTGCGGGCCGAGTCCATCAGGTGTTTCTTGCTGGCTGCCTGCAAAATATTAAAATTGTCCTGTTGTCCAGCAGTCTCCCCAATGTTATTACTCTGTGTGGGGACATGATTGTAGTTGGTGGTAAGGGTATTATTGTTGTTACGACTGATATTCTTCATGAAAGTTTCAGTCAGGGATGCCTTCGACTTGATGTGATCACGGAAGCTGGGGAACGATGCCGGCGATGGTATGGGTGAATTGCGTCCATTGTTGAGGCTGCTGGCAAGACCGTTCAATGCGTGTGGAGAGTCCAAGAGAGTTTTGCGGGGTTCAAAGCCCTGGCCAGTAATGTTTACACTGTGTGTGCCGCGTTCAAAGTGGCATTCCGTGGAATCGGTATTGCTTGTCGAGCTGCTGTCCTTGTTGTCATCGTCCATGTTTTTCTGCATTGGAGAAAAGAGAAGGGGGTAGGAGATTATAATCATGGACAACTGGAGGATAATTTCGAGAAAAATTGAAATTTTATTTATTAAAATTGGCGCCCAATAATATATCTTTCAGGAAAACAATTTTTTTTTTTTTGACAAAGTGTCATACAATGGCGCCCAATCGGGCCTAAGTTTTTTAAGAAAACCACTATTCCAATGTGGCGCCCAAAAATACGCAAAATTGTTTTTAGAAGCAGAACTGTTACAAAATAAAACTACTTTAAGTGACGCCCAATAGTAGACCTTGCGTGGCAAAATGGCGCCCAATCATATGAATATGCCCGAACCAAAATGCTGATATAAAAAACTGTTCTTTTTTAAATCCGTACGAGTTAAACGTCAACTTACTTCTGTGTGTAAACCTTTGATTTTCATAACTTCGGCCACCTTTAAAAATACCGGTAAATCTTCATATTTGACATTGACCTAAAAGAGAAAAAAAAAACAATTAAATCCCCGTTCAAAATTTCAAACCATTTATCACCTCCTCACCTGACCACTGTACATGAAATCCAACAGACCAGCCATGTGGCTAGCCTCAACGTCAGCCATCAACAGAATCGGATGACTTGAGGGATTTTCCAAAAAGATCTGTTGGAAATAGGGGCTACAAACGGACAACACCAATTTGTGGGCCTTGAAAATCTTGCCGCCCGCCGCAATGGTGACATCGACCATTTTCTCATCCTTTTGCAGTGAATGGAAACCACGACACATATTACCATGGAAGTTATTCCATGAGAGCAGGTACTGATCGATGGTATTGGGATCGGTAAATGGTTGTTGGGAATGTTTCTGCTGCTGTTGTTGCAATTGTTGTTGAGCGGCCTGATGTTGAGCGGATTGCAACTGTATCTGTTGAGCGGTGGTGGTTGTGGGTGTCGACGGTGATGGTGTGGGTGGTGACGACTGACGAGCAGCATGCACGGTTTGATGATGCAGTTGGGCATTGGGTGATGTCTGTGGGGTACTGTGTGGAGATGCAGAGTGATGCAATTGCAGCTCACGACGCCTTTGTTGTTCCTGTTGCAAGTGTTGTTGGGCAGCAGCCTGTTGCTGTTGGACTTGCTGTTGTTGTTGGGCAGCAGCCTGTTGTTGCTGCTGCTGTTGCTGTTGATGATGATGCAACATGTTTTGTTGTTGTTGCTGTAAGGCTGCATGCAAACTAGTGGGAGTTGGTGGTGGTGGAGGCAGCTGTCCAGACTCCTCCATCAATTGAACGTGATGCTGTTGAGCGGCTTGATGAGCAGCTGCAGCAGCGGCGGCGACAGCCTGTTGATGTTGTTGTATAAAACGTTGCTGCTGCACAGCTTGTTGTTGGGCAGCGGCCTGCTGTTGCTGCTGATGATGTTGACGTGCCTGTTGTTTCAACTTGGCCAAATTCTCTTGAGCCTCCTGCTCGCGTTGCCTAATGAATTCATCTTTAATTTTATATTGTTGCATACTCAGATCATCGCAGCTCTTGGACAATTTTATAGCTTCACTGTTGTTGAATTTGTTGTTGGCCAACATGGGTTTAACGTCGTACTTGTAATCACCCATTGCAGCAAATTTGGCAGCCCGTTCCTTTTGACGGCGCATCAGCTCTTCAATGTTCATATATGCTCCCGATGTGGCAGCAGCAATGGCCGAAGCTATGATGGGATCATCTTCAAAGACACTATCGTCGATGGTTTCCTTAAGGGTTTTTGTGGACGAGAATAGACGCAATGAGGGATCATTGACCTGATCGCTGAAATACACATCCATCAGGGTAAAGAAAGGCCATTCACGTCGTTTGGGTTCTTCGGACATTTTAATAGCCTAGCCATGAGATGATGAGGAAATAGAAAACAGTGAACGAAAAAAGAAGACAGAAAAATAAAATAAATTAATTTTTTTCAAGTTCTCAAAGCAAATAGGTGCTGTATTCGAATGACTACTGACCTTGTATTCCTGTAGGAGATTATTCCATTTCTTAATTATTTTTGATAGTGGCAATGGTACATTTAATTCACGTTCCACGACACTAAAGGGATTAGCGGCAGCATTCACATGAAATTATAGAAGAAGAAGAAAAAATAATGGATGTGGGTGGGTGTGTATGTGTGAAATGGAGTGGGGGTAAGTATTTCAGGATTAGTAGAAACATTTCAAGTTTTGTGTTCATTATGAGGATGTGTGTTGGTTATAGTATAACCTCACATTTGTGTGGTGTTCGTTAATTCCTTTTGTGAATGCTTTTGCTTTATTGTGAATGCCATGTTTTGTATTTCAATGTTGGCAACACATGCAATAGAACAAAAGTTTTGCACTAGATGGCGATGTTATGTTTTTTTTTATGTTAATGTTTGCTTTTGGCGATCGATTTATGTCAATTGATGGTGGAGTTTATTTTTTATTTTAATTATCTTTTATGCAATTTATTGTTAAATTAGATTGAAATTCATAATATTATTTTTTATTTATCCCCTGTTCCTCCAGAATAAAAATAATCGATAATCGTAACATTTTTTAAGACGATTTCCTGATCTATTTTTATTAAGGCTTCGGGAGTATTTTAAGTTTATGTGAAATATAAGTTTGTTGTTGTTGCTTTTAGAATGATTTTCTTTGGTTTGTTGTTGTTACTGTTATTCCTTTCTATACTTACGCCCATGCATATTTGGAGGCATTACGTTTGCCTGTAAATAATGGTGAAAGTTCAGCACGTAATCTGATTAACGATTTTACTTTTTCGGCTTCCCCTAAAAATATAAAAAATGAGAGAATAAAAAAAATTAGTAAAATATGGAATATAATTAATATAAATACTTAAATATAAATAGATATACATAATTGCAATTTGGGGGTATGTTTTTAAAAATAAAACAGCATATATCAGTGAAATAATCGAGGAATTTGTTGACCAAATGTTTAAATATTGCATCTTCAGTTTTAATAGATCGAAGATGTAGCAGAGCATCTTAGAGATTAATTTCGATGATAATTCGACTAGTGGGAAATCTGATTGCCTTCAAAGATACGGATGGAACTTTAACTAACTATTCTCGTAAATAAGTTACGCACTGGCAAATTGGCGCCCAATAGTAGGCCTTTCTTAAGAGCACTTTCTGTGACAAAGTTGCGCAATATTAATTATGAGGTAAAACAATTATTTACCCAATAATGGGTAATTAATAAAAACGTATTTAGGATAAAGTGGCGCCCAGTTATTAAGAATAGTCAAAATATAATAGGGATAATTATAGATAAATTCGACTGTGTTGAAAGTACCAGATGGGATTAAATTATTGACGAGGCAAAATTAGCCCATACGGCAACAATGCTGATACGCTGGAAGGTAAAATTCAAAGAAAATTTATGATTCCATGGCAAAATTTACCGGGTGATTTTAAAACTGGAGATTTATTATACAAATGGCACTTAATAGTGCAAATTGGTATTGAATTGGCGACTAATCGTGGGAAATGGCTAATTTAGGATGCCCAGAAAAATACCAACTATATTGATTTCCAATTTTATGATGCCCAGAAAAATATATAATTTGGGATGCCAAAACTACGACCGTTAGCGAAATGCGACCCAGTAGAATGTGACCCAGTGAACATAAAGGAACATTAAAGAATATCTTGAAGGGATATGTCGCCAATAAAAGACCATTTAGGAAGGTATAACTGAAAGCTATTGTGGGCACAAATTATGCTTTTGGGATACAAATTGTGGACATTAGACAAAAAATATAAAAAATTTTAAAAACCTCCGTTTCGACTTGTTGTGTGCTCACGTCCGTTTTTTATTTATTTTGAATAGATAAATAATTAAAAAATAAGATAACTTGTAATTAATTATTGGGCGCCATTTGTAAACATTGCTCTAATTTGACATATCATAGAATTTTTATTATGGTCTGGAACGAATAACTTTTCCCAGGAGGAGATATCTAGAAAAAACAAAGGTCTGGAAAAATACTGTGGCAGTCTACTGAGATTAATCCCCTAAAATAATCTTGCAATATTTTTCACTCAAAAATGTATTTATTTATTTATTGTATTTTGAGAAAATGTTACTTCTTTGATCAAGTGTTTAAATATGTTACAAAATTTAATAAAAAATAAGAGGCCATAAAATTGACAATTGGGCGCCATTTGCAGATATTGTTGTAATTTGATGTATCATCACCCAATTTTTTTTTTTAATTGAGATCTTTCACCCCCCTTTACTATGGTCATTTCCTAAAGACTGAAGTGATGAACAAAGAATGGTCGTAATATGTCTATGACCATTCATAATTGCAGACTCGACAATTGTATTGATGCCTCTAAAAATACATAAAAAGCTTTTGAATATATGTAGGTAATACATAAAGCCGTCTATTCTTAAATTTCTAAAACGTATGATGGATGAAGTGAATTAATCATACGCCCTTAAGAAAATAATTAATATTAATTATACGCCACAAATACATAAAAATAAATTAAAAAATAAATAAATTAAATGTATATATTTAATTAAATATTTAAGACTCTAAGTATTAATTATGATTTCGAATAAAAATTTGAAATCAAAAAATTTGATTACATAAACCATAATGTGATTATTATTTTTTGTTGCTGCTGTTGTAACATTTTTTTTAATGATTGAAATTAAGTATTTCATCTTTTTCAATAACGGTTATTTTTCTTCATCGTTGGTAAACATAAAAAATTCAATTTCATATTTTTTTGTTTCTTTTTTTTATTTATCTGACAGAGAGTTCAAGATCCGGTATTGCAAAAAGATTGACGATTTCTTGTTATTATTATTGGTGTGTACAATAGTAAAAATATGTTATTTTGATGAGTGTTTTGGTTATAAATGTCTATGTGAAGAAAGAAGAAAGAAAACATTCACCCATCATTGTCTCGAAAAAAGATGGATGGATAGATGAGGTAAACAAAAAATCTCAACGTTGGCCCCAAGAAATGGCGATATGTTATCATTCAACTTTAGTGTGATGGTGATGATGAAGACGATGATACTGATAATCATGATCTACAACAATCTGCCAGTATTTCAAATTCAACGCCAGTAGTTTGGTTATTTTTTTCTTCTGTGTGTGTGTGAGACATCGTACCATCCAATCATGTTTTTGTTATTGTTGTTTTTGGGTGGTGATGGTTTTTTTACCACAACTTTTTTTTCGAAAGAAATGTTGAAGAAAGAAGCAAAACCAGAAAAAAATATTTCCGAGACACACACGCGCATAATAATCGCCTTTTCTTCTATACTACTGGCAGGCAGTGGCACGTCGTTCGCCCAGTGTGAAATATAGAAAAAGAAACCAATTCCAGTAACAAAAACTACAACAACAAGATGGCTGGCTGGCTGTCTGTCGGGTTGGTTGGCTAAACAGCAACGTCATGAGCGAAAGTGAAATCTTTTAAGTTTCCATGCTAGTGGTGTTGTTGTTGCTGCTGCTGTTGTTGTATATAGCCGTGTCGGGTTGCTAATGAATTCTTCACAATACCCAAGCTTTAGAGGAGTTATGTATCGGTACTAGTACAAGTATGGAACTGACTTAGCTAGCAAAGCTAGGCAAAATAACTAGATAGCTAGCTAGCTTGTTGGATCAATGGATGGGGATGTACATAACGGGCTTCTGCCTTTTGGTTATATATACAGTAATTTATACGAGTGTGAGTGTGTGTGTTAGTATAGAAATGTCGATATATAATGATCACATATAGTATGCATTCAGATTTTTCTTTCAGTCTTTCGAGGCATTTTGTTTTTGTATCTTTCATTTTTTCGTTTTGTAAATGTGGCCAACAAAGCAATTTCTTGGTAAAAGTTTGTTGTCTGTTGTTGTTGTTTTTTTTTGTAATGGACAGACAGACACAAGATTTTGAATAAAAAACACATAGTCGAAACATAAAACTGAAATCATTCGTGTATAGCTGGTCTGTACATTGAAAACTTCTTTGGTCAGAGTCAGAGTTATGTTTCGCATGAAGTTTTTTTTCGCAAAGTCTGTCGACTTCTTTTCAGATGTTGTTTGTCAAAAAAATGTTTTCGTTGTTGTTGTTGTTGTTGTTGTTAAAGGCCGTTTTGGTCTTCATTTTGGTTTTGTAACTTAATGATCATTATGCTGATGTTGCTGTTGTTGCTGCTGTTGTCTTGTGTAAGCCAGCAATGGCAACAACATTCACTCTTCCATCGTCGCTGCGACTGCTACCATTTTTATCCATTATCATGGCTATGATTATTGTTGCAATTTGTTTCGTTGGTTTTGATTTCGCGATAGTTTATGAATTTTAGAGTTCATTGTAACTCAAGAGTCATTGTGAGGATGCAGTTCAAAGAAATTCATGGCAGAAATAACTTTGAATGTTTGCAACAACAAAAAAGCGGTTTTCTGTATTTAATTACAGTTTTTCTTTTTTTTTAAATAGTTTTCAGATTTTCTTGTGGTGATAAATTGGTTCATGAACTCATAGTCTGAACTGGATGTTTTTTTTTTTTTCATAGAGGAGAGATTTAGAAATAGTAGGCCTGGGAGAATATTGTGACAGGTGTCGGAGTTTCAGCTCCTAAAATATTCTTCCAATTTTCAATAAAGAAAATATTTCTTCTGTTAAATGGCGCCCAATCAGTAGATAATATTTTATTCCTTTGATTTAGTTTATGCAAGTACCAGTTTATTGGAAATTCTAGTACAAATTGGGCGCCATTTCCAAAAACGTTGAGCGCTTTTTATCCGAAAATAAAACTAATAGTTTCTCAATAATTCAGGTTTCACCCATTAAAAAATAATAGAAAAGATTTGCTTTTTCCGCTTAGAAGAGACTTAATTTCGAAACAGGTGACAAATCTCACCAAAATACGTCATGTTTTCAAGTTTTAGTTCCTTCCAAAGCTGGAAATGATGTATTTTGGCGCCCAATTGCAGAATTTTGAGACACTATTAAAATAACTGAGAAACCCCCAATGGCGCCCAACAGATGTTTCTTAAATCATCACGTCATGTAATTCCAACTCTCTAGTGAAGATCTGAATGACTTTTTACATGTGACGCAAGGAGAATAATTCCCAATATAATATATATATGTCTGAGATGAATAATTATTTAATTAATTTATGTACTTAAATAAATGATATGGAAATTAATGGCGCCCAACATACGTTTCATAAACCAGCTCTTCATTTAGTTACTCATTTAGTAACTCCGGAGTGAAGATGTGATTAAATTTGATAGATACTCATTGAAACAAAGGAGAATCATTTCCAAAACTTTATATATTCAGGGTATATATAAATGACGGCTAACACGGGACTGATGTGAAGAATTTATTGTCTATCATATCGTAAGTGAAGTTAACTGTTCGCTAATCAGAAGTAAAACTTCAAATCTGACTACAATTTTCAAATTGTGCGCCATTACGCACAATACCTTCTAAGACGGATGAGGTCTTGGAAGATATGTTTTCAGATAGCGATACAAAACGTTGGACAAACGATTTCCAAAAAGATGGCGCCCAACCTGTTTAAACAAATTATAGGCAGTAAAATAGAAGAGATTTGGTTTTATGATAATCTAACAAAATTCTTATTTAAAATGACACACGAAATTGGCGCTCAACATCTGTTATATAATACAGTTGATAAATTCTAAAAACTTCTTGACAAAATTGTTATTATAAAGGAGGCAAAGGATACATTATACCATTTGAAGAGCATATAGGTGATAGGAAAAATATTTTTCCAAAATTAGGAAAACTCTTACTAAGTAAATCTTTTACTAAAATATAGAAAAAAATGTTTACTAAAAAGTGGCGCCCAACGCTCAGGTATAGGAAGAATGTTTTATAGAAGAATTGTGAACATGGCGCCCAACATTTTAGGTTTATTATAAAAAAAGCATTTAATTAAAAAATATAACAAAGGCAAATGGCGCCCAACATTGTGCCTGCCTTTCACAAAACCACATTTTTTAATTGCAAAATTGTTATTAAATTCTCAATTGACTTTTTTATGATTTGCTATTTTTTAATATGTTATTCCATGATTCATCCAAGGTTATTTACTCCACATTTCAAATCTTTTCATTCCACTTCACTGAAGATTGGAACAGAAAAAATTGCCAAAATAAATTTCTTTTTTTTTTGGCATATCATACTGAGTTATGTAAGTAAATCATAACAAAAGAAAACAAAATTACTTTTATTCATAACACAACAGCAAACTTCCTCTGGTCACATATCACAGCCCCCCTTCCCTGCCCTCCACAAGGTGGTGAAAGATTAAAGATTACTTTTCAGCAAAAAAGCGAACAGACAAAGAAATAGAAACCAAATTTTGGCAAAAAACGATTTTGGAATAATTGTGCAAATTACACATCGATCGATGGATGGATGGTAGACCAATAGAAGTAAAACGAAAAAAAACAATAACATTCATCAATTTAATTTCAAATGAAATAAACCAAACCCACATGAATACATAATCGTGGAATTGAAGACAACAACAAAAAATGCTTTACAATTTGTTGTTTTTTTGCATACAAGTCGTGACAGTGGCGTTGATTATGGGAGTGAAGAAAACCCGAAGAAGCAAGAAGTACCAAAAATAATAAAAATAAACAGACAGACAGACATATTTATAAGTATTCACGTTGTAATGTATGTGAGTGCGTTTTGAACGCATAACACAACCGAGCTGTACTATACTAATTGCGCGTATAGTATCTCTGTGTGAGATGTTGTATAAGTTTAGCACAACGTGTCGTCTGTTTTGTGTGTGTACGTGTGTGTGAGTATATATGTATGTTTGTTTTGTTATTACTATTCGTTGACGTATCTTGGTGTGAATGCGAGCGTGTGTGTGAAAAAATTTCACTTTCTTTTCGACAAGTCTTGATGATTGTCGAGTCGAGTCAAGTCTTATGGCTTATGTCTGTTTGTTGTTGTTGCTGCTGACGAGTTTCTTGTTTATTCCTTCTCTTTTTTTGTTGCCGTTGTTGTTGACTAAGCCCCAGCTACAACATTCCCAAGCAATTAAAATTTATGGCAAAAGAGAAACAAAACTTCTTTCCATTTCTTTCAGCAAAGCTATGATGACAGCGATGGTACGAACCCAAAACCGGCCAGAGAAGAGATAACAACGGCAAGACAGCAGCAACAACAAAACATAAGTGTATTGTAAAAAATAAATATCTTCTTCTTTCGAAGCATGTTTCTTTTGCTGGTATCATGAGCCCACAAAACGTAAACCTCCATTCACTTCTTCTGTTTCTTCTAGTTATGTGGTACTTCTCCTTTCTACTTTGATACCTATCTAGCCCTGGGTCTGTGTTCATAAATTTCAAGCTGTACATCTTTCAACATAATATATGAGATGATGGAAATTTGTCCTATAAGCCATGTTTGAAATGAAAAACAAAATTAGAAAACTATTGCATACCTTTAGGCAAATTATACATTCTGTTTCGTTTCTAAAAGAAGAACGCCTAAGTATAGTCATATTTTAAGTATTTACATGGCGGAGATGGGAGTTTAGAACTACATAATATGGAAAAATTACATTCGGAGTAATGATTTCCTATAGAGCAGATAATAATCGGAGCCATCCTCTATAGAATGGATGACATTCTGAGTCATATTTTATTGATTGTCGTCTAATCGGAGTCATTTCCTATAGAGTAGATAACATTCGGCGTCTTGTTCAATATGGTAATTGTCATCCAGAGTCTTGTAGATGCTGTTCGGAGACATCTTCTAAAGAGTAGATGGCATTCGGAGTCATCTACTACGGAGTATATGGTATTCGGAGTCGTTGTCTATAGATTAGATGTCTCATGGAGTCATTTTATATAGAGTAGATCGCATGCGGAGTCATATTCCATTGAGTAAATGAAATTCGAAGTCACATCCTATAGAGTAGATAACATTCGGAGTCATTTTATATAGAGTAGATGACATTCGGAGTCACCTTCTATAGTGGATATAACATTCGGATTCACCTTCTATAGTGGAGATGACGTTCGGAGTCCTCTATTACAGGTTTGATTGTATTCGGAGACATCTTATATAGAGTAGATCACATTCGTAGTCATCTTCCATATAGTAAATGAATTCTATAAATTAGATGATATTCGGAGTCATCTTCTAAAGGGTAGATGACATTCGGAGTCATCTTCTTTAAAGTAGATGACATTCAGAGTCATCTTCTATACAGTAGATGACATTCGGAGTCATATTCTTTATAGTAGATGACATTCGGAGTAATTTACGATAAGGTACTTGCCATTCGGAGTCATTTACGATAGGGTAGAAGACATTCGGAGCCATATTCTGAACTGCAGATGACATTCGGAGTCATTTTTCACACGGTAATAATATTCGGAATGACAATCTACCAGTGTATTACAGTCGAGGCTATCTGCTATAGAGTAGATGAATTTCGGAGTAATCCTCTACAGAGGAAATGACATTGGGAGTCATCTTCTGTAGAGTAGATCACTTTCAGAGTCAGCTTCTATAGAGTATATGTCATTCGGAGTAGTCCTCTTTGGAGTAGATTACATTTGGAGTCATCTACAATGGAGTAAATTAAATTCGCAAGCATTTACTATAGAGTAGATGTCACGCGGTGTGACCTACATTAGAGTAGAATACATTTGCGGTCATCGACAATGGAGTAAATTATATTCGGAGTCTTCCCAATGGAGTATATCAAATTCGGGGTAATAACCTATAGAGCCGATGAAATTCGGAGTCATCTTTTGTAGAGCAGATAACATTCTAAATCACCTACAGTAGAGTAGATGATATTTGGGGTAATCTTTCATAGAGTATATAACATTCGGAGTAATGTAATATCGATTAAATGACTTGCGGATCCACACCTGGGATTCGAGCCATTGGTACATGAGCCATTTAAAATGCATTGAGTTTCCCATCCCTGCATCCCATATGCAGATGTTCGTTTTTTTTTTAAATCTGATCTCCTATAGAGAGAGGGAGAGTAGGAACTACCATTTTTCTCTTTGCTAATGTGTGTGTGCTCGCCCGTTCTACAGATGTTGCTTATACGTCAGATACCGTTAGTTTCTCTTTTGACCCATATTTTTTCAAATGAAAACGTAAATTCTAAAACAGCCATAACGAATGAAATCACATTCACAACGGAACAGAAGACAGAAATACAACAACGTCATCATAAACATTGTTGTCGCGTTGTTGTTGTTGTTGTTATTGGTAAGAGAGGCAACAAGGTAAAACATTCTTTGGCAGACGTTCTTCTTTTATTGCGGCTCTATAGATTCTGTGTGTGTGTTCGTGTAAACCAGATTCTGTTATAAAAAAAAAGAAGAGAGGCTTGTCTGTTGTTTGAAAATTCCGTTTCGTTGATTGTTTTTCTTTTTTTCTGGCGGCTGAGAATAATGCTTTTGATCTTCTTTTAATTTTCATTGTTTGTTCTCATTGTTGTTGTGTGCTGAGTTGCTTCTTTTCTTCTTCTTTCACGTGATATTCCATCGAAGTGCAAATGCGTGACGTCTTGGCTTCGTTAAGAAAACAATGCACGTTGTTCTCGCTTTGATTCATTTGATTTTTTTTATAGTTTGGTTAACAGCTCATTTTGTTGTTGTTTTTGGTTTATAAATCAAATAATGAGGGGTGGTATGGGAAGTAATGGGTGCCAGAAGAAAATTGAAGTTACAGAAAATTGCCAATACAAAATTGGGAAGAATAATTTTTAAGCAATGGCGCCCAACGTTTTTAGAATAAATTATAAGCTGATTTTTTTTTAATATTTTATGAATTTTAAACAGAATGCTTTAAAAAAAATATTTTATGATATCTTAGCACCTGTGAATGTGCATTTTTAATAATTTTTTTTTATTAAAAAACCTTTGAACTAAACTAAATTGCTACGTAAAAATTTGTTTAATTTCTAAAAACTTTTTCTTAAATTTGACAACTGGAACAACGTTTCTGCTTTATAATAATGCTTTATTAAGTGAATAGCATCAATGGCGCCCAACATTTTTGCCTCAAGTAGTAATGCTTTATTTATTGAGTAGTGTAAATGGCGCCCAACGTTTTGTCATAATAAAAACCTTTGATAAATTAAAAAAAAATTACATCACAAGAAGTAAAAACATTGTTTAGTTCAGCCAGACCGAACTATTTGTACCCTCTATTTTGAGATCGCAAGTAAAATACCTGTAATCGTTCGGGACTTTTTAAATGGCGGGCATTTTGACACTCAATAAGAATCAAATTGGAGCCAATTCGGTTCGGTGGGTACCTTTATATGAGGGCTATCCTAAAAAGTAGACTGATATCGATAATGTTTGATACCCAACGAGAAGTTAAAACAGTAAATTATATCTAATATTAAAAGGTAAAAGGCCTTAGGTTTGCTCGGACCGAAAAACCTAAGGCCTTTTCACTTTTTTTATTGAATTTCTTTCCCCTTGTAACTTTCCATACCTTTCTCTAAAAGAACTTGGAATCTTTAAAAACAGTGTCTCAAATTTCTGATTCCTCTCTCTAAAAACAAAATTCCCAACATTTCCATACCTTCTCTCGTCTCCTATAGTAAAATAATAAAAAACCATCTGTTCAGAATTCTTCGATTGAGGCACGCATTTACTTTCACATGCTTCGCACAAACGAACGATCACAGTTTGAGGAGTGGGGTCTTTCTTTCATAGGAGGGAATTTGTTCTTTTTTTAGATTCGTATTAACAATGGGGCGGCCCAAAGACTGTTTTCAAACGCCAATGAATTTTGTGTGGTGCACAATAATAAAAAAAAAAACATTTTTTCTTTTCTTTCTTTTTTTTTTAATAAGTTAGCGTGGGTTTTAAAGCCGTAGTTAGGGTATTTGTATTGGCCAAGTTGTTGTTGTCGTTGTGGTGGTGCTGATCGCTTTGTTGTTATTGTTTTGTGAGAATTTCCTAAAGTGGGTCAAGCATTTAGAGAGAGGCCAGATAGCCGCTCACGAAACCGAAAACAAAATGCATTCTTGATGTTTGTTGTGGCTGTTGTTGTTGTTGTTGCTGTTGCTGTGAAATGAATTTCTTTTGAATTTTGTGGGGTTTTGAGGTCTGGGCCAAGAGCAAGCCAAACCAAATAAATGAGGCCCGATGCATGTTTACAGATAGTACATTTTTCGTTGTTGGTTTTTTTTCTTTCGTGGAATGATTTTTTTTAAAGAAATGTATTTTTGATTTTTTTGTTTCAGTTTTCTTGGCCATTGTAAAAAGGTGTAGAACAAACAAAAAAGTTTTTTTTTTGGTAAGATTCATGGCTTTTTAACTTTTTTTTTATGAAGAAATGAGGTTAATTGGATATTAGAAATGCCAATCAAAACAAAAGAACCCCACTTTTTTTGTTTAATTTCATTTCAGAATGAAACTCAATCTACGAAAAGGAGATAAATAGCTGTCCACAATAGGTGAAAATGAAAGATAAATTTGTTCTGCTTAGAAGTTATTAGGGGGAAAAAAGAATGAAAATAAATAAGAATATTATTGATGTATCAAATTGAATGTCTGGAGAAAAAGGGGAAAGGGAGGTGACATTCTTGGCCTAGAATTTTTTTGAATATAGATTCTCATATTTTCAACGATAGCAACAAATATATAAATTTTTCGGGGTTTCATTTTTTAGAAATTTTAAATGAAACCCCAAAAATTTTATTTATTTTTATTTATTTATTTTTTTTACTGCAAACTTTCACAACTACATAAACAATTCAATTAATCTTTTTCATTTTATTTTCAAATACTTGGACTTGAGTTAATTGACATTACATCCGTTAGCCTTTTCTTCTACTTCTTCAAATATTGTAGTAAAACAATGTTTGAAACTAACGAAGATACGCATAAATCCACAATCCTATCCTCCATACACTGGCATCAGCTTCTTCATTGTTTCTGTCATTGGTCATAGTATAGTCTGGGACAAGCTAACAAAGTATGTATTGATATGACAGTAGTCTAAGATGCTATAAAACATGGTTTACAGTAAAGTCTAGATAAAGGGAACAGGTATCAAAATTGTTGAACTTTAAAAAAGCACTTCAAAAAAGAGTACAACTTTTTTAAAATATATATATATATATATATATATTGTACAGAAATCTGCCATCATCCCTTTTAAAGTGTCCAATTAACAAATATCCACACAATCCCGACCGTCCTGTAAAATTTTTGTTTGTGCCAACGAAAAATCCCATATAAAACCCATAATGATTATTATTTCATTTTTACAGACAGATAGATTTTTATTATAAAAAACTGAAGAGAAAGAAATTTATTGCAAACATCATCATCGTCATAATGATCAACATAATTATCATCATCATAATAATTATATTGAAATATTGTTATGATTAATGTTTTATATATTTTTTGTTTAGTTTTTAAAGATTTTTTCACATAGAACTTGAATGATGATGTTCCATTGAATTGAAAGGAATTGTATGAGAAGCTTACAGTAGTTTCAAAGCGTCCAATGTCTGAATGAATTACTGTATTGGATTGCAGAATTTTCAAATATTGCTTTCTCCTGAATTAATGAAAAATGTAACAGAATCAGATTTAGCCGTATATACATATGAAAATACTAGTTTGGGATCACAATAGTTTGAAGATTAATTGTTAAAAGGTTGCTAATTTAAAAACAAAATATAATAAATGAAAATTGAAACTATTGCCAAGACTTGTAATATTTCTGAAAAATATGTTTCCAGAATTATTGAGAATTAAAATTGAGAATTTTAAGAACGATGTATTTACGACTGAGAATTAAAATTCTTAATAATTATTTTCAGTATTACAACCTAGAATTATTGGAAAAAACATTTGGAGCAAAAAATCTGTTGTTGTAAAACCAAAAATTTCATCCGAATAAATCAGAATATTTCCATTTTTTGTGCCTATTTTTATTGGAGATATGTTCCTTTTCAAGAATTATTAAAACAAAATACCTGATTATTTTTAGGATCATGTATTTGGGACTGGAATTTGGGAATAATAATTTTCGAACTTGTAAGCTAGAATTATTGGAGAAAAAAGCAAAAAATCCAAGCCGAAATAATCATATTTTCATAATATAATCGTGGTTATGCCCAGAATTATTGGAGGCTAAAATTGACATTAACACTAGTGGTTGTACATTTAATGACACTTTTATTTTAAATTTGGTGATTTGTTTATAATAAACGTAATTCTATGAATACAAAAAGTCACCAAATTTAAAAAAAAGTGTCATTAAATGCACAGTTTCTTTTTTAAAATTGGAAAGCATTTTCTTAAAAAGAAGTATCAATGGCGCCCAAATTACAAGTGTTATTTTTTTATTATTTTTCAAGAATTATTAAAATAAATATTGAAGATTTTTTAGGATAAGGTATTTTGGGACTGTAATTTTAAACTCTAAATAATTATTTTTAATAGTTGTACCATTGCATTATATGGAAATTTGGAGCCAAAAGTCATAGACCGTGGTTGTAAAAGCAAAATTTCTAAACCGAAAAAAATAAAATATTTTCGTACTATTTTCGAGGATTTATTATTGGTGAGGGTATTTGTGGCAGTAATCTTAAATATTTTCTTTTTCAGGTATATGTGTTATTGGAAGCTAATATTGACATTAAAAAAACACACACACACACATCAATGACGCCCAAATTACAGGTTCTATTATTTATCAAGAATTATTAAAATAAAATTCGATGACTTTTAGGACGAGGTATTTGGGTTTGTAATTGAAAATTCATTCTAATTAATTTATTTTGGCATGGATCTTGATTGTAAAGGCAAATATTCCAACCGAAATCGAATACAAATATTTTTGTATTTTTTTTTTTTTTGCAATATAATCGATAATTTTTTGTTAAGCATTTGGGACAGAAATTATTGCAGAGCAATGTTGATATAAAAAATATTATTTTGCATTCTTATTATGCACATTAATTTAAGTTTTGGGATAGGCCAGTATCTCCCAAATATTCATATTTTGATACGAACCAAAAATTCTGTATATTGACTTCTGGTGATTTATGGGACGTTTGCAAGGGAATTAGTACTTCTTTGATATTTTATGTTTCCTAACAAAATTCAATAAAATAATAAAAAAATTTTGGCTCGGAAAATTTTAATTGTAATTTTTTAATTTGTAATTTATTAGTTTTTAATATTTGTTTAGCCATATATTTTAAAATAAAGATAATTAAATTTAAATAATATCCCAAATAAATCGTCGAGGCTACTGAATTTTTTCCAAGCTCTAAACTAAAAATCTAACAAAAATATAAATTTTATTTTATAAATATTTTCAGGATATTTTAAACTGGTGTTTTTTATCTGAGCTGTTATTAACAATATTTTTGTGTATTTTCATCATTCATTTTAGTTTTTCAAAAAATATTTTAAAGCAATTTTTGAATATTTTTCCAGACGAAAAATTTTTCAGATAAATAAATTAAATTTATAAGTTAAATCAATCATCATTATCTTGGATTTTTAAACATATATTTATTTTGAAGTCATTAATTTATTTAATTTTACAATTATTTTTTTTTTAATTTTTTTAATAAAACATATATTTATTTTGACGCTTTTATTAAATTTTGAGCTCAAAATTATATTTATAAATTAATTTTACAATTATTTTTTTTTATTTATTTTTAAGCCATTCATTTAAAAAAACTTTATCGGGTAATCAGAATTATTTAAATCACATAGATTAAGAAAATTTAATATGTTTATTATTATCTTTTTTAAAATTAAATTTTTAAATTATATACCAAAGCTAAGGCCATGTATGGTACAAAAGTTATATCTCATATTTTATTTTTTGTTTAAAATATTTTTTATTTCGCTTTTAGTGAACTTCTTAAATACTTAATAACCCAATTGCTATTGTTATATTCAAATAATAACCCATTGATCTCCTAAATATCTATGATGACATCTCTCCTACTCTCATCTTCAATTGTTTTGGTTCCCAAACATTTCCAGGACAATTCTAATGAAAACATGCAGACCGAAAGAAAAGATGAACCCAAAAGAAAAAGTTTGCAAATCAAACAAACATATTGGGATGAAGCGATATGAACAACATGGAACAACAGCCAGCATGCACACACAACCAAACATGACCAAAGTCACCAACTATAAGGCCTAACAGCAAAAGAAAACCCAAATGAAAAACAACAACAATAACATATTTATGAAAAAACCCAGAAGCCATGGATAGTTCAAATATACATTTATCTGTATGTGTGTGTGTATGTATGTATGTAATATTGTGGTACAACAACAAATATAGCAAATATTTGCTTAAAGGCAAAAGAAAAAACGTAAGAAACTTTTCCAATTGATGATGTTTTGTACCATCATCATCAACATCCACATCACCGTCGCATCGCATCATGGTCGCCTGGTGGAAAGTTTAGAAAAACAACACAAACAAACAGCAACAAATAAATATTGACACAAACACACACCAATACACACAAACAAAAATGAAAAAAGAAAAACATCATTGGAGAACAACATTCAAACACTTGCCACCATTAAAGTGTCTAACATCCCTTGCCGCTCTTTCCCCTCCTCTGTGTGTCTCTTGGCCATTAAACCAGCCATGAGAGAGTTTTTCTTCTTAGCCTGTTGAACAAGTCTTTTCCTAGTGCAAAAAGAAAAACTGTTTTTCTTTATTTTTTTTCATGCATGTTGCTGAGATGTGTGTGTGTGTGTGCAAGATATATTTGTTTGTGTCCAATGACGGAGATGATGTTGTTGATATTATTGTCGCTGTTGCTCTTTTCCAGTTGAATGTTCGTCAATATGCGGGAAATTCCAAAATGTGTGCACAAAAAAAAGAAGAAAACAACAACAAAAACAGCGATTCGAACGAAATATAGAAACGTACCAGAAGATATTGTAGCGAAAAAAATGTGTGTGTTTTTAGTGGGGATGGGGTAGAGGTTTGGGTTTTTATTCAGGGAAAGAGAAGTGGATTATTTCAGGGTTCGTGTAGCAATGAATTGGTGACTGTTGTTAGATTTTTTTAAATAAATGAACTATGTAGATGGGATTCTTATTTTGGCTCACTTATTTTGAAGTAGATGGCCATTCTCCATAGTGAAGATGATATGATTGTAATCTCCTATAGGGTGGAGTACCATATGGAATATCTGATACATAGCCACTATGATAGGTTATGATGGGTGACCACTTAATATGACCATATAGTACAAAGTGGATATCATTATTATGGAGTTGAGGATTGCACAAGCCATAGATAATTTATTACAAGTTAGCCGGACATTCTCTAGGAAGCAGATGATTCCGATTTTTCATATTTACAGATAATCGAATTTTTTTAATATATATTTCGATTTTTTACAATGGACTGTATGACCTTCTCTATTCATTTTCTATAAAGTAGATGTCTCCAATCCATCTACTGCAGATTATAGCGGATTTGTCAAACCATTTTTTTAATTTCCCCTCCAATTTCCACTGGGCTTTTGCCTCCGTCTTCGCTAAGGTTTTTGAACTTTTTTGTTAGTTTATGCTCGAAGCAACTAGCAACTAAAGTTGTTGATAACGGCACTGCTGCTGTGGTGAGGTGTGGTGTGTCATGTGGCAAAACAAAAATCTTTCCAAGGTAACGAACAACGCCTTATATGTTATCCGTTAACTGGTATAGCCTGTCGGTCAGATTATCAGTTCAGTGTTGGATGACTTTGATCTGTGATGCTGTTTTCATCGGAGAAAAGTCATGAAAATTCCATGGAGGTAAAGAAAAGAGCGAGAGGAGGCAATTAAGGAAAAGTAAGTAGTCAAAGTCAAGTAGGAACGATTTCTTTTTGCGTGTGGGCTTTTTAATAAAGTGTCCCGATATAACCCATTTTCAATAGTAGCAATGTACAACAACAGAAGGACATCAGTCGGTTCCAACCGTCATCGTTTTTTTCGTTACCTCATTGTCTTAAAAAAATTAAATTTTCTTCCACTTTGGAAAAAAAAAATAAAATAAAAAAATAATGATACAGCTTTAAACGGATCCGTTAACATCTCAGAGTACATTCGTGATTCATCATCAACCAAAAACTAAGAAAATAAATTTAATAAAAAAATTAATATTGTTTTTTTTGTGGATGAAAGAGAAAAAAAATCCCAAAAAATGAAACTTGTGCGTGATTACATAAGATATGATTTGGAATTTTCATTGTTGTTGTTGCTGCTGCTGATGTCGATTTTATTTTGTAAAAGTGCAAAATAAAGATTTAGTTTTTGTTGTCGTTGTTTTTTTTTTTTAAATAAAACTAGACGAAAGATGGTGTGAATGAACGGCCATAATGAAAGACCACACAAACTCACACACACATTAACAGTTAATTCTTTTATAATAATATATTTTTGCTTTATATATATTTTTTCGGTTGCATACGACACAATGTGTGAGTGTTACAGATTCGCTGTTATTATTGTTGTTAATGTTTGTATAATTACCCAACCAACGTGACTTGGAATCTGGAGTGCCAACAAATAAAAAAAAACTTGAAAATAAAAACCTCCTCCAGATGACCACTTGAAACCCACAATACAATTGTATTTGCACAATTTTTGTTTTTTATTTTTTTTTTAATTTTAACAACATTAAATTATTTTATGCAATATTTTATAACAACA
The DNA here is from genome assembly GCF_032173495.1 of Musca vetustissima. Lineage (NCBI taxonomy): Eukaryota > Metazoa > Arthropoda > Insecta > Diptera > Muscidae > Musca > Musca vetustissima. The sequence continues at coordinate 267,107 of NW_026882780.1, read as the reverse complement.
ACAACAAAAATGTGTTACAAACCATTTTGCAGTATTTTTTGGGGTTTCTTTTTTGATAATTTCTAAAGAAAATTATAAATAATGATGAGGCTAAAAGAAAGGAAAAAAAAAACTTTAACGCTCACACCACATTACTCATCAATAATTTAATAAATTTTTATTGCACCGTTATGATTACAGTGACCCAAAGGCATTGGAAATAAAAGCTTAAAACTCAAGAAGTTGGTTTAGGAGAATTTATCTTCAGAAAAAACAAAACAGAAACACAAATACCATTTTTGAAGCCTATCTCTTGGCAGCGATTTTTGGAAAATATATTTTTTAGTTTTTTCATTAAAGTGGATTTTTCAAATAAAATTTTCTACAACTAACACATTTTCGAAGGGTATCCATAGGAATTAATTTTTTTTACAAATATTTTTTACATCAATCCATAGGCATGGGTTTATAATAATATATTTTTATGGTCTAGGCGAGGATTTTTTAAAAATATACAAATATACAAACACATTTCTTTCTAACCCTATCCAGAGGTTTGTATTTTTTAAAAATAATTTTCCCGATTCTCCATATCGTGGATTTTGTAAAAAAATATTCTTTAAGTCGTATTTATAGGCGTGGGGTTTTTAGAGCAGTTTTTCTTAACCTATTCCTAGTCCTGCATATTTTGAAAATACTGGAGTTTTAAAAATTTTTTCCAAGCCTTTCCAGATTTTGGTATTTTTTTTTTTAATATTTTTCTCAACTATTTATAGTCCAGGAAAAAATCTCCACCCTGAATAAATAAACTCCACCTATCCATAGTACATAAAATTTTTTTATATTATTTTTTTCTGCACTTATTTCTAAATTTTTTTCAAGAATAAAGTCCCATTAACATTTTTAGATCCAATTCATTTTCCCGACTGTTCTAATACTATTTAGCTACCATTAATAGTGAATCTATTTTTTAATATTTTTAGATCCTATCCATTTTTTTGGATTATTAAACATATTTTTTACTCTACTTTTACTGCTGTTAAAAATCCTTTTCATAAATATTATTCAATATTTAAACCCCGAAATAATTAAAGGCTAGAGAAGATTTGGTTTATTAACATTTTAAATATTCCTAAAGTGAAAATCTTGTTGTTTATTTGATGGCGTTTGATGGCCATCAACAACTTTATGTACCATGGTCTGACCAAAAAACCTCCACAACAACAAAAACATACACTTTTGTAATACACAAAATTCAGAATCCATAAAAATACAACAAAAAAATAATTATTATTATTTAAAGAAAAACATAACACCAATTAAAGCCACAATAAGAAGGAAAGAAAAACAAAATTTTTCTTTTTTTATCAATTAAAAAAAAACCAAAGAAGTGTAAGAGGAAGAAGACCAAAAAAATAGGTGGAGACTTGACGAAAATAAAATTAACAATTCACTTTTAGTTTCTATAGAAACTAAAAATAAAATACATAACGAAAAAAATATAAAACGATTAAAAAGATAGCACAAAAAGAAAGAAAGAAAAAAGAAATGATGGAGAAATAGAAAAAAATTAAAAGAAATTAAAAAAACAAGTTAAAAGCTTTAAAAAATCACATTAAGTCTTTGTTAAGAAAAAGTAAAATACAAAATTTTACAAGCAAAGCATTCTTCAGCACCAGCAAGCGCACACACACACACACACACATTTACACTCAAACACACCATGAATGTTAACTCTTTAACAGCGTTGGAAGGAAAAACATAAAACGAAAGACTTAAGAAACAAACATGAAACGAAGCGGAATTAAAATTCTTATCATTGCTTAACCCCCATCCACACACAAACCATAACACCTTACTCCCCACCACTACCACCACGATATAACGCATGCTTATTATGGTGGGGCCGATGGAGGGAGGTGGCAAGGCGGCCAACTTGTTGCTCTTGTTGATACGACATCACCATAACACCACCAACCACAACAGCCAAAGCAACCAGACTATTAAAGACAAAACTTTCACTTTACACAACCACAACAACAATAATGAAAAATAATGTTTAAAGAAGAAGAAGACAACAAAACTATGTAGTATAGCAGTAGAAGTTGTTGCTTCTTTTCTTTCATTTCTAGACAAACCACAGCGTATCATAAAAGAAAATAACAAACAATCACACTACACAGACACAAACACCACTACAACCATAACGATTACAGCCATAATGGGTTTTACAATTACTACAAATACCGCTAGCTTTTCATTGTTGTTGATGATGATTATGAATATATATGATTGTATATATGTGATAATGTATGTGTGTGTGTCTTCATGTTTAGTATAGAAATATTTATAGAAAGAAAATAGTTAGTAGTAGTGTATTTTAGAAATTGTTGTTATTGCTGTTGTAAACATAAATCTTCCCTGTCGTAGTTTTTCATTAAATAAAAGACTTTTGTTTTTATTTTAACAGTTTTTGTTGTTGGTGTGGTTTTTGTTATCCACCACCAATTTGCCTGCGAATATCATTTGCATATATTTTAAGCCTAACGATTACTTTTTCACACATGTATGCTAATTGCTCAGCAAATAGTGGCGGAGTCGTTTTTTACTTCTTCTACTCTGTAAATGGCAAAGAAGAAATAATTTTTTGCAAAAAAATATAATTTAAATAAATTATCATGGTTTTTGTTTGCTTTGCTTTTGTTTAGGCCTTACATTGTAGAAAGTGAGAGTGATGTGGAAGTAATTTTGTAAATTGTAGGAAAACAAGAAAAGAATTGAAGTTGCATGGGCTATACAAAGATGCCAGTCAAGTAAAAAAAGAAAAAGACCTTCTTCTGTAGAATGTTGTTCTACATTTACAACAATTGTATCCTGCTATATGCCCGTAAATGGACTGTGTTTTGAAATTCTATATGTAGGCTAGTTTTTAATGTCCTACAAAAAACATTTTTGGCGTTCTTTCGGCGTAATTTTTTTTAAAACTATTATTTTCCTACGTCTATTTCAAGACGTAAATTTTTAAAAATAATTTTCTATATCCATCCCTTGTCGTGACTTTTAAAAAATATTTTTCTAGTCTACTCATAGGAGTGGAATTTTTAAAAATATTTTTCCACGTCTATCCCTAGGCGTGGATTTTTTAAAAATATTTTTCCACGTCTATCCCTAGGCGTGGATTTTTAAACATATTTTCCACGTCTATCCCTAGGAGTGGATTTAAAAAAAATCTACAACTATCCCTAATAAATAAAAATATTTTTCCACGTCTATCCCTAGGAGTGGATTAAAAAAAATCTACAACTATCCATAGGCATGGATTTTTTTAAAAATATTTTTCCACATCTATCCATAGGCGTGGATTTTTCAGAAATATTTCTTCTCGTCTATCCATAGGCGTTAATTTTTTAAAATATTTTTACACATCTACCCATAGTCGTGGATTTTTCAGAAATATTTTTTTCACATCTATCCCTAGGCATGGATTTTTTAAAAATATTTTTCTATTGGTTTCTATTAAAAAAATCTACCTTAAATGAGGGATTTTTTAAAAACATTTTTTTTACTTTTTCCAGAGTCGTGGATTATTTTAAGAAAGTACTTATCTTGTTTTGTTTTTAAATATTTTTTCTTCATCTATTCCTAGGTGTGTTTTTTTTTTAAATACTTTTTCTTCACCTATTCCTAGACGTGGAGTTTTAAAGTAGGCTTGGATTATTTAAAAAATTTATTCAACTTCTATCCTTATGGATTTTTTAAAAATATTTTTTCTCAATCTATCCATAGACGTGGATTTAAAAAAAAAAATATTTTTCTTCTATCATTAAAAAATCTTCAATTTATAGAATGTCTTTTGTGGCTCTTCTTATACGGAACCTCTATTGAGACTTTTCTTGGAGAGAAAACCTTGTGAGGCTATAAATAGGAGACCTATTGAGGCTATACTATATAGAACATCCCTTGCGGTTAGTCTACATAAAATACCTTATTAAGCTGTTCTGCATTTTTATATATATTAAGGCCTTCTTCCTATAGAATACATTTCGAGGCTCTTCTTAATTGTCATTCATCTGTAGGATTTCTCTTAAAGGTCTTCAATATACAGAAGATCTCTGAAGATCATACTAGTCTTTAGAAGATCTCTTGATTGTCCTATATCTATATGAAATATCTTCAGGGTTTTCTATTCTAGGATAAATTATTTTTGACTCTTTCATCTTCTATCTATGGAAGACTACTTAAGGGCCTTATATCTGTAAAAATCGCTCTTATGACTCTTCTATCAATAATAGTTCTCCTAGGTCTCCTCTACCTATAGAAGATCTTTTATCTATAAATGCCGCCTTTTTGTCAACCCAAATCCTCTCGAGGGCCTACGATTTATATAGTAGAACCTTTTGAAATTTCATTGAATCTATGAACCAAGTATCTGTTCCTGCAGCATGCTTTCCAGCAACACAAGCTGATGCCTATAAAAAAAAACATTTTATCCGTGTTTCGTTTTTTCTTTCTCATGCCTACATGTTCTTCATGACTTTCTGCTATAGACTGACTGACAGACTGGCTAAATCGTAACTTCTGCAGCTGCAGAGTTTTCTGTGTATAAATGTAGTTTTTGTTGTTGTTATTGTTCAATGCGAAGAATATTAATGGGTGAAAGTTGTTGGGAAGCGAAGTCAGTGCCATAGAGCAGTGTAGCTGAGCAAAGCAAAGCTACTCCGGCGAACTTCATTATGTTGAGAGTGGTGTTTGAGCCATGCTAGTCTAGTATAGAAGAGTTACTGTTTTTATCTCAGAGCAAAAAAAAAAATTACATTTTCAGGCTAGATTAGGAATGACTATTAAGTTTCGTTGTGTGTGTGTTAGTAAGAGGGTATGTGTCTCTATAACGTAGCTATATGTAATAAATTGCTTAAGGCTTTAAATGAAACCCTTCTTCTTCTTTCCGTAGTGAGTGGTATTTTCTTGTGTTTTTTATTTATGTTGTTGTTGTTATTTTATGAAGAGAATAATTTTCGTTTTTTTTCTGAGAATTTCATTAAAGTTCGCCTGTTTTTGGTTTGCTCGAAAAAAGTCAGAAATATGTAAATTATTGTCGCTTGGTTTTTGGTCATGTGGGTGCCCGGATGACTTGTAACAGTTGACATCCTGTTGTTGCCCCCACACACAAACACACACACTTTCTTGTGCTTTCCTAAGTCTTGTTTACTTTTTGGGGGCAAATGCGGTGGCATAAATTTTCTTTCCTTTCCTTTGCTTTCATTTCCATTTTTTGTTGTTGTTGCTGCTTTAATGTGTCATGAACTGATTGACCCACAAAAGAAGACAACAGCAGAATGAACAGGGAGAATGAAGATAGATAAAAGTTCTGTTATATTGTGGGCCAATAAAATAAGCTAATGAAATAAGATGCCAGAATCACAAATGTGTGTGTGCCTCCGTTTGTGTACAGGAAGTAGAGCATTTGAAGTGTAGAGATTATCTTTTAAAAGATGTGCTGTGATAAAGATCAGCAGAACAAATTTTTATGCTAATTTACCAATGAGAGAGAATTTTATTGGCATAAATTATAGATTGCTTGATAGGGGGGAATAAATTATGGAATTGGAAAAGTAAAATGAAATCGAAATAAGATGGGAGATTTTGAAATTATTTGGTAGGCTGCAGAATTTTAAAATGGGTTTAAAGATTGAATATGGAAATGGAGGCACAAATTGAGATCTTTTCTGAGGTTTGACAAGAAGATTTTTTGGGACACATCTGTGAGTATGTAGAAGACCACTTGAAGTCCTTTTGAAACAATTTTATATGTAGAAGACCTCTTGAGGTACATTTATATGTAGATGATATCTAGAGGATATTCTATATGTAGAATACCTCTTGAGATTCTTCTGTATACAGAGGATGGTAGAAAACCGCTTAGGTTTTTTACATGCTAAGGATCTCTCGAGACGCTCCTGTAGATGAAAGGTTTCTTGCGGATCTGAAAATAATCTTTAAGATGACTTTAATAAATAGAAAACCGCCTAAGTTTTTTTACAGGCTAAGGATCTCTCGAGATGCTCCTGTAGATTAAAGGCTTCTTGCGGTTCTGAAAAGAATCTTTGGGATGACTTTAATAAATAGAAGGTGTTTAAATAAAAAACCATGGAGAAAATCTTAAGGCGCACTTACGAAGAACCTCAGAAAATCTATATAGAAAACTATTTAAGACACCTGGAACATCTACTGTCTGACAGAATATTCATTTCTTAAACTTTCGATTAGAACGAGATAAATTATAATTAGAAAAAGTAGAATCGGTTTACACTCTTCCATATAGGGTCATGGGAACTTGTCTCAATTCCGATTCAAGTGCAACTCGATTCTATTTTAAGTTATTTACATCTGACCTCCAGCTTATTGTCAAGTTCAATAGGCCTGAGTTATTGTATTATTATCAGAAAACGATAATTTCGAATGACAGAAAAAAAGAAGGAAAGAAACTTTCCATTGTAGAAAAAACTAAATAAATAAAAAACAACAACAACTTGTTTGCCACAACAATAATAAGAAATTAACAACAACAATTTACATTTCATACATATATTTGCCATCTTGTTGCAAGCAAACAGAAGTCAAGTCAAACAACGGACTACCGAGTACCTGCAACAGCTACAAAATTTCTTTTCGTACGATGGCGGCAGCATTCAGCACTTGTTCGATGAGGCGACAACATCAACAACAACGGCAACATCATCTACAACAACATGTGCAACAATACTACTGAAAATGTTTTCGTATTGCAGTGGCTTTTTCGTCAGTATGAAGAGCTTAATGCATGGGATTTCTCTCTCTCTCTCTGCTTTTCATTTTGGGAGAGAAAAGGCTGAATGAAGTTTAGCACAGAGATATGAGGGAAGTATTGGAAATAATTTAACCAATTTTTGGTCAAAATTCGGTAAAATTTTTACGTCTCGTCATATAAGCAAATCCTTCTGTTAATCGATTGTCATATTTCAATTATCCCGATCCTGTTAGTTATGTGTGTCTGTTCTTCTGCATGAGATTAACTTCCTTTACTTGCCACACAATCCTCGTAAAAGCCTTGCTTATTGGTAGTTGCACTGCAGCTATTTTTTGGTTTTTGGATTTTCCGAACGATAAACGTTTTAGTTTATTCAATGTTTATTGTTGTTGCAATGTTAGGCTGTTTAGTTTTTTAAATACGAAATTTTGTTGGTCTTGCGTTGGGCTTGTCATTGTACTTGGTTGGGTCAGCAAGAGCGACAACAACAACGACAAATTTGGATAAACTTGAGTGAATTTAATTTGCTACATCAATCTGCCGTTTATGCATTCCATAGATGCTTTTGAACAAAAATTTCGTACAAAAATCGATAGATCGAACAGGTTCTTTTGGGAAGGAACAAATCACCGTATATTCGAGATTTTTCAGGAAAATGGGAGGTCGTTATAATATTTTTTAATTGAGCATGTTGTATTTTGTTGGACACCTCTTCTAGTGGATTTTCTATTTCTTCTTTGAATTACCAGATTTTCGTTGTGTATTGACAAAATAAGCTCAGCCACTAAACAACAACAATTGGTTTAGCTAATTTTCCACGAAATTCTGTAACTTGAAATTTTTTAAGCTAACAAATACCATGAGTGGTGAGTCAGAAGACAAAAAAAAAAAACAAAACAAAAAAAATAATAATAAAAAAATTACAACCAAAATTTTCATTCATGCATAGTTTTGAACGATTTCATAAGAATTAAATATATATATATATATATATATATAGGAGAAACTGAAATAAAAAAAATATATTTTGAAGATAAGCCAAATCCTTTCTAAACAGAAAATTCAGGTACGGTTTTTTGCCATTTGGCTCTCCCATCCTTAGAGAAACCTCTAATGAAATGTATGTCCATATCGATAAATTTTTATTTTTGAATATCAGTCAGTCTTAGGAGACCACCTTATAGAAATTTTTGATCTTGCTTATAATATCCGTCAAATTTTCTCAAACTTAAGTGCATGTTTTGCCAGGATAATGATTTTGTGGCCACTAAAGAAAATTAATATAAAATAAGTAAGGCAGGATATTTTAAAGGTCATAGTTCTCTAAACTTGGATCTTGATTAAATTGCCAAAGAGATTCCTCCTAGAAATTTTATAGGTCCCGGTTCCATAAAAATTATTTTTTTTTAATTACCCAAGGGAAGCAATCAAAATTTGTCTATAGAAATTTCCTGAAGAATCCTAAATGTTTGAACTTTTTCTAAGTCAGGAAATTAACAAAAATCTGGAATATTTTTGAATTCGAGTTTGGTAAAAAAATATATTCCTTCAATTAGGTTAGGCCTATGGAGGGTATTCTAAAAATTAGTTAAAATAATTTTTTAATAGAATTCATCTATGAAAACGTTCGAAGTGGTATAAAATTGGCTCTCCAGGAAAATTCCAGAGACTTTTCTTCAGATTTTCGGATAAGATCCTAGTAATTGATAATTAATTATTAATTGATGTTAAGAGTAATTAAATTTTCTCCAAAGGTCTCTAGAGAACCTATTACGTGGTCTACATGTTTGGTTCTAGAAAGCGAGAGACTTCTAGAAACATTTTAAGTATTTAAACATCAAATGTTTGGAAAGGCTCCTATTAAAAGTCGTTATAGATTATTATTGTTAAGATAATAATCTATCCTAAAATAATAATAAGTCTATTAATTTAATTCATTGAATAAAATACTTTTTGAAGCAGGAGATTATATTATTTTGTTAAATATAAAATATTTTGTCAAATATAATTCAAAATTTATGTAAGGGTTCTCAGAATGCCATATGTAATATTTCGGCCAACCATTTTTCGTCGTTGTGAAATATTTTGGAGAAGTTTCAGTCCATTTTTTTTAGAAAAAAAACAATTCTGGATATTTTTATAGAGTTTTGAACCAATTGATAATTACTACAGTTAGAAAAATGATTTCCGTGAATATTTAGAAGTAACAAAAAAATATATATATTTAGAATAAAATTTAAAATTATAAAATTTTCAGGATATAAAAAATATGGGAATGTGATCTTGGTGTTCAGTCTAAAAAAAGAGATATTGTTTTTAGAATTCGACTTGATCGTTTATCCATTAAACCCCTTTATAAGGTTCTGATGCTCTTTAAGAGAATACCAATACTTTTCTGTAAATTCAGTTTTTTTCAGAACTTTAAATTGAAATTCGTTTTACGACATCAGAACGTTTGGTATTGGAAAATGCCTAACATTGAAAAAATTGTTCTTGCACATTCTGATGTTTTCAAATGTACACTACAATGTCTCAGAATTGGCCTTTACCTTACTAGGAATTTCGCCCCTCAGTATGCTATGTTTTTTTTTATTAAAATAAAAAATATATCAAATAAAAAATAACAAATTTCCAAACTTACAGCAATAACGTGTCGAATACTGGCAATTTGCTGCATTGACGCTACTGGGTGCCATGATATCATTGACAGCAGCCATATCCATCGGTGATGGTGAGAATTTAGTATCCATGTTTAACGGCAAAATGTTGATAGATTTTTGATGATTTAAAAAAACTTCTACAGAGAAGTTTTTTTAAGTAGCAGCAGGCGAAAAGAATTTAGGGAAAAATCAAATAAAAAATTGTTCGCTGGTGGTGATGACTGGTGGAGGACGGAAAAGAAATGTGTGTAATCCAACCAAGAGCACAGGAGTTCAATTTGCTGGGGGTGGTTTGTTGTGAAAAAGTTAATCCTTTTTTAATAATCCAAGTTTTTTCTTCTTCTTTTTTTGTATTACAAAAAGTTAATTCTTAAGCTTTCTGAATGATCTTGTTGTAGTTGTTGTTGTTGTTTTTGTGGCTTGATTATAAAATCACTTTCACTTTCACTTTTTTTCATTCACTGATATCCATGGAGAAAATATTGATTGGTTTTTTTCTGGACTGGTGTATGTATGTGTGTGTGTTTGTTTTCTTTTCACGTTGCTTATACTTCTTCCTTTTAATTATTATTATTTTTTACGTTTTCTTAATGGTTTGTTTTTGTTTTAGTTTTCTAAAGTTTCCAACACTAATATTGGGGGCCACATTTTTGTAGCTTTTTATAACAATTCATGTTTAAATTTATTTTCAATATTCCTTTGATTGGTTTGAAATATTTATTTATTTTATTTTGGGTTCAGAACTTTATTTTGTCTTCATGTGAAAAGAATTCACTTTCTTTATTTTTGTTTTCTTTTACAAAAATTCTTTCACTTTTTAAAGATTCTTGATGTTTTTATTTTTGTATTTTAGCCTGCGTTTTTTTTTCCAATAAAAAATTTTCTTCTTCTTCTTTGACGGAGCGGAGTAGAACGGCAAAAATGCTAACGTAACGTTTAGTTCGACACTCGTGATACGTCTGTTCTGCGTGCCGCAATGAAAGCCATGCTTATCCTCAACAAGAAGACAACGTTTAAACTTGGATGAACACTTTCAGTTACCACAAGCTTGAAACTTGCATACAGACACAGAAATTGACACACACACCATCATTCCATTCACATTACATTTCAATTTCATAATGTTTCTTCTTTCAATATCATTAGAGCAAAGTGAAGGCTTTCGCTTAAAGACACGATCGCACACACACACATACATGAACAGCAACAGATGCAGAGAGTCAATATAGAAAAGCATCGACGACGACGCTGACAAGAAAGTCTGCTAGACAACCTTCCCAAACATTGAACCACCAACAACATTCATGCATAACGTCTGCGCACAGCACAGAGGCCGGCTCAACAAGAAGTTAAGCTGTGCGCTTGCTCACAACAACGTTGTTCAACGTACATGGCTTATAAGCATATTGGCTAGAATGAGTATGTGAGTGTGTGTGTTTGTTAGTGTGCGTTCATATGCTCAAACTTCTTTTTCTTCCGTTAAAGCTTTACTCAACAATGCGGTCTTTACAAGTTTGTTTCTGTTTTGTTTTTGTTCGTTCGTTTGTTTGTTTGGCAGAGAAGAGAGCAAAGCAAGAGAAATGCTTTCTTTATCACCTTTCTTTTAGTATCTGAAATTCACACTGTCACTCACCAATACTAGCACACATGCGTATTTTGTATACTGATTGGAATTCTTTGACTGTTTTTTAATAGTCATGGCTTAAAAGTGAATTTTATTTTTTGGTTTGTTGGTAAGCGGAGGGGGGATCAGGCGGGAAACGTGTTTAGCGGGAATAAAATGGAAATATGTAAAAGAAAAAACGTTTTTTTTTTCATAAAAATAAAGACTTGTTATCGAATAAAAAAATATAACAAACATAACATAAATACAATTTTCACTTTTTAGTGGTGGCTGTGAATCGATTTTTAGGCATATTTTGAATATTCTTAATGCCGTGGTTGTCATGTAACTAATTATACATATTTTACAAATAAAAAAATAATAATCTGAATCTAGCTTAATCATCAAACTTTTTTATTTTAAAATACATTTTAAAATTAAAATATATTAGAATGTAGAAACAATATATGTGTGTTCCACAACTCATTAGCAATTATAATTTACAATTTATAAAATAATAAAATTTTAAAATATTTTTTATGGAGCTCTACAAAATTTTAAGGCTCGGATTTTAAAGGGATTTTTATGTAGCTCTACAAGAGCTGGTGAAGGGTATAAATATATGGAGCTCTAGAAGACCTTTTAAGCTTGAAATTTTAAAATAATTTTTATAGAGCTATAGAAGACATTTAAGGCGTAGATTTTTAAAAGAATTTTTATGGAACTCTAGAAGACCTTTGAGGCGTAGATTTTTAAAAGAATTTTTATGGAACTCTAGAAGACCTTTGAGGCGTAGATTTTTAAAAGAATTTTTATGGAGCTTTTAAGGCGGGATTTTTTTAATTAAAGACATGGAAAAAGAATTTTTATGGAGCTCTACAAGACTTTTAAGGCGGATTTTTTTTTAATTAAAGACACGGAAAAATAATTTTTATGCAGCCCTACAAGAGCTCTAGAAGACATTTAAGGCGTAGATTTTTAAAAGAATTTTTATGGAGCTCTAGAAGATATTTAAGGCATGGATTTTTAAATGAATTTTTATGGAGCTCTAGAATACATTAAGGCTTGGATTTTTAAAATAATTTTTATGGAGCTCTACAAGACTTTTAAGACGGTTTTTTTAATTAAAGACATGGAAAAATAATTTTTATGAAGCTGTACAAGATCATAAGTCATGGGTATATATTCTTTGGATTTCGTATGTCAAGACCTGATTATGGACGACACATATCAAATGAAAAATATAAAAAAAATCAATTTTTTGGTAAAGTAAAGTTATGAGCTTTTCAACATAAAGAAGAGGGAAAGTATGTGTGCCGTACTAATTTGTGTACATAATTCACGTTCACTATCGTGCTAATGTACAAAATCCAAGAGAAACCATAAATAAATAAATTTAAAATGATTTTTCCGTCGATTTTGCATTTGGTTTCCTTGATATTAGACTTTTATTTTTCAGAATGAATGCACTGTATTTCCCACCTCCACTTTGGATATCATTTAAGATAGTTGCATAATATATAAGAAAATCGTTCTATGATTACGGATATAAAATCGGGGCACAGAGAGTTAAGGATCGGGTTTTAAAATTATTATTGTAGAGCTCTACAAGACCACAATGAAAAAATCCAAGGACAACATTTTGCTCGAGTTTGAAATATATTTTATGACTTCATATGTCTTATTTTGCTAAAAAGTCGGACGGGGTCGATTATATGATACCCATAACCACTTTGGATACATTCAAGAGATGCTAATGTATATAATATCCTGTATATAATATCCTGTATGAAATAGAGCAAAATAATGTATGCGGATCTATATGTGTAAATTTGGATCTTATTGAGCAACTGTGACATGTACCATTTGATGTGCTGCAGAACTATCTACAATTTCATATCGTACATATCGAACAACCGTAGTTTCCTCAGTATACCATTTTCACAAAATCAGACAAAAATATATATGGGATATATATTTAAATCTAATAGGATATTTGAAACTTAATAGACATCACTCTAAAACCTCTGCAAAATTTCGTGTAAATTGAATAAACATGGGATCTTCGGTGCACCATTTACATAAAATCAAACGGAATATATATAGGAGCTATATCTAAATTTGATCCGATTTCAACAAAACTTCTCATACGTCTATCTGGACCTAACTCTGTACACTGCGCAAGATTTTGTCTCAAACGGACAAATATTGGGAGTTTGGCGTACAATTTAAATAAAATCGGAGGAAGCTATATATGGGAGCTGTACTGATTTCCACCACACTTCGCATAAGTCTGACTGGACCTAACTTTGTACAGTGCGCAAGATTTTGTCCTAATCGGACAAATATTGGATGTTTTGTGCACGATTTAGATAAAATCGGAAGAACGTATATATGGGAGCTATGTCTAAATCTGAACCGATTTTCTCCAATTTCAATAGGGCTCTTCTTTGGGCCAAATAAGTGAGCTGTGCCAAATTTCATCTAAATCGGATCATAAATACGATCTGTACTTTGTTCACAAGAATACATGGACAGACGGACGGCCTGATCAACTCAGAAAGTGTTTCTATGCATATTCTCAAAAGGAACCATGTATCTATCTCATTTCCTTTTGCCGGTTACAAACATATGCACACAGACATAATACCCTGTACCACAGTGTGGTGAAGGATATAAATCCGAGTTTACTTCGGTGTACATGAAGTAAACTTGGATGTCGGAATTAATATTTTTCACGAATTCGTAGGCCTGGGTATTTACAAATGTTTTTTCATAAATTCGAATTTCATAGTGAAAGGGCAGAAAAAAGACTGAGATTTTCAGCCCAATGAGAATTTAAAGTTATAGACAGAACATTTGTTCTAAAAGCCTAGCTTAAAAAAGATTTCCAGGTGTGTCGGCCTTGTGCACAGCTCTCCCCATTTCGAAATGTTGTCTTCCACTTGATCTTTGAGTTGGATTTGTGGCCTTCAACTTTTGCGTGAACCTTCTGTTGGCTCGCTTTTATCTGCCTTTTGAGTTAGGGCATCCTCATCCATTCTCACACTTGGCCTAGCCACCGTAATCGCTGCGATATTCACGGCCGATGAAGATCGGCCCATAGATCATTCGAAGAATTTTCTTCAAAACACTCCAAGATCTGCCTCATCTGCTCCAGGAACAGACCATAGCAGCATTTGTTTGGGCACAGGTGACCTTGTTCTTGAATTGCTCGCAGATTTTTGTTGGCAAAGCATATCAAAGCTAATGTTATTAGTTTTGTGTATGGCGGTACCGAGGTATATAATTATAGCCAATTTGGTTAAAAAAACCTGTCCAAACTCCTCAAAGTACTGAATAATGAATGGTACCGTTATATGGGGCTATTTGAAAAAGTGGACCGATATAGATTATTTTTAGAAGAGAATTATAAATTAGAATGAGAATTATAAATTATTGTCAATTATAAATTATACCGCTAACTTGACAACGAAATTAAGGGTTTATGTTTTTACTGTGCAGCGTTTCTACGAAATGTTTAAATCCTAATTTACTTTATTCTATAGGGGACAAACTAATATTATTTCAAAATACTGATTCGAAGTTTATTAAGATGTTTTCTGATATAAAATTGTTTATCCATATCCATCTAAAGGATCCTCATTTTCATTTTTCAAATATTTACGAAATTCAACATCGAACTTTTTAATAATCTACGAGAGTAGCGTTTGGAACATTGCTAGTCATCTAGCTAGTGTGTTTCATCTAGTTGCCGATTCGTTCCGTGTCTGAAGCTTTCACTAGTCTCTGTCTCTGTTATTAACACAACAATTCTTTATGGTGTTATACAAGTCCATTGTATTGGTGTTGGTGGATGGTATTACCAAGCAAGCAACCAACGGAACGACCACTCTTTCTTTTCCTTCATTTCTAACATTAGACAACAATTTCTAAGCTCGATTGTGGGGATGGATGAATCGATAAGAGCAGAGCCGAGCAGAGCTAAACCTAGCACACATAACACTAACGAAACTTCTTAAGCTTTGTTGGCGGTTTGGTGTTTGGTTGTGTTTGTGTTTGTCGATGTTTGATTGTTGGAGTTCCATGCCATCCCACAGTGTTCCCTTCAATCACTTTCTTTGTCTTCTTGGCCAAAAGAAATAAAGAAAAAACAACAACGAAATGAAAAACGAAGCAGCAACCAAAAAAGCGTCTTAATGACTTTTTAAATAATTTAGTTTTTTTTTTGCTTGTTCGCTGCTTGGTACCTTCTTACAGAAATGTTTATAATTATATAATTTAAAGCAAGCAGAGCAACAAAATAATAAATACAAAAAAAAAAAAAAATAATGTTGCAAACAATCGCTTCGAGCAGAGCAGTGCGTATTATGTACATATGTGTCTATGTGTGTGTGTTTGGGTATGAATGTGATCGGTTAGGTTGTATAATTAAAAATTGTGTTTTTTTTGGAACTTTCAGTTAATTTTCTGGCCAGAATGGTTTTACTTTCCATGAGATGATTTCCGAGATTTTTGTTTTATTTTAGGTGACTGCTTTCATAAAACTGAAGATAGAATGCCAAGAAGTGGAAATAAGGTCGGTTTTGCTTTCATTCGTTGGTGCCTTTTTTTGTGCGATAGAAGTTGAGGTAATTTTCTCTCAATTGGGAAATTATATTTGGGATCTGATATTTGACATAGAATGCTCAAGCATATCTGTTTGTGCTCTATTTAATTTACATAAAAATTTGGTTATAATTTTTTTGTTGTTCAGCTTGACATAATTTTTCTTTTCGTTTATGAATGGTCTATTTTTAGAAACAGAATGTCTTCGAAAATTAAAGTGTAATTTTTGCGAAAATATTTAGTCATGAAAATAAATATAGAAATGACTGCTAATTAAATTAATTTATGAGCAAATAAAAGATGACTCTGCAATGTTCTATTTTTAGACTTGTTCTAAATTGTAACACAATGTGACTCACAAAGTATATTCAGTTGAGTACGGTTATAGTGAACTAGTGAGGACCAAGGAAAGTAGTTGGTTATAGAAGAAGTTCGTTATATCCACGGTAAGGCAAAACATAGGCTTAGCAGAAAAAATATATACACTTATATACTTGTAGGTTTTGTGTCCTTTTTGACAATTCTTAAGGTGCTTCCCTTTTTTCTTCTCTTCCATTTTCTTTTCTTTCCTTTTATATGAAAAATAGGTCTTTGGGACTAGTAAAGAGTTTGCTATAAGTGAAGTTCATTAAACCGGTGTTGGTTATAAGTGTACTCTTTCTTAATCGGTCTGTTTGTCGAAATGTATGTTGTAACTAAGGTAGAGGTCGATATATTAAGGAAGGATTTTGAAATTTTGCTTACATGTTGCTATATTTATTTTCCCACAGAACTGGCGATATTTTTGTATTACGGGGTTTTCGAGGCTAACATAAATCAACGTAGAAAAATAAAAGAATTTGTTGGTCATTTCTATGAAATCGAACAGAATTATGCATAGAAGCTATATGTAAATCTAGATGGGTTTGAAGTAAACTTGACTCGCATTTTCTCCAGTACATCACCCTGCCCAAATAATCAAATCGGGTGCATCATTTTATGAAGACGGACCATCGATCTATGAATCGTTTTAAATTAAATAGTAGGTTGGGGAAAAAGAAATCCATTATTTTTTCGGCAGGTGGCTGTACTGATAGATTTCTCGTAAAGTATCGATCAACCAATTTCAGATTTATGATCGTTGAAAGGGTGACATTTCGCAAAAAAAAAAAAAAATATATATTTTGCTGTTTTTTGTTTGGTGTATTCAGTTGTGAGTTATAGGATGTTAAAAATGGAAGGGAACAAAGAGAAAACTCGGTAGTCGAAGTACTGTATAGTGTTCCAAAATGAGTCTAGAAGGACATACGTTAAGTTTCGGTGAAATCATATATGTTTTCGTCCGATTTTATTTATTTATTTTTAAGATAAAAATTGTCCGATAACAATGAAATTTTGCACTGTCTGTGAGCATACAATAAATGTATGATTTGTTGTCATTTTAAAGCTAACTTCATAATGCCTCTCTCATAGAAGTCCTGCTCTCTATTTGCAAAATAACTATAGTAGTCGATTTTCACAATTCTCCCTAAATATAAATTTTTTATCATTAAAGAAATTTTGCAATGCAAGAAAAATATGATAATCCCTGGGTCCAGGTCCGAACTGTATGGAGGATGCATTAAAACTTCACAACCAAGCTCCCGAAATTTCTGACGAGTCACTGTAGATGTTGGAACACGACACCTCTCCTGTTCGCCAATTCTGGCCGTTTCCAATTGTTAACAATACAGATCAGAATTTAGCGTTTGGCCATATGGAAGCAACTCATAATAAATAATCCCCTTTCAGTCCCACTAAATGCATAGTCGTTAGACCTGGTTTGGCCACCTTTTGCGGTGCTTCATCGCTCTTTGACCAGGGTTATCGTATTTGATTAATTTTTCATTTCCAGTCAACATCCGTTTAAGAAATCTGATTCCGTTTGACCAAGGCTTCTGTTAATTAGTGTGGCACGCAAACTTTGAGCTATTTTTGAATCTAGATTCTAAGAAACAGTTTTATGTTCGATTATTAGCTCCTGGGCGATGTTACGACTGCTAACATGCCGGTAAACTTCGATCATTTCTCCGATTTTATCGACCTTTTTGAGGACCGTCCTAATTTATAAACTTTATATTACGATGTGCAAAGTTTGAATGAACTTGTGCGCACAAGCCGGCCAGATATAGATCAATTTTTTCGGGTAGCCCCCATATTTCGGTATTTTAGGGTTCTTAAGCGCGGTTTGCAACCGAATTCGCTGAAATTTGGTACATTGGGTTCTTATTGGATACCAAATGTCCCCACTAAAAATTATAAATATAGGTCCAATTTTTCTGGTAGCCCCCATATAAGGCTGTAATTTAGTAATTTTAGTTCTTATTGGGTAGCAAATCTCTCCACAAAAAATTATAAATATAGGTCAAGTTTTTCGGGTTGCCCCAATATAAGGGTACCGACAATTTTCGATATTTTGAGGTTCTTGAGCGCGTTTTTGGTATTTTGTAGTCCCCACCAAAAATTATTAATATTCACCCCTTTTTAGGGGTAGTCCCCATATAAACCCCTTTTTTATATTAAAATAGTTATCTGATTTGTTCCGTGTGTTGCGTTTGGGTAGTCGTTACGGGGAATAGTCAATTTTTACCCTACAAAGACTATTTAGCCATCTGTTTTAAGCATTCCGCCATCTATAGATATTGTTAAAAAAAACTCAAACATGACTATAATGAAATATATCGGCAAATATTTAGGCATCTCCTCAATATAGTGATACCTCCTGAAGGAAAGAATTGAGATAAACAATTAAAATATTGGGTTCAAAATTGGCATATACCGGTCATTAATTAGGCATAGCCCTCATATAATGATATCCCCAAATATTCACTATTTCCTACACTTGTAACCAATATTGGTCCCCTTTTACCCATACCCTCATATAACTTTGTAATCTAAATTACAGTATTATCAGTATAAGTCCACTTTTTGGATCTTACAGATTTTAGGAAAAAGCCCCATTAAAAATTGCTGAAGTTTGTATTTGGTGTACATAATGGGTTACATAAATCGGTTTGTAGAATTATCGGCATATGCCCGCTTTTTGGTATGTTCCCTATATTTTCATTGCATGTATCTGACAGTATAACTATGGTGGAGGGTATCCAAAGTTCGGCCCGGCCGAACTTAACGCTTTTTCACTTGTTATCTTTCTCTCTCTTAATGATCACAATGGACTACAGGTCTCCGAGTGAAGCGACTGGTAAATCGTTCTGTCATATAAAGACATTCGATTCGTTCTATCAATTTTTTAAAGTCAGGTGTGGCTGTGTAGAACCCTCCAAATATAACCTATTTCGATATATACTTTTTTTCTTTATTTCTTATTTATTCAAGAAATAAAAAATTGTAATAGAATTTTACCAAATTTCGTTGCATGTGCATTTGACATTTAAGTAGAATTTTTTACATATTTTGTATTAAGTTTTCCTCCGATATATTTAAAATTGGTAATAAAAAAATCGTATAATTTTACTGCCTACCAAAATGAGGTCGGTGTAATGGACAACAGGTTACACCCACTGTAAGCAATTGTAAATAGTTTGTAATTTAACTGACTGGGGAAAAAATTCTTATCACGTTTCATGTCGTTTGGTTAGACAATATCAGACATGTCAGGCATATTCTAGCATGCAATCAAATGTAAGCGAACGAGTGATAACAACCTGCGACACAGTTTACGAATGAAAGAAGAGCCTGTAAATAGTTTGAAGAAAATAATAATATAAGAATGTAATCAAGTAATTAGAAAACTTTGAATAAAAAATGGGTTAAGTTTAAATAATGTAAATGCAAAGATTCTCCCATATAAGAAAAAGGTTATTCCTATGACGAATGTATAAAATAAGTTATTGAATTTTCATGACCCTTCCATGATAGACATAATACTTTGTGATAAAATCAAAATTTCTTCCTAGTATTTTGAATAAATCAGCTAAATCGAAATATTATATTTAAATATAATCCATTTCGAAGGTTGTTCTTTTCCCAGTTTGTTTCTTAAGTCTTTCGTTTATAAAAGTATAGGCCTTATATTCATAATAACTCCGCACACTTGATTTAAACAAATTATACAAACGGAAGAATTTCAAATTCAAAAATTCTTATACATATGAATAAACGAAAAAAAAACTCCCGCTTCGACACAGAATAAGTGAAATTTTGTTCACGTAATTAAAGTGAAATAGAACACTTAATCAACCAAAAATCTTTCTAACTGCATTTGCCCTCTGTTCAAGACCAGCATATTTTTTGTGTAGTTGTTATTGTTATGGTTTTGTTGTTATTGTTGTTGCTGCTATTCGTTTAAGCCAAGCTTATGTATTATTCACATGTGCGTCTATGCGTGTGCGCATACGTTTAGATAAAAATAGGCCTCCGAAACATAAAAATAATTATAAAGCTTACGGTGTTTGTCTGACTATTTGTGGTGTTGTTTTTGTTGTTATTGTTGTATCAGCAACGGCAGCAGCAACAGTAAATGTAACAAATGCTTTATTGATGTTGTTTTTACTTTGAGCCTTATCTTACGAAAAACGAAAAAACGTTACCGAAACAGAGCTAGAAAACAGAAGAGCTCTTTCACTCCATTTGCTCGTGAATAGGCATTGGACTGACTTTAATGTTCGCTACGTTCAGATTACCAATAGGCAGGCAAACTGGCTGGCTGGCTGAATGGATGGATGGATAGCACAAAAGTGTCGTTAGCTCAGCTTGCCTTTAACTTTCTTTTGTCAGTCAAGAAGTTCGCCAGTTTGCCGGGTTGTGGTTCATCCGCTGCCTTCTAGGCTATTTGTTTTCCTTTGCTATGTTTTTTGTTCACTTTAACATTTCAAGAAATAAAAGAAAATTTATAAGATTTTTCTTGTTTCTTTTTAATGTTTATAGTGACTCAATCGGGTGAAAGGATGCAATATTTTATACTAAAAACTATATTGTGGGGGTATTATAAATATGTTTTGGTATACGTGATTAGCACATATTTAGGCGACTCTCTGTATGGGGTCTTTTCAGTCCCCTTTTTCAGAAATGTTTGCAAAAATTTCCACCCTATAGTAGTATGAGTCTCAGAATGGACCAAATCTCGATAATCAACCAAAACCCAACAAATCTTCAAAATCCGATTTTATTTTGAGTTTGTCACTGAACAAGAGAAATCGGTTTATATATATATATATATATGTATATAATTTTACAATGGTTATCAAAACAAACTGCATATTTAAATTCAACAGTGTTTTTTTTTTTTGAATTTTACAGTATAAAACCAGTGAGCGGAGCAGTATAGTCGCACGGGCCGACCATTCTGAGCCGGGGCAATATTTAGTGATATTTGCACCCTCTTGCCCCACTGACATATTTTCCGAATATTACTAATATTCAGTACAGCCTCCTAATTAGTTGTCCAGATTTCCTTCATCGTCTGTTGCGTTGTGATGTTCGGCGTATTATTGGCATCTACTCGAAAAAGAATAAAAAATTAAGTATTCGGTCTACTTCATACCATAATTATAATCTGATAATCACTGAAAGTTATAGGCGTTGTCCTTGACCATAACTGGAACTTCATGGAAAATTTCAAAGCGATCGGCGCTATATTTCAGCATCTAGTGTGGTAATGGGTTACTACATAATAAATGAGTGTGTAAATATTTAAGTGTAACTTCCACATCCGAGTACATACGACAATATAATTCGTATCAATTTAAAGTTCAACCACTCCTCTTCTTCTCGGGTCTATATCCGTCAGGAGTAAATATATGGGCAATATTGCCAATTTTTCAATATTCCATTTTCAAAAAATCGGCTTTTTTGTTTTCGTGGTACATCAATGATTTTTGGTACACATATAGAGAAAAATGTTCTGACTCCAAAACTGTTCTCGATCAATTTTTTGGTTGATGCGCGCAAAAGTTATCGAGGTTTTAATTTTGGGCATAAGAAAAAGGTCTTAAAATTACGCCGTTTATTGTTTTGACCAATAACGTTGATATATGACTTCCTTCGTAAATGTTGGACATTTTCGCGAAATATAAGAAACGTAATAAAAATATAGGAGGTCACATTATTATTTTTATTTTATTAAAGACATATATCAATCTAAAATTAATTTAAAAATATCTACATAATCTAAACACCACGATAAATTTGTAAATTACAGCGACAACAAAACAAGATATTGAGGAAAATTGTTTGTTTTTGGTTCGAAGAAATAAAGTCATCATATTTATTTTTTAAGTATAAGTATACAACTTGCGGATAATATCAAGACCCTTCCGATAAATCTTGGGGTTCTATAAATACGAATAAATCTGAAAATAAAACTTTATTATGATATACATTTTAAGTTGCGTCTAAATCGCTTAATCCTCAAAATCATTTGATGCGCATGCGGTTTCCATGAAATACTAAAGGTTATCTTCCAATCCATGTGCCACACGTTGCATTGAAGTACCCAAAAAATCGTAAAACGCGAATAATTTCCGAAAACTCCATATGCCATTAAGGCGCATCCGATTTCGGTGTGCATCCTAAAAAATACATCGATCTATACCTATTTCAATGCGGTCCATTAAGAACCATGGATGACCCAGCTCACACAATTTTTAAGATAAATTGGGTACATCACTCTTTCGGCTGAAGTTTTTAATGTTCTGTTTTCGAAAAAGATCAAAATCCGTATCAGGTCATTTATTGAAGCGGAAATGATCCACAGAAAATGCAATTAAATCCGCGATATTTTCAAAAAAAAATTTTGTCAAATTTCGTGTTTTTGGAAGGCCGGTTCTTGCCGTTCTATTTGATGGATTTCCACGAAGAACATTTTATATCATCCGAAACGTAAAAAAACCTTACTGATCGCGGGTACCCATATCATTCAGTTGAATGATCTCAAGCCCTAAAAATAGGTTTTTTTGGAAATATGATCGCACAAAACTTCCACCTACGGATGAGTATTACTCTGAAGTTGTGCGTACTAAATGCACAAAATACATATCAAATTACGCAGATTCTCGACTACAATAAACTTATAATCGATTTTTGGAAATTGCAAAATGTCAGCATCATTTAAAGGGCCGTCCCCATGGGCCGTAGTCCCCATTTTATTGGCTTCTAGTTTTACTTCGACACGAAGACCGTGAAATGAGTGGCTTAGTCACAAATCGATAGAGAACATAAAAAACTGGTTCGCCTCAGCCTGTTTTTACACATTTTTTACATTAAAGTACACACAGCTTCCACCCAAATAAAGTTTGGAGTTCAATATAAAAAAATTGGCAATATTACCAATATACCGATTGTACAAACGTCAATTTAAGGCAAAAAATTCATAAAATATTAGCAATTTTTTCATAGAAATTTGCCAGTATTTTTTCAAGAAATTTTATAAAAGTAATATAGTGTAAAAAATTAAATATTCTACGTCAAATTTCACAATAAGTATCAAAACCAATAAGGAAAGTAGAAAAGTCGGACGGGGCCGACTATATGATACCCTTCACCACTTTGGGTATATTCAACAAATGAATCCTAACAGCTGTCGCATTTTTAAAGGACCAGTAAAATGAAATCCATAGACATGTCATTCTGCAACCGATACTAAATTTTTCATTTGGTCAGATATAGAAGCTATATCTAAATCTGAACCTTAAAGCGAATCTGAACCGATTTTCAGGAAACTTAACACACATTATTCTAGATCTAATTTATTACGCTGTGCCAAATTTCGTGCAATTCGAGTGATATATAGGGACTTTGGTGCACCATTTACATTAAATCGGACGAAAACGTATATGGGAGCTATATCTAAATCTGAACCGATATTTAGGAAACTTAACACACATCTTTCTAGACATAATTCATTACGCTGTGCCAAATTTCGTGCAAATCGAAAGATATATAGGGACTTTGGTGCACCATTTACATTAAATCGCACGAAAATATGTATGGGTGCTACATCTAAATATGAACCGATTTTTCGGAAACTTAACACACATCATTCTAGACCTAATTTATTGCGCTGCGCCAAATTTCGGACAAATCAAATGATATATAGGGGCTTTGGTGCACCATTTACATTAAATCGGACGAAAATATATATGTGAGCTTTATCTTAATCTGAACCGATTTTTCCCAATTTCAATAGGGTTCGTTCCCAATTCCAATAGGGTTCGTCCAAATAAGTGACCTATGCCAAATTTCATCCAAATCGGATGATTAATGCGACCTGTACATTGTTCACAAAACTACATGGACGGACAGACGAACGGACATGCATAAATCGACTTAAAAAGTGATTCTATGCATATTCTCAAAAGAAACCATGTGTCTATCTCGTTTCCTTTTGCCTGTTACAAACATATGCACAAAGACATAATACCATGTACCACAGTGTGGCGAAGGGTATAAAAATATCGTATGAATACAAGTAAAGCAAGTTAATTTTTACTTCAAATTTTGGGATTACGGCTCTATCGGTTCATCTAAATCCAAATTACTTTACAAAATTACTGACTTGGTACCCAAAGTACAAGTTTACAAAACTACATCATACACTCTGACAGTGCTTTTAATTGCAAATTTCATGATTCCAGCTCTATCGTTTAACCCAAAATTCAAATTGTAACAGATTTCTACATTCCTCAATTCTGCAGCAGTAATCTTATATTCAAATATTAGTGTTCCAGCTCTCTTGATTTAACCAAATCCAAATTGTACCAAATATTGTACCATTTAGTACACATAAGTACGACCTATACAACCAATAGGAAACGTATTTCTCAATTTCAGGATTTCAGACCTATCGGTTACCCTAAATCCATTCCAAATTTCAGGATATAAGTTTTCTCGGCTCACCAAAAATTATAGTACCTCACGCCCAATTATCAAGATTCTAGCTTGAGGCGTTTCGTCTGAGCGTAGATGAATCTTTAAGTTATTCAGTCAGTCAATCGTTTTAGTCTTTTTATACCCTTAGATTTATGCCTGATGATACATTTTGATATGGTGAAAATGTGCCTTATCGAAATATTGGTTTTGGACCCCATGTTTCTTTGGACCAAATCCGTTTCAGAAAATTTGGAGTCAATTTACAAATGTCCATCCATCTATCTGGCCGGCTGTTACGCACGATAACTCTTAAAGGGAATAATCGATTTCATCCAATCACACTTAATATTTCTTCCAAACGTAGTTCAAGTTCGAAGATGGGGGATATCGGTCCACTCTTGGTACCTTCCCCACAAAATGGTCAAAATTGTACAAAAATTCATTTGGTAATATCATGAGAAGGGACTATCAGATTTGAACCAAACTTTGTACAACATTTTATATTTACCTAGCCTAGATCAAGTGGGAAGATGGGACCTGTTGGTCCACTCCTTCCGGTACCTCTCCCAAATAGGGTAAACATTTTCAATATTTATAAATCCCATGTTAGGCCAAAGTAATGTCCGATTTGTCCTTTGCACAATATATTATCTTTACAAAACCTAGATCATATCCGAAGATGGGACCCATTGATCCACCCCTTCTGGAACTTGAATTAAGTTTGGAAGATTTTCAAAGTTTGGATGAAATCGGTTACTCCCTTTGAGAATTATAGTGCATACCAGCCTGCTAGACAGACGGACGGATATTTGTAAATCGAATCCAAATTGTCTGAAAGGGATTTGGCCCAAAGAAACGTGGGTCTAAAACCAATATTTCGGCGAGGCAAATTTTTTCCGTATCAAAGTATATATAACCTCATTAGCCATAAGGCTGAGGGTATAAAAATATCTGTCAGTATTGCCTATGGTTTGTGTAGGTCTACAGAATTATTGTCAAGTGTCGAAGTTTCTATAAAAATTCTAAATGGATAATCTTTAGCACTTGTAGGGCACCTTATATTTGGCACCCTTTTTTACTGTCTTCAACATTTTAGTTTTCTTTTTCATTACGACTTCTTGTAGCATATCCTTCTATTTCCAACTCTATTTGTACTTTTTTAAAAGAAATGAAAGAAAAACATCCATCGATCGATCTTTCTGAGGCTGTTGCAAACTTTTCAATATTTTTTTACATTTTCGATGCAACAGCAAAGAGAGGAGCCAGAGGAGGAAGAATAGTTTTACATTTCCATAAAAAAGAAATAAAATAAAAGGAAAGGAAAAATGTGCAAAACGCATTCACATCTGTACTGACATTCAGTGATTTCTCTCTCTCTATACGTACGAATATATTCAGCCCGTAGTTCTATAATGATGATGCTTGTTGTACCAGGGCTTAGATGATTTCTTAGCTGCTAGTGGCTTCATGGCTGTAACATGATGCAGCATTCATTCCATTATGACGACTGTTTGTTGTCTGTTTACCTAACTTGCGATCTAAGCAGCATTTGGCGCTGGTGCCGTTGCTGATGGTCGTGGTTAAGTGCTTTTTCGTAGTATCAGCGGTGCTTTGGACTATGATGGGGTACAAGTACGAACGCAGCTAGCATTGCAGAGTGAGTACTGAAGCGTAAGCGTACGTACATGCTGGTGAGATGTTCAAGTTAGAGCGTGGTGGCGGTTTTCAATACGTACTGCTAGCTAGCTGGCTGACTTGCTTGCTGTTTGATATATAGGGTGAAAGTTTTACTTTTTTTCGTTGTGGCCGCAGCGGCAGTCTTTTGTTGTTGTTGTTGTTGCTGCTGTCATGGTTGGTAAGTACCTCTCTACTGCTGGATTTGACTTTTTGTAGACGAGATCTTTGTTTCTTCTTTTTCGTAATACTTCTGTGCATACCAGTCTGATTGAGTGTGCGTCTCTCCTTCCGTCAGTCAGTCCGTTTGTTTGTCTTTTGGTGGTTAGCAATCCCACACTACAATATAAACATCGTACAAACAATCTTTATGTGACTGAAGAGGGCTACCTTCATTTCTTCTGCTTTACCCCCCCATTATGCCCCTCCATCCTATCTTCTCCCCGGCTAGGTAATACAGCCATAATAATGCTTTTAACTGTTTTTGTTTTTCTTTTGTTGTTGTTATCTTTGTTTGTATTTAGTTATGTTTTCAATTGTGTGGCTGTGTGTAAGTTTTTGTTTTCATTTGTATTTGTCTGTGTGTGTGTGTGTGCATGCATATATTTTTGGTAACATTGATTTCTCAGCCATTTGAAATAGAATATTTCGATTTTCCTTTCCTCCAAATTCTTGTTCTTTTTGACTGTGCAAGATGACTGCCATGGATGGAGGCATTGCTGTGCATTGTTTTGGTGAAATGGTCGCTGTGTTTGTATTGGTGGTAGTGCTGGTGGAAAGCTTCTTTGCTCTTCTAAGTAGCTTTGTTGTCTATAACCGTATCGAAATAATCACACATGGTTTCCATTATTAAGAATTCAATGGAAATGCCAACAAATAAAACGAAATCCCCCAAACGAAATGCATTTTGGGCAATTAAAGTCTCAAACAAACTGGGGGGAAAAGCGTTTTTTGTTGGTGTTATAAAACGTACCACCATTTAGAAATGAAAACAAAAGACTTAAGACAGCAACTTGTAACGGAGAATTTCATTTAATTGCCCAAAAGAATCAATAAGAACGTATTTTATTTTTTTATGAAAATAGTTCTACACATTTTTCTTTATTGAACTTTCTTTAATTTTTGTACACTTGTTGAACATTGTTGGTGGATCGTATAACCCTTTATGGCGTTTTTATGCAAACTATACTGTTTTTATAGGGAGAACCACTAATGGGTAATTTGGATATAAGTATGAAATGTACATCTGTTCGAAACAAGGGCTTTCTACCTCTAAACATTACTATTTGATTCAAAAACATTACTATTAATTTTGAACCAATTTGGTCTAAATTCATCTTAAATATTATAATGGAAAAATTGATATATTAACGTCTAAATTCAAAACTATCGGTATACTTGCAATGATTATTTTATACCCCACACAATGGAAACTAAAAAGCCAAACAAATGTTATGTACTTATATGTATTAGTGATATTTGGTAAGTAGTTTTTAACCGTCGTACTATAATAAATAACTAATTAATTAATATTAATTAAATAAAAACATAAAACAATATAATAACAAATCGTAATGCCAAATGCCAAATTTTGAAAAAAAATGGGATGATGGGGATCGACATATTCGATTTCCTATACCATGCTCAATAGGAGTAGTGGCAGCATATAAAAGCTCGATTTGGAATATAGGAAAATTTCAAGAGACAGACAGTCACTGAACCCAAATTGGAAAAAAAATAAAAATATATAAATAAAGAAATAAATAGAATAAAACATATTTCTTCCCCCTACGGTTTGCGGATGAGGTTTTATTATTCGTTTTATATTAGGTTGGGGGGTAAAAGAAATCCATTTTTCATTCATCCGGCCGATGGCCTTACTGATAGATTTCCAGGCCAAGCGGCTAAAATTGTGAGTGGTGTTTGTGGTTCCGATACTGTAACAGCTCAAACAAGTAGGCCAGTCGTCGTAGAATTCCAACACATTCCAATCGCCTGATATTAGATTTACAACTATCGAAAAATGTGTGTTCCAGTGTTTCGTTAAAATCGGATAGTCCCTTTGCATGTTATTATAAAATTAATTTTTAGCACAATGTTGACCATTTTGTGGAGGAGGTACCAGAGGGAGTGGACGTATATTCCCCATCTTCGAACTTATACTTTGTTTGGAAGAAATATTAAGATGTGCAAAGTTTGGAAGAAATCGATTATTCCCTTCGAGAGTTATCGTGCGCACCAGCCAGACAAACAGACAGTCGGGCAACGGACGGACGGATATTTGTAAATCGACTCCAGATTTTCTGAAACGGATTTGATCTAAAGAAACATGGTGTCTAAAATCAATATTTCGATGAGGCACACGAGCCATAAAGCTGAGGTTATAAAAATATATAAAAAAGTTCAAATTTGTCTTTGGAATGGAATGTTCCGATACGGAAATAGGATATACCCATGAATACTTTTGAAAACGGCATTTGGGAAATTGCAAAATTCTTTTAAAATTCCATTGAAAAAACTTGAAAATTTTATTTGCGAACACATTCATGATTTTTGGTACATAGGTTAAGGAAAATATGCTGATTCGAAATCAAATTCGGATGCTGCGCACAAAAGTTATAGCGGTTTTAAATCTTATATTTCAAATATATATCATATGAATTCCTATTTGCTATAATTCGCGAATTTCTTCACAAATGGTTAAACACATTTGTTTTCTTTGCATACTTTGTCAAATTACTTTGAAATACGGCGTAATTGTCGCGAAAAACAAATAGAAAGCGTTTTTTGAATTTTTGATTTTTTAGTATGGTTAAGGGAATACGGTATTGCCTTAATCTTCTAAAATATGACACGCTTTTTTCTTCAAATTACTTTAGATAATTATTAAATATATCTAGATTCATCTGATAAGAGTTTCGCCTTTAAAAATTACTAAATATATTGCACTTACAATACATAAAAATGATCATCATAAAAAAGCACGCAATTCGCGTATTTGTTGAAATCAGTTGTTGCGCATGCAGCCTTCGTATAAACCGAATCAATTCCTGCCAATAATAATGCATTTTTCGATGTTTCATTTAGCGGCCAAAGTGTGCCGCTCGATGCACTTTACTATGCAAAAACCCTAAAAATGGCTAAAAATGAAGCAACGTGCATACGATTTTTATGCGCATTAGATTTCAATAATCTCCTACGAAAATACACCGCGTATTTGCCGCTACAATAAATTTTGAATAAAATACGCATATTATTCGCGCATCGCATTTTTACCTATTTCCATACAGATTCGCGAATATGATAATACAAGCATGAATGTATGTAAAATCAATTCAAAGAAAAACGTGATTATTTACGCCAATTTGTCAAAATAAGTTTTTGCAGTTTTTCACATTCAAGGTACCTATTTCCGCCGTTTTATTGAGTGGAATTGAACATGGCTGGGCTCATTATATTCGACACGTAAAAACTAAAATCGCGCGGGGTTCCACGCCATTTGAGTGGGCCTTTTCAAATTTAGACTTAAAAGTAGGTTTTTATGTAAAATTTTACACACCAAATTTTCGTCTTTGAAATCCAATTGCAAAGAAGCTACGGTGAGCACATTCATGAGGTATACACTAAACGAAGTAAAATCACGAGTTCTACAATCCTATAATCAGTTTAGTCCATTATAAGAAAAAATCAAAAAACACCGAAAATCCGGCTTCAAAATGTCAGCATCCGTTTTGGGTGGATGCAGTGATTATATCGAAAATTCATATATTAGAACCATATTGTCCATGGGGTATTCTGCAATTTTGTCATTGATCATATATGCGTGCGTAGTGTAGTTTAGCCACAAATCAGGAACGAACACAAATAAACTCGTTGGCTTCAACACATTTTCACCCATTTTTTAAACTTTACCACCATCACAGCTTCCACCCAACTTATTATTTTTTACCAATATTTTAAGATTTTGACAAGAACAATTCATTTTATATATATGCAATTTGTTTAAATTATATGCAATTTGTTCATATTTCGCGAGTTATAAGCTTGCAAACCCCAGTTTCAAGAAATTTAAAAGATTTTTGTAATTACGTCTGTTGATGTATAATTTTAAACAAAGTACAGATCGTATTTACGAATGATGAAGTTTGGTAGAGCTTATTTATTTGGCCCAAGGAAGAATCCTATAAAAATTGAGAAAATCGATTCATATTTAAAAAAAAAAGTTTATAGCTTCCACATATATCGGACATGGATATAGCACTCATACATAAATATGCACCGTTTTGTTGTTTGATTTGTTGCAATTTTAAAGGTAACTTCATAATGCTTCTCTCATAGATGTCCTGCTCTATACTTGCAAAAAACTCTAGTAGTCGATTTTCACAATCCTCCCTAGATACAAATTTTTATCATTTAACAAATTTTGCAATACTAGCAAAAGATTGCTTCGTGCCAAGTCCGGACTGTATGGCGGATGCCTTTGTCAAGGAAAAACTGTAAAATGTACCGAATTTTCTCTTTGTTCACTTCCATGTCATCACCCTGTAACTCACAACTGAATGCACCAAACAAAAAACAGCAAAATAATTTTTTTACCGCGAAATGTCACCCTTACAATGAGCATAAGTATGAAATTGTTTGATCGATACTTTACGAAAAATCTATCAGTACATCATTTGCGTAAAATCGGGGAAAAATATATATGGAATTTATATGTAAATATATACCAATTTAAAATTTAAAACAAAGGATTTGAGACTCAATTCAATACAATCTACCAAATGGAACAAACATAGGCCCATAAAAATCGAAAGATAATATATAGTTGAGGTATATTAAATCTGTACCTAATTTAGTAGTCTGTGCAAAATTTTATGCCAATCGACCAAAATATGTGTCTTTGGTGCACCATTTACTTAAAACTGGACAAAACTATATATGGGGCTATATCTAAATGTGAACTGACTTTTCCCAATTTCAATAGGTTTCGTCTTTGAGGCAAATAAATTAGCTGTGATAAATTTCATGGAATTCGAATCATAAATGCGGCCTGTTTACAATTTTACGGGCATGGATAAATCGGCTCAGAAAGTTATTCTATGCATATTTGCAAAAAGAACCATGTGTATGCCTCGTGTACTTTTTGCTTGTTAGAACATATACACAAAGACATAATACCCTGTACCAAAGTGTGGTAAAGGTGTGGCATATTAAAGCAGCCCCCATATAGCAATACCGCCAAATTTTGAGTATTTTGAGGTCTGGAGCGTGTTTTTCAACAGATTTTAGTATTTTGGATTCTTATCAAATCCCCCCTTAAAATTTCAGTATTTAAGAATTTTAGATACATGCTTTATCAAAAATATCCATTAATAATTTTTGAAATTTGTATTTAATTTGTGTTTGGTAAGTTCTCTTTATTCGGCTCATTATTCATCACATTATATGCCGCGACAGTAAAATATATAGTTCTTCGTAGGGTGGGAAACTCCCTTTCAAATAAATGTCAATACCCAATGATGGAAAAGTTGTTGTCAAAAGTGGTTGCTATTTAGTATTTCAAGTCTCTTTAGTTTTTGCAAACCGGTCAGGCTGAATCCCAGTTTGTTGTTTTTATAAAAAAAAACTATTTATTAGTGGGGAAAGTATGACATTGTCCGCCGAGGAGTAAGGGAAGGAAGACTATAGTTTCGGATCTCGGCACTGATCCTCATCTGTTCCCTTAGTTTTTTGTTGGGATATTCTTCCCCCAACACTATTCTAGTCTCCAGTCGTTTGCATAGGTTCATTTATGTTTAATACTCCCTATATAAATAACCGACCCATTTTTAATCACATCGGAAGTTTTAGCCAAATCGATATTTCCATATATATACAGTAATTAGCAATTCGGACTCTTAATAATTATTAAAAAGTCATGTTTTTCAAACGAGATCGGGATATATATTTCTTCGACTAAATTTTATTTGACTGTAAATTCATTTTCATATGTATGACATACTTTTTTTGTTTATCACACAGAAAAAATCAATTTCCATTTCCTTACAAAATTACATATAAATTACAGGTGTATTTTATGACAACACCTTGTTGTTTTTTTTAATTTCCCCCCAATTCAAGATGTTGTGTTATATTTCATAAATTTGTGTAATTCGTTGCTTTACGACTAATGAGAAATTCTTTCTTTTTCTGTTTTTCTGTTTCCTCTTCGGTGTTCTGTTTTATGGATTGTTAAATTTAAGATTTTTGTTGTTGTCATTCAATGTTATAAAGTATTTCTTTTATTTCAGATTCTGGTCTGGCCTTTTCTCCTAATTTTTTTTTGCTTTTATTTTGTTTATCAGCTTGTCGGATTGTTAGTGTTGTTGTTGTTGTTGCTGCTGTTAAAAAGTGAAAATGTTTTAGTTGTTGTTTCTTACATTTCTTCTGATCTTTAATTTCGCTTTATAGCAGTTATATTAATCATCATCAGGCATATTGAGCATTGGCAGGCAGGCAGGCCACAACAACAACAATGTGAGTTGTCTGCAACCATGGCCATCTTCATCTGGAGCTCCATCGTCATCATTGCCATCACCATCACCGTTACCATCTCGAACTCGATCTCTTGGCATGACTTGCTACAATACTGTGTGCGTTTGTGTGTGTGTGTGTGTGTGTGAAGCAAAATAAAAGGTAAAGTTTGTTTCTTTTCATTGCGTCGTTTTTTGTTTTGTTTTATTTTTGTTGTTGTTGTTGTCGTTTTTGTTTAGCTGGTTTATGGTAAGGCGCTGTTGTCGTTGGTGTTGTTCCTTTCTTGAAATGAAACATTTCAAGTTTGTGCCTTAAGTCTTTTGTTTTGGTGATGATGGTGTAGCGGTGATTGTGTGTGTGTTTGGAGCAGAGTTATCAGTTCTTGTTATAAACTTTCTTAAAACAAATAAATGAACATTATAACATTTCTTTTTCGTTACTATTCATTTCCAAACTTGCAACCTTTCCCTTCCCTTCGTTCTTTTCTTTCACAGATTTGATAGACAGATAATCTCAACAGCATTTTTTATTGATGAAGCAATCGTTTGGCATAACTTAGTGATGTAGATTTTGTTTGTTGGGATGAAATTTGTGTGTGTGTGTAACATAGAAATGTCATATCTTTTATTTCCATATCTTGAAACACAGAGAATATCTATGTTTTGGGTATTTCAATTTGAATAGAACAATTCTGGTCTTAGAGAAGTAGAAACAATACCACTCCCTCGATGACACTATTTTCAAAGAATTTCATTTTCCTTGCATTCTATTGTTTTTTTTTTTTTATTTTTCGTTTCTTTAACGGATTAATTCAATGATTGATTGGCATGTTCCAATTACAAAATTACCGTTATTTTTAATTTTTTCCTCTCCATTTTAATTGAAAGAAAAATTCTAAAATTCTATTCCATTACATTTTCTACAAACAAAGCAAAGCATCAGCAATTCGTTTCATAAAAAACGGTGAGAAATATGATGATTTCTCAACGTTGTCACTAACTAATGACCGAGTTAAAGAGTGGTGGGTGCTGCTATTGTTAAAATTCTCAAGCGAGAAAAAAATCTGATAACTGAATACGTGATAACCAAAAATTTGAATCGCAGTGCTAATAGAAAAGTAAACCTGTTTTTTTTTTGCTATTCTCTAATGAAAAATGAAAGTAAGTTTTTATGTCATAGATGTAGGTCATTTGATTGGCATAAATTGTAGTTTGACGTAGAATCGAGTCTCATGAATATTTACAAGATCATTATCGATTAGTTCATAGGTAAAAGTGTATCACGAGAATATAGATTGATAGAGAAAACATAAATAATCAGGGAATTTAGTTTATAGAAATTTAAATTAACACAAAATCTAGAAAATAATTAAAACTGCTAGAGCGATATGAATATTATATGAACATAATTTTTTCAAAAATATACATATTACAGGAAACAACATATTTCGGAGTGGCCATGTCCAATTTCTTAGCATGGAGTTTGTATAAAATTTGCTGAAAATTTACAGAAAAGATATAAGTTTCAGAGGGATATAACATTCGTTTATATTTAAATCATAGAAATAAAAAATAAATTACAGAGACTTAGTTTTGGGAACCTATGTAAAAAAATGTTGAACATAAATGTTTTTCACTATACAAGAACCTGGAATGTTTATTACATCACTTCTAGGGAGAAATACCGTAATTTTTGGTAGGTAGATACCAAATTACAGACAATTCGGGTAAAAACGTGCTCAAACTCCCAAAAAATACCGAATAATTGGTGATACAGTTATATGGAGTCTATCCTAATGACAATATAAAATATAAATTTGTAGCCCATTCGGTTGAAAACGTGCAAATAATATCTAAAATGCCGAATATCAGGGTTTACCGTTAAATGTGGGCTATACCAAAACGTGGACCGTTTTCAATACCATACATTCCTGGAGTATTGACAATGCCTATGCAACATATCAAAGCTCTATCTTTAATATTTCGAGCACAGTCGTACTTTCAACAGACAGACGGACATGCATAAATCGACATTGAATTTTATCCTGATCAAGAATATATATGTAGGCATGGCATAATAATTCAAGGTAGTCTCATTTGAGAAATTGATAATGGCAACCCTTTTTAATTGATACTCATACATATATTTCAAATAAAATGAAAAATAAATTTCATAAAATTTTATGTATGTATGTCCAGATGTACGCACAGGATGTGTAGGAATGCATTTTCATTTAAATTTTGAAAGCTGAATGTTGTCAAAAGTAAACGTATGAAAAAATTGGAATCATATGTCTGTATGAGTCTACCTTGTATAATTATGCCATGTAGGTGGAGGCTAAAAAATTCTTCTGATGGTGCTTGAAAAAATATTCTTTAAAAAAATACACACTTTCTATTGTACATAAAAACCATTCTTTAAATTCCTTAATCTTAAAAAAATTTCGACACTAGCCCATGTATGAATGAAAATATTCCATAAATAATCTGTAAAATATCTACGCTTCTTGTAGTACCTGAAGAAGACTATTTAAATAATCTACTTTTATTACAGTCGTTGAAAATATACTCTTTAGAAAACCCTATTTCAGTGCTTGTCCATGAAAAATATTCTTTCAAAAATCTATCCAATCTTCTCAAGGATCTTAAGAAAATAGTTTTTACAAATCAGAGCATTATATAGCCCTTGTAAAAATATTTTTTGACAAATCTACGCTGGTATGGACCTTAAAATAACATTTTTCAAACTATCCACGCTTCTTATGAATCCTGATTATTTTAAACAAAACCAATAAGGAATGTTCTAAACTCGGACGGAGACGACAATATTAAACCCTTCACCACTATGGGTACATACAAGAGATGCTCATAATATGGGAGCTACATCTAAATCTAAACAGATTTTCTTTATTATACCCTACACAACCATGTTGTCAGGGTATTACAGCATTGTGCAGCCCCAAGAGTTTGTAGCACAGCGAAATTTTGGTCCAAGTATACCGATCGTCATATCTCGAATAGCTGAGTCGATCTAGACATGTGTGTCCGTCCGTCGGTCCATTGTAATTTGTAAACACGATACAAGCCACAGTTATGGACCAATGTTCACGAAATTTTGCATGTTGGATGGGTTCTGGCCAATGAAGATCGGTTAATATTTAGGGGATGAAATGGACCAAATACTAAATTTTTGTCGGTTTTTCTGGTCGCTCCAGAGGCAGTTATGGTCCAAACATCGCGAATTTTTACATGGAGAAGGGGATCCGGTTAAAAGAATGAGCATGCCTGTTTTGAAAAAGACAATATTAAGCGGGTCAAATGAACCCGAGAAGTTGATAGTATATCCAAGAGGAGTGGTTGGCCATTAAATTGATACCAATTATATTGTCGTATGTTCTCATATAAGGGAGTTACAATTAAATATTTACATGTGCTTAAGTATTCAGATATTTTTTAGTAACCCATTACCGCACTAGAGGGCGGAAATATAGCCTGATCGCTTTGAAATTATCCATGAGGTTCCAGTTATGGTCAAGGAGAACGCCTATAATTTTCGGTGATGATCAGATAGGAATTTTGGGATGAAATGGACCAAAAACATAAATTTTTGGGTTTTTTTGATCTATAGGCCACAATTATAAGCCGAACATCACAACCCCCAATGTGGAAAAGTAATTAGAAGCGCTATACTGAATATTACTAATATTCGGAAAATATGTCAGTGTAAGGAAGAGGTGCTGTTGACCTCTAATCAGGTAAGAAGTTGCAAAAATCACGAAATATTGCCCAGGCTCGGAAAATCATCCGCAGAAAGTTGGAGTTCCGTAGGAGTTGTGTAAGGTATCGTATGGTCGGCGCAGTCCGACTATACTGCTCCGGTCACTGGTTTTCAATAGGCTTCGTCCTTGGACCAAATAAGTGACCTGTGTCAAATTTCTTCCAATTCGGATCGTAAATGCGACCTGAACTTTGTTTACAATTTAATAAGGACAGACGGACGGATATGCATAAATTGACTCAGCAAATGATTCTATGGATATTCTCGTTACTTTTGCATGTTACAAACCACAGTGTGGTCAAATTCACGCAAGTTTTGGTCTTCACTTCGTGAAAAATATTCCTTATCCTTTAAAATATACACGCTAAACTGTCTAGAATAATATTTTCCTTCAAAATGCAACAAAATGAAGATGGCGATTATTATCCAAATGCGATAGAACTTGGCATACTCCTAATTTTGGACCGGGATATACTTAGAATCAGTTTCTGAGTCGATGTAAGCATATCCGCCCGTCTGGCCATGTATTATTAAAAACAAAACCATGAGCGTATTTTATATTCGAATGTTATGGAATTTCGGACGTCTCATTTTTTGGTCCAAGGACCAACGTTTGTCCGATTAACGGAACCTCCCATTCACTATTTAAAATTTTTATTATTTTCAACCGTCTGGCAAATGAAAGTGCATTGCATTGAAGACTTGTATATTTGTACATAAGTACTTGAAGACTTAAAGGATATTAAAATTATTTGGCATAATTTGTTGTTTTTTGTAATTAACGAAAATGATTTCCGATCACAAGAACATCCGATTCAAAGAAATTCAACGGAATTCGAAATGTTATGAACTAGAATTATTGCCATCGCACAAAAATTAACAAAATGGCGGACATATGAAATTTATTTTTTGAAAAATTACCCATTTTCGAATACAAATCGAGTTAGGAAATAATCGGTATCAATTGCATTTATCCTAATGATGGCTATACATATACGTGCAGAATAACGTGTTAAAATTTTGAACGGATTGGATCATTAGTTTTTGAGTTATCGAGCCGCCATATGTAAAAACACTGTTTCGAGAAAAAAGCGTACAAAGTTTGAGAAGCACTTCTCAAGAGTTTTAGAGATTTTCATTTGTAATTTTAAAGGGACATTCTTGAATTAGTGTAGTTTCGATTTAAATAGAATATCAAATTAAATTTTTTGAAGGCGAAATTTTGTATAGGTACATGACTTGTATTCACTTTTTTCTAAACCGATACAGATTTCAATCTAGTTTCCATATACCCAACGTTTGTCCAATTGGCTTTGTATAGTTAACTGAGAATGACGTGTATCAAATTGGTTTTTAATCGATACCGGGTTATATGTAGGGGAGACTGGGGCACCTTCGGCATCGGGGCACCTTCGGCAATCGCGTTTTCGATATGAAGCTCTCACCGTACATCACTAGTTTCGATATATAGGTATCGAGTATCGAAATAAATAACTGACACAAAGTTTGAAATTTCTAGCTAATAAACGTATTTAAATACATAGGTTTTTGTATTTTTATAGACGTTTCTGTAATATTTCAATTCCATTTCCTAAGTATTTCGTGTATAAAACTTTTTAAATTTTTAAGACAATATTATTGAAATGTGGTTAACTACGATGTGTATTATTATAGAAATATTTAAAAATATAATGTTTTTACAAAACTGATCGAAAAAAATGAAAAAAACTATAAAAAGTGCATTCGGGGTACATTCGGCATTTTAAAGTGGGGCACATTCGGCCATATACATATTGTGCAATATTATTTCCTTAAAATGTTTTTGAGTTTGTTTTTAAAACTAATCCTTTAAATTGCATATATTAGATCAAACGTGCTTGTATTGACGAAAATGCGTTAGGAAACCCCTATTTCTGATGGTGTGTGCGACCTTGAGATTTCAACGTCCGACGCTAGAAAATCAAGTCCTATAATTCAAACATTGTGTGACGTATTAAAACCAAATAGAGCCTTTAGAGGATCAGAATTTCAACCAGACTGATAGCGATGACAATTACCCGGCTATGACTATGGTGCCGAATGTCCCCCATTAAATGCCGAAGCTACCCCGGGTTGGGGCACATTCGGCGAATTTGACTTTTTTTACAAAACTGTAAAATTTTTTAACTAATACTATTTTTTTATATCTTTTTGGTACTATTTTTTATAATTAAGTGTCAGAGGACAATAATCAGCCATAAAGTTGTTATATATGTTGAATAAGTACTGAGATATAGAGCTCTAAAAAAAGTGCCGAAGGTGCCCCAGTCTCCCCTACCTCTTAAATGATATATGAATGGATTAATTGAAGTCGGTCCATATATCGAGGCCCACCAAAGATTGTATTGTACACAAATAAATCATTAAAGAGAATATTTGATAAGCTTGATTTGAATCGGTATATGTTATCATAGGTCAAAATAAATATTTATGTTGGTACTTTTTGTGGCTATACACAAAAGCGGTGTGGGCTATCATACAGATTTTTTTTTTTGTAAAACACATACTCTACTTTATATATCAGAAGAAATCTGCTACAGATTCAAATATGATTGACTTTTTGGTAGCGATATTACAATGCTCAGTATTCGGACAAATGCAGATACTCCCATCAAACCTTGAACAATATTTTGGGAAGTGCAAAATTCTTTGTGGTGATGAGGTATTTTGGCGAGGATATTAAGAATGCCGATAGGTTAAGTTTATGGGTTATGGCACGATGATTGTATTACATTCTACTCTATAATTTATAAAGAAACATCTTTATGTCTTTGTTTGTAGTGGCATAGTTAGTAGTTTTCACAAGACGGACAGAGCAAAACATTACTAAATCGGTTCCATGTGCCATGAAAGGAATTACGTCCTAATATTTATTTCAATATGTCACATTATATCGTTTCCAACAACTCAACTGAGGAGTTATGCACATTATTCTAATCCTATGTTTGTGTCTTAAGTCTTTTGTTTAAACAAAAAATTAATATAAACATTAAACTCAAATTTCAAGCATCTAATTATGAATTGTATTGTATTTCCTGTACAACGGAAAATAAAATATAAATATACTAAGAAAAAGTCCAAATTCTTTCCGCTTAACTATGTGAAAGTTGTAAAAATTCTAGTCGTCACTCCCTGCGGTCAAGAAAAAAAGCAAGAGTTGTTGCCAAGGGCCTAAAGTCAAAGGTGTACATCATTAATAATAATTTACACCGAGTGTTGTTGTTGCTGTTCTTTTTTCTGCAGCAGCTGATAATGTTCAAAAGATCAAAAACTTAATGGATTACTTTGCAAAGCTAAAAGAGAAGAACTTAAAATAGTAACAACAATTTGGTCTTTAACATTTAGGTGGGCAACCAAGCCGACCGATCGACCGAACAAACAACAGCAACAACAACGATGCAGTTCAAGGGGAGTGAAAACAAGACTGACATTAAGGCAAATTAAATATTACACATTTCAGAATCTTGGGCTGTGCTGAGCCCATTATTTAGTGTTAGCGGGTACGCCACAGTACACCATAAAACCATCCAGTCAGCCAGCCAGCTGCCACGAATAACCTGAGATGAAGAACACAAAAAAAGGAAAAGAAGAAATGAAGAAAAAAGAAAGAGTTTTCCAACTTGTGACCTAATTCCATATTTACCCAAACTAATAATGAAGTGGAATGGAAGAACAAAGTTTTTTTGGGAGGCCCAAACTGAGAAAACCCAAAAAATACAAAGTTTTTGGTTAACACATACACAGACACTGGCCAGACAAACACACACGAAACAGGCCAAATCTCTGCATTCTTATTGACTGTGAGAAATACATGTACAACAAGAATTACGTTTATTTAGAGTTTTTCTTTAGTTGTGTGAGTGTGTGCATGTTAACTAGTAAACACACACACACAAATACAAACGACGACGAGAATCAGGCCTACAATCGAAAGTTGTTTAAGCATTAATGAGATTACTGGCAATGCAAAGAAAGCAACAACAACGCAAACCACTAACATCGGCCCACAAACATTTTATGCTGCATTTTTAGTTTACCCTCCCCCATTGAGTGTTAATTTTTTTGTGTTTTGAAAAGATTTCTAATTCTTTTTAAGAAGGCAATCCCAGCACATTTAGAGATCATGTCAAAAACGAAAGCCTTATGAACGATTGACCTAATTTTCATATTCTTAGGATGCTGTTCTGATGTTGACCTATTTCGAAGAAAATGTTAAGCATGTGGTTATTCATTAACGGTAAAAATAATACTTGAACGTATATTACAATAGAACGAACGGAAGTATTTGTGGTATTTAGTTGTGATTAATTCTTTTTAGGTTTTTCAAAAATCTTTGGAAATATGGATAATTGTAGATTTACTATTAAATATACTCTCAAGCATTACACTCTCTTGATATCATCCTGTGGTGCAAGTTATTATGTCTTTGTGCACATGGTTCCTTTTGAGAATATGTATAGATTCACTTTCTGAGTCGATTTATGCATGTCCATGCGTCCGTCCATCTATGCATCTGTTGATATTAAATTTTAATATCAAGTGATCTGTGAATTTTGGCACAGATCACTTATTTGGCCCAAGGGCGGACCCTATTTAAATTCGAAAAAATCGGTTTAGATTAAATATAGCTCTCAATATATTTTCGTCCAATTTACGTCCGTTTTGGATGAAATTTGACATAGCGCACTGAAATGGGTTAAAATAATGTATGCTATGTTTTGTAAAAATCGGTTCAGATTTAGATATAGTTCCCATATATATTTTAGGCAAATGGTGCGCCAAACTCCTAATGTTTGTCCGATTGACACGAAATTTTTCACAACGTATCATATTGAGACTGGAATTACGTAATTGTTTTTTATACCCTTCACCGCGCTGTGGTACAGGGTATTATGTCTTTGTGCATATGTTTGTAACAGGCAAAAGGAAACGAGATAGACACATGGTTCCTTTTGAGAATATGCATAGAATCACTTTCTAAGTCCATTTATGCAAGTCCGTCCGTCCGTCTGTCTGTCCATGTTAAATTGTAAACAAAGTACAGGTTGCATTTATGATCCGAATTGGATGAAATTTGGCATATTCGGCCCAAGGACGAACCCTATTGAAATTGGGAAAAATCGGTTCAGATTATAATATAGCTCCCATATATATATTTAACCGATTTAGTGTAAACGGTCCCTATATATCTTTCGATTTGCACGAAATTTGGTACAGCCTAATTATTTAGGTCTAGAATGATGTCTGCCAAGTTTCGTGAAAATCGGTCCAGATTTACATATAGCTCCCATATATACTTTCGTCCGATTTTATGTAAATGGGGCACCAAACTCGCTATTTATCTTTCGATTTGCACGAAATTTGGGATAGCGTACTGAATTGAGCCTATAATGATGTCTGCCAAGTTTCGTGAAAATCGGTACTGATTTAGATATAGCTCGCTTATATATTTTCGTCCGATTTCATATAAATGGTGCACCAATGTCCCTATATATCCTTCGATTTGCACGGAATTTGGCATAACGTACTGATTGAGCCTAGAATGATGTCTACCAAGTTTCGAGAAAATCGGTCCAGATTTCTATATAGCTCCCATATATAGTTTCGTCCGATTTCATGTAAATGGTGCCCCAAAGTCACTATATGTCTTTCGATTTGCACGAAATTTGGCATATCGTACTGAATTAAGCCTAGAGTGATGTTTTCCAAGTTTCGAGAAAATCGGTCCAGATTTAGGTATAGCTCCCATATTTAGTTTCGTCCGATTTCATGTAAATGGTGCACCAAACTCGCTATATATCTTTCGAGTTGCACGAAATTTGGCATAACGTACTATATGATGTCTGCCAAGTTTCGTGAAAATCGATCCTGATTTAGATATAGCTCGCATATATAGTTTCGTCCGATTTCATGTAAAAGGTGCACCAAAGTCGATTTGCACGAAATTTGGCATAACGTACTGAATTGAGCCTGGAGTGATGTCTGCCTTGTTTCGTGAAAATCGTTTCGTCAAAACGTTCTGAAATTAGTATAACCTAACCTGTGACAAGTTTGTTTGAAATCGCTTAATATTTGGATAGAGCTTCCATATATATTTTCGTCCGATTTCAAGTAAATTAGGCATCAAACTCCTCATGTTAGTCAGATTGACATCAAATTTTGCACAACTTACAAAATTGAGCATAGAATTACGTAGTTGCGTTTTCTAAAAGTACAGACATAACACAACTGATGACCTATTTATATTTGTTTGAAGTCGATTTACATACTTTTGTCCCATTGTAACAAACGAATGACATGTTTATGGATAGATCTAGGTAGATTCACATTTAGATATATATCACATATTTTATTTCATCCAATTTCATGTTAATAGTCCTGTTTAATATACCCATAGTGGTGAAGGGTATCATATAGTCGGCCCCGTCCGACTTTAATACTTTCCCTACTGGTTTTTTTTTTTAAATTGGTGCAGATGCAGACATAGCATCGATATATAGAACGTGTATTAAGTTTGCTTTAAATCAATTTACATAAATATGTTTATTCAATTTCATGTCAATGTTCATCCGTCTTTTACGATCCATATGTAGAATGTACCCAAAGTAGTGAAAGGGTATTATTGAGGTGTTACCCAATGAGAACTTAAAACCAGTGAGCGGAGCAGTATAGTCGGACGGGGCCGACCATACGATACCCTACACAATTACCACGGAGTTCTAACTATCTGCGGATGTTTATTCTGAGCCAGGGCAAAATTTTGTGACCCACTTGCCCGAATAGAGGTTACGTGTCCAGATTTCCTTCACCGTGGGTTGCATGGTGATGTTCGTTATAACTGTGGCCTATAGATCGACTAGAAAAAAACACAAAAAATTATGATTTTGGTTCACGTCATTATAAAATTATTATCTGATCATCACCGAAAATTATAGGCGCTGTCCTTGACCACAACTGGGACCTCATGGAAAATTTCAAATCGATCAGCAATATATTTAAATTTGAATACGTAAGCACCTGTAAATATTTAAGTGTAACTCCCACATTAGAGAACCTACGACAATATAATTGGTATCAATTTAATGCCATGTTCTGACGGGCATCCGAACAACGTAGTTCGCTCTCAGAATTACGTACATGAATTAACCCGTTCATACAACACTATTCATAATTCATATCATCAGAGTTTTTTATTTCAAACTTTTTGTTTCTTGTTTTACACCAAAAATTTAACATATTTTAGTGAATTACATAGGGATCTAAATAGAAAAAATAATTCTCTTTCTCCTGACTATAGTTTGAACCCATATCTATTTACTTTTCATTCATGTTTTCCATTTTTTCTGAAAATGTTGTTGTTTTTAATACATTTTTATATTTTCTCAATTCAAATGTCACATACTGTCACAAATAAAAATTTGGAGATTTTTTTGTTTGAGTTGCCCCGAATTTGTTTCTTGTTTTGTACGCTAATTAGAACCAAGGGAAAAGAAATGCATATTGCATTATGTAGAAAACAAAATTTACATCCTGCTGCATATATAAAAACTATACAATTTTTTACTTTTCATTCATGATTTTCAATTTTACTGAAAAAGTTTGAAAATTTCATAAATATTTTCAAACTGTCAAAATTAATTTATTTTCGATAAATACTCTCAATTGTTAGGGATGGGACAAATTTATTAGTTATTCAGAGAGTGATTCGAATTGAACAACGTACAAAAGTCGGTGTTCGCTCAGACAATTTTGTATGGGGAACTAAGTAATTCCTTCATAATTAAGGGTCGAACAACGAATGAGAGAGCGAACAACGCTCGTCTGTACATGGCATAAAGGTCAACCACTCCCCTTGGATATTCTATCAACTTCTCGGGTCTATGTCCTTCAGGGGTAAATACATAAGCTATAGAATATAAATTTTGTAATTTTTCACACAAAAGTCAGAATCCATTTGACCCGCTAAATATTG
This sequence comes from Musca vetustissima, assembly GCF_032173495.1. NCBI lineage: Eukaryota > Metazoa > Arthropoda > Insecta > Diptera > Muscidae > Musca > Musca vetustissima. The sequence continues at coordinate 222,648 of NW_026882780.1, read as the reverse complement.
ACCGACAGACATGCTCATTCTTTGGCCCCCTACTCCATGTAAAATTTCACGATGTTCGGGCCATAATTGCAACCTCTGGACCGACCAGAAAAAAATACAAATATTTAGTATTTGGCCCATTTCATCCCCTAAATATTAACCGATCTTTACCAAAAACAATAGAGGTCTTCATTGGCCAGAACCCATCCTACATGCTAAATTTCGTGAAGATTAGTACACAACTGTGGCCTGTACCGTGTTTACAAATTATAATGGAAAGACGGACGGACATACATGTCTAGATCGACTTAGCTATTTGAGATATGACGATCGGTATACTTAAAAGTGGGTCTAGGACCAATATTTCGCGGCGTTACAAACTCTTGGGATGCACAAAGCTATAATACCCTGACAACATAGTTGTGTAGGGGATACATAACAAATTACTGCAAATTCGATTAAAAACTTACAAAAACACACAAGATATTGAATATATGAAAAAATTGACCGATATTTTCCTTTTTAAGGTCAAACATTCAAATTGCAATGTCAGTTTAAAACTCTATCTGAAATATTCCTCGATATAGAGATTTCAGCTGGACGTCTGGAATACATCACAGCTCTTTTATTTGCAACAAGTTCGAATACTATTGACAGTGGGTTTTACAATCCGGAAAGAAAGATCCTTTATCCAATAATTAACGAACCGTGCCAAATTTCATCACAATTGCACAGTAAACGCGACATGAACTTTGACTGCAATAACACATGGACAGATGGACGGATAAAAAATCATAATTTGTCTATCTTACATACATCCACTAATTAATAACTTTTTTTTTAGAATTTCCACATTATTTCTTTAAATTTTAAACCTTATACAATCAAGCTCCCAAAAACAGCATTTTTAATATATACCGAATTCCGTATAATCCCTTAACAAATTTTTAAAACAAAACGCTCTCTTTTTTTGGTACACCTTAACCTGTCTTACAAGTTCTTATCTTACACAAAATCACATACTTAACAAATTGTTTAAGAATATGGCCTATTTTTGGTGGTCAATAGAAAAAAATATTCATGTCGCCTATTGTCACCATGTCTTGAACACGAAGAAATCACCGAAAATATAAAAGAAAAAATCAGCTAAATATAGTCAGCAGAAGGGGCACATGATTTGATTTCAATCGAAGCAATTAGAATTCAAAAGGCAAGTTTTTTCTCGACTTTTTTCTGTTTCTGTTTTTTGATTGACAACCACCAAAAAATAGTTTCGTTTCGGTTTATCATTCAATACGAAAACGACACTAACAAGGGCCTCTGGTGCTAAAGGAATGGACGGACGAAGAAGGAGGTGAAAATGAAATAAGACATGCTTGACAGCAACAAAAAAGCTGAAATGAAATTGGAAAGTGTTTTTTGATACAAGAAGAAATGTTTGTCGAAAAATATGGGCCTCTTTCGTTCTTGATCACACACCGCGGCAACTATGCCTACGAAAGCCGCAATAACCACAAGCTAAATACACAACAATAACAACATCAATGAGCATAAGCTATGCTCTGTCTGTCTGTCTTTCTGCTTTTAGGCCTAATAATTTTTGAACAGAAAAACCCACACACAAAAGAACAACAAAAAATGCTAACAGACAGAGGGACAGCGGCAGCACCAGCACGTTCATACTGACCATCCGAAATTTAACAACAACAATCGTACTACCATTGAAAGCTTATTTTCACATTGTACAAATGTGTGTATGTATGTACGAGCGATTGGTACGACTGGTCTCACGTAAGCTGACTCGAAAGTCCAACAAAATTTAAAGAAAACAACACCACCAACTACAACAATAACTACTACACAATTCAATCCTAAAGTACAAACAGAAAAAATCTTAAAATTCACATACAAACACACACACATACACTCACTCACTCTGACTCAGTTACTGGCTAAAATCGAAACATGAAACATTCTGATTGTATAGACAGACGGCCACAAAAGACGACCAAACACCATTACCGAAAAGTAGGTCAATTTCTCTGCTAGCAGCAAGCCAGCGACCGAGCTCAGCCAGTAAGCCAGCCAGCCAACAACAACTGGTTTCTTGAACAAGTCAGAAAGCAAGAAACCTCTTTGGAATACTTAAGCATCCGCGTCCACTTGCACTTTCTTTTTATGCTTGAGCCCCTTCCCCCTCCACAGCGCACACACCTCGCTGTGGCGCACAAGTTCTACCCTTCAAACGAAAATAATAACAATCAACAGACAGCCATACCGAGACACATACATATATAGCGGTTTATGTACGTACGTTCGTGTGTTGGCATGTTTATGGTTTGGACTGAGAACCTGAACGGCAAACAAACAGACAAACAAGTTAACAAGTTTAAGCCGTCTACGATGGAGAATATAAACAACGGCTCACTGCCGTTTTGAATGCGTCACTGTTCTCGCTCAGCAGGGAGATATGACGTTGAATACAACAAGAAGTGGCATCTCACTCCACTCTCATACACATACAGAGATATATATTTAATATTCCTAGTTTTTTCCGTTTTTTTTTTTTTTTTTTTTTTGGGATGAGAACATTTTATAGAAAATCTCCACACAGACCATAATTTTTGTAGGGTTTCTAATGAGAATTGAAATGAATCAACTCTCTCCCTCTCTCTTGGTTCAAAATAACCTTTCTTCTTATGCATCGTTCCTCACAATGCATTGTGATAGCGCGCTTGTGATTGAAGAAGAAATATAACGATTTAGGCGGGGTCTTCAATGGAGAATCAATGAACAATCCTCTTTGATTATTTTTTAAAAAGGCATTTATCATGTTCAAGTTACAAGCCTTGTATTTTCACTCACTCACACTTAGGTTCAAGTTTTAGTCCGATTATGGAAATTTGAAGGTCTCAGCTATTGGGCTATTTATTGAAAAAAATTTTGGTCCGGCATATGGCTTGTTATTCCAGCTAAGTAGATACTTGGTCTGTTGTGGCCTGTCCTTTGGCTGCCATCTATTGTTACATACAAACAATGCCATCCTTGAACTTTTTACAGTGGTTGTGGTTCTTGCTAATTTTAATGTTGTAAGTTTTCTTCGGAAGGCGCTATATCCTACCATTCCTACTTTGTTTTATTCTGTTGAGGTTGAGCTTGGTTTATAGAATCCCAGAAGGCTTCGATTGCATTTTGTCTGGATGGGGAGTAAGCCGCTTACTCAGTTTAAAGAATTTGGAATACACGAATGTGCAAAATAATGACATTTTTACACTGCCTACCGCATTTAAAGAACGTTTCCAAAATTTGTATAGTGTGTATAACGATTGGTGCAAAAAATTGGGTTTGCTTTATAAAAAATATTTTTTGTTGGAAATGCACTGAAATGTAATCACTTTTTTAATTTTTTCTAATAAAATTGCAAAAATGCCGGGCGATGCCTTTAAAAATTTTTTTCCTCTGCCGCAGGGATTCCATGCGGTAGTCATCGCAACCCTCAATGGTAAAATTGTCACCTCATAAATAATTCTTATAGATATTGGACTCAGTTCGTGGTCTGCTCCACAAGGGACGAATCATGTGTAGAGATGGGCAGTGGGAAAATACCCAAATACCCGGTGCAAAAATTGGGTAAATATCAATGTGTGGGTATTTATTTGGGTACTTAATACATTGAATAGACAATATATTACTCCCATTTTGGCTATTTACCAAATTTTGAATATAAAATCGTTAACTGCCGACGTAGGCTGCCAAAATATGGCTCACATATATCGAAAGGAGGATTTTTGGGTCCATGTTTTTGTATAGCCCCCATATAACCGTAACTCCTGATTTAGGGTACCTTTGCATATATGGGAAATTACAAAATTCTTTTAAAATTCCATTAAAAAATATTTGAAAAAAATTTTTTTGCGAGCACATTTATGATTTTTGCTGATTCGAAATCTCGTTCACAAATTCGGATGCTGCGCACAGAAGTTATAGCGGGTTTCTTCCTGTATTTCAAATATAAATTAAATGAATTCCTATTCGTTGTAATTCGCGAATTTCTTTACAAATGGTTAAACACCATTGTTTTCTTTGTAAACTAGCCAAATCACATTGATATACGGTATAATAGTCGCGAAAAACGAATAGAAGCATGAAAATATCGGAAAATAAAATAAATTACTTTTTGAATTAAAACAATTTTTTTTTTGATTTTTCGATTTTTTAGTATGGTTAAGAGGATACGGTTTTGCCTTAGTCTTTTAAAATATACGACGCTTTCTTCTGCAAATTCATTTAGATGATTGTTAAATATCGGTAAATTCATCTAAAATATATTTCACTTCCAATTCATAAAAATGAAATAAGTTAATGCGTATGCGGTTTTCGTATAAACCGAATCAATCTCTTCCAATAATTATTTATTTTTCGAGGTTTCATTAAGAGACCAAAGTGTGCCGCTCGATGCACTTTACTATGCAAAAACCCTAAAAACGACTAAAAATGGCGCAACGTGCATACGATTTTTATGCGCATCCGATTCCAGTAATCTCCTATGAAAATACCCAAAAGGACACCTATTTTAAAAGGATCGGTTAAGAACCGCGGATGTGCCTCCACAGCCGATTTTCGATAAAATACGCATATTATTCTCGTATCGATATATTTTTGACCTATTTTCACACAGATTCGCGAATATGTTAACACAAGAATGAATGTATGTGAAATCAATTCGAAGGAATCCGGGATTAGTTTTTTCCACATTCAAGGTACCGATATCTGCCGTTTTATTGGGCGGAATTCAACATGGCTGGGCTCGTTAGATTCGGCACGTAAAAAAACTAAAATCACGCGGGGTTCCGCGGAATTTGAATGGACCTTCATAAATTAGGACTCAAAAAATAGGTTTTTTATAAAAATTTACGCACCAAATTTTCGTCTTTGGAATCCAATTGCAAAGAAGCTACGGTGAGCACATTCATGAGATATACACTAAACGAAGCAAAATCACTAGTTATACAATCCTATAATTAGTTTAGTCCATTATCTGAATTATAAGAAAAATTAAAAAACACCGAAAATCCGGGTTCAAAATGTCAGCATCCATTTTGGGTAGATGCAGTGATTATATCGAAAAATCATACATTAGAACCATATTGTCCGTGGGGTATTCTGCAACTCATTCAGTGTAGTTTAGCCACAAATCAGGAAGGAACACAAAAAAAAAAAAACTCGTTGGCTTCAACACATTTTCACCCATTTAATTTACATTACCACCATCACAGCTTCCACGCAACTTATTATTTATTACCAATAATTTAAGATTTTGATAAGAACACTTCATTTTATAGAAATGAATTTAAATTTTATGCAATATGTTCATATTTTGCGAGTTATAACCTTGCAAACCTCAGTTTCAAGGATTTTAAAAGATTTTTGTAATTTCCCATATGTATTTGAAGACTCGAATGAAAATATTATCCATATCCATAAGGCTGGTCGTCGAAAATGTCGATAAAATCGGAGAAATGGTCGAATTTGACCGGCATGTTAGCAGCCGTAAAATCGCCCCGGTTCGTGGTCAAAGTGCGTGGTCTTAAATGCGATATTTAGACAAATTTGCAGCATAGTTTAACTTTTTTAATATTAAATTTACAAGTTTAATATTAACGCTTTGTAGGAGAGCTTCCACAAGGTGTGGACCGATGTTTAAAATATTTGATGAAATTGCATATTCCATTGGCTTCATATAAAGTTTACAGATTTTTAAAATTTTGTTATTTGTGGGGTAGGTAATAGAAGAAGTTCATCTGCTAGACAGACACATAGGCAAACGAACGGACATTTGTAAATCGACTCCAAATTATCTAAAACGAATTTAGTTCAATGAAACAAAAACCAATATGAATCAAATCGGTCCATTTTTTGCTATACATATCGGATTAAGGCTTAAAAATTTGGGGAGAGAACAATATGACCTTATGTCGTTATAATCTCAATTCCAAATTCAAAAATGGGATGGTATAGGGGAGTTTTTCTGCAACTGGAGTTGGAATCCTCCATTTCCAACTCAGTCAAAAAGGAGGTCTCGCCGAACTTTATCTTTCATTAGGATACTAGGATACACGACTCCAGACATTGGATCCTTTGTAAATGTTCAAAATACCTCTCAAAGTTTATATCTTATCATTATATCGTTATTCTTTATCTTTTGCGATTTTTGTCATCCATAATATGCATCTAGCGGCTAAAAATGAATTTGGTGAGTGAAAATCTCAAGAACTCTAGAAGATATGGTCGATTTATTGTGTCAGCATCAAGTGACGGCAAGAGTGATTCTCAAACTTTAAACGCATTTCCTCGAATCAGCATTTTACGAATGGCGGGCACGATAACTAAAAATTATTACCCCATTCGATTTCAAATTTTGGGACGTTTCTCTGTGAGTGTATAGCTATCGTATGAACTAGGATAAAGCCAATCGGTGAAGATCGTCCTTATTTTTATACCCTCCACCATAGTATGGAGGGTATATTAGTTTTGTTTTTCCGTTTGTAACGCATCGAAATACTCATTTCCGACCCTATAAAGTATATATATTCTTGATCAGCGTAAAATTCTAAGACGATTTATGCATGTCCGTTTGTCCGTCTGTCTGTTGTAATCACTCTAGCGTCTAAACGAATTGAGATAGAGCCCCAAAATTTCGCATAGAGTCGTCTTTTGTCTGCAGGCAGGTCAAGTTCGAAGATGGGCTATATCGGTCCACGTTTAGGCATAGCTCCCATATAAGGATACCCCCCAATTTTCGGTATTTTGAGGTTCTTGATCGTGTCTTTCAACCGAATTCGCTGAAATTTGGTACTTTGAGTAGCAAATATCCCCACTAAAAATTATAAATATAGGTCCATTTTTTCGGACAGCCCCCATGTAAGGGTAACCCCAAAATTTCGGTATTTTGAGGTTCTTGAGCGTGTTTTTCAACAGAATTCGCTGAAATTTGGTACTTTGAGTTCTTATTGGGTACCAAATAAACCTACTAAAAATTGTAAATATAGGTCAATTTTTTCTGGTACCCCCCATATAACGGTACCCCTCAATTTTCGGTATTTTGGGGTTCTTGACCGCGTTTTTCAACGGAATTCGCTGAAATTTGCTATATTGGGTTCCTATTGGGTAATAAATTTCTCCATAAAAAATTATGGATATAGGTCCACTTTTTCTGGTAGTCCCCATATAACGGTACCTCCTAATTTTCAGTATTTTGGGGGTTTTGATTGTATTTTTCCGCCGAATTAGCTGTAATTTAGTATTTTGAGTTCTTAATAGGTACCAAATCTCTCCACAAAAAATTATGAATATAGGTCCATTTTTTCGGATAGCCCCCATATAAGGATACCCCCAATTTTCGGTATTTTGGGGTTCTTGAACGCGTTTATCAACCGAATTTGCTGCAATTTGGTATTTTGTAGTCGTATATGGTAACAAATCTCCCTACCAAAAATTATTAATATTCGCCCCCTTTTTGGGGTAGTCCCCATATAACCCCCTTTTTTATATTAAAATAGTTATCTGATTTGTTACGCGTTTTAATTTTGGTTCTAAGACTCTGTTGTAATCATTTCACCTGCGGAGGATAGCGAGATAAAAAATTAGAACGTAAGGTTCGATAATGAACTATAGCCGCATTTAGACCTAGCCCCTGTGTGGAGGTACCAGAAGAAGTGGACTGATATTCCTCATCTTCGAATTTGAACTAAGTTTGGAAGAAATAATAAGATGTGCGAGGTTTGAATGAAATCCAACTTTACTGAAACGGATTTGGTCCAAAGAAACATGGGGTCTAGAACCAATATTTCGATGAGGCACATTTTCATTGTGTTAAAGTGTATACACCGTCATTAGCTGTAAGGCTGGAGGTATAATTATCCATTAAAATTTTCTGAAATTTGTATTGTTGTTTACATTATGGTTTACATAATCCGTTTTTAGAAATGTCGGTATAGGTCCACTTTTTGACATGTTCCCTATATTTTCATTTATAGTACCTGCCCGTATATCTATGGTGGAGGGTATCCAAAGTTCGGCCCGGCCGAACTTAACGCTTTTTCACTTGTTTAACTTAAATTTTTTTTTTCAAAGTTCCGCCGTTTTGTTAATTGTTGTGCGAAGTCAATAATCCTAGTTCATACGAGAGCCAGACATGTACTCTTTCTAACACAGTTGGAATTTTCGGATTCCGATGTTCCAGTGAGGAGTTATCATGCCCGCCATCAAAAATAAGGACTTTTCTTTAATCACAAAAGACTAGGAAACTAAATTTACTTCCCCCTACATGTATAAAAATTAATAATTTTTTACTTTTCATTCATCATTTCCATTTTCGATAAATGCTCTCAATCAAGGTAATTTACCTTGCTCTCAATTGTTAGGGATGGGGCGAATTTTTTTGTTGTTTGGAGAGTGATTCGAATTGAACTACGTACAAAAATCGGTGTTCGCTCAGAAAATATACAACCACAAGGAAACGATAACACAAACGCATATCGTTTCCTTGTGGTTGTTGTATTTTCGATAACATATAACGCGACGGATAGCTCAACGCGAGCATTCTGCTTAGCCCTTAAGTAATTACTTCATAAGTAAGGGTCGAACAACGAATGATAGAGCGAACGTCGCTCGTCTGTATATGGCATTACCTACGTAGTTGGTTTAGTTTTCAATTCAGATGATTACGGGTTAAGAACAATTTAAATATTTTGTATTTTTGAAAGCATACTTTTAGGCTACAGCAAAAAATGTGTGTGTATACATGTTGCAAAGGAGGTAACAGCAACATGTTTCAATGTTTGTTAAGATGTAATTAGTTTGTTCCCGTACTGCAAGAATCTACTACTTTTTACTACGACAACGAATTTTCCTTTATGATATCGAAGAAAATAGTAAAATCTAGTATATTTTTTGCGGTATGGGAACAGACCAAATATCAGCATAAATAAAAAATATGCATATGTCGATAGGGAAATTATCAAATACGACAGGACTTATGACACAAATTATCAGAAAATTATAGTTAAAAGTCACATAAAGGAACGGTTTATCTCAGAGGAGGTGCGCCGATGGGAGTCAATGCGGCAAATGCGAGCAGTGGACCGTAGGATAGGGGCTATAAAAGAGAGTCGTGAAAGTAAAATAAGAATAAACACACGATAGATTCCTTAGTAAATGTATTCAATGGTTCATTGATATATGCTGGAAACGGTATGCTGTCTGACCGAGGCGGCAAACAATTGACAATTAATTATTGGTTAAAAGCGCTAGCCCAATGTTGGAATAAACAGTAGCTCATTAAGGCGATTTTGTATTGATTTAGATCATAAAAACAATGTTCCTATATATCACCACACTGTGGTACAGGGTATTATGTCATTGTGCATATGTTTGTAACAGGCAAAAGGAAACGAGATAGACACATGGTTCCTTTTGAGAATATGCATAGAATCACTTTCTGAGTCGATTTACGCATGTACGTCTGTTCGTCCATCTGTCCGGCCATGTATTTTTGTGAACAAAGTACAGGTCGCTTATTTGGCATAATATTTGATATTTGGCATAGGTCACTTATTTGGCCCAAGGACGAACCCTATTGCAGTTGGGAAAAATCGGTTCAGATTTAGATATAGATCCCATATATATTTTCATCCGATTTAATGTAAATGGTGCACCAAAGTCCCTATATATCTTTCGATTTGCACGAAATTTGGGACAGCGTAATGAATTAGGTTTAGAATAATGTGTGTTAATTTTCCTGATAATCGGTTCAGATTTAGATATAGCTCCCATATATATTTTCGTCAGATTTAATGTAAATGGTGCACCAAAGTTCCTATGTATCTTTCGATTTGCACGAAATTTTGCATATCGTACTGAATTAAGAGTAGAATGATGTTTGTTAAGTTTCGTGAAAATCGGTTGAGATTTAAATATAGCCCTATATATATTTCGTCCGCTTTAATTTAAATGGTGCACCAAAGTCCGAATATATTTTTCAATTTGCACTAAATTTGGCATTGATGTGAGCTAAGTTTCGTGAAGATCCGTTCAGATTTAGATATAGCCCCCATATATATCCGATTTTACATAAATGCTGCACCAAACTCCTAATGTTTGTCCGATTAACACGAAATTTTGCACAACTTATCAAATTGAGACTTGAATGACGTTATTGCGTTTTGTTGAAATTGGTGCAGATGCAGCCATAGCTTTCATATGTATTTCGAACGGGTGTCTCATTGAAATTATATTTTTAACAGTGCGGCGTACCGAATAGCGTGTATCAATTTTGCTATAAATCGATTTCCAGAAATTTGTCCCATAGTACACAGACGACTCTAAATCTGCCATGAGTATGTTCCTTCGAGGGAACATTGACATACAATTGTAAGGATACATATATACAATATACCCAAAGTGGTGAAGGGTATAATATAGTCGGCCCAGCCCGACTTTACTACTTTTCTTACTGGTTTTATCATAACATGAGTTTTCTCATATGAGCCCTATTAATTTTAGATATTTTTAATTGTCATCCTCATGGAGAAGTGTATAACATGTTCGGTCGTTTTTACTTATTTTTACTCGATTTAGCACCAGCGATTGAAATCACGATAGAGCTCGCAACACATCGAAATATTCACGGGAGATCCCATAAAGTATATATATTCTTGATCAGAATAAAATTCTATGTCGATTTATGAGTGTCCGCCTGGAGTTTGTAAAATTAAATATCTGCTCACGAAAAATTATCTATATGGGCTGATGTTTCGGTTTAGTCCCAATATAACGGTACTTTGATAGTTATGGGCACTTGTTTCTTTCTAATTGGTTGTAATTTGTTATTTTCGGTTGTGGTAGGAAGATTTACTACCATAATCTTCCTACTAAACATTATCAATATTGGTCTACCCATATAACACTACTCCCAAGTTATAAGTATATTGGGGTGCTTAATCACGTGATTCAACCAATTTGGGACCAATTCTATATTTTGGATTCTCATTGTGTAGAAAACCTCCCTACCAAAAAATGATCAATAATGGCCCAAGTTTTCCGGTAGCGTCTATCTATTGATACACCCACTATTCGGTATTTTGGTGCGTTTGGGCATGATTTTCAACCGAATTTGCTATCATTAATTTTGAAGACTTTAGCAGCATTTTTATCTACCGACCAGAGATCCCATTTTTTTGCCATAATTAGAAAAAAATTAATTCAGTGAAAGAAATAAACATCACATATAAGTTTAATTAAATTCAATGCGGTGGATCGAAAATGGCGGTCAATTTTCGATCAGTTGAAAATGTGCTCAAAAACTCAAAAAAAAAAAAAAAAAAATAAATAAATAAAATAAATAAATGGATAAATACGAATACTGGACCTACCCCGAAACGTATGTCAATCTTAATAGCTTTTGGTACGAAAATTTCAGGCCCAATGAGAATTTAATTTCTTTGAAAAACGAAAATATCGCAATTTGGGTGTACTGTTAATATAGGGGTTTTTTATTTTTATTTTTTCGATCGTTCTCACGCCACTCTTACCCGCCCCTGCCGACCGAGGGGGCCTCCTCCCCATAACGTAGGGAGAACGTACACCCCATAATCCGGATTATGGGGGTTAGTAATGTTGGGAAACACCGGCTACAGTAAACATCAGCCGGTTAAATAATTTAAAGTTAATTAATTAAACACAACAAAAAAGACAAACACAAAACATAAACATCTGGCAACTGCTTGCACTCTACAGTTCTAAATTTAGAATAGAATTTTTAATTACATGTATTGGATCAGATAAAGAGATGCGATTATACAGGTTGTTATATATTTCACATAGTGATCTAAAAAGATTACATAACTCATAATTAGATCTCACTAAAGGAAGATAAAGCGGTATATTATTACGAGTAAGACGTGAAGGTACATTAAAATTGATTTCACCGATTAAAAATTTCGAGTCAATTTGACCGCGTAAAATTTTATTAAAAATATAGATCTCAGCATTAAACGTCTTCGTTCTAGTGTTGGAAGATTAATAAGTTTTAAACGATTTTCATAAGGAGGGAATCCTTCAACTGTACTCCAAATAAGAGAAATTGTGTTTGGACAGATTCAATTTTTTTAGAATAACAACTGTAAAACGGGCTCCACAATACACCTCCACATTCTAATGTAGGCCGAACCAGACTAACAAATAAACGTTTAGTCACATAAGGGTCGTCAAACTCTTTAGACCATCGTTTTATGAATCCTGGTAAAGATTTGGCTTTATTTACGCATGACTCAATATGCAAATTAAATCGCAATTTATCATCTAAGATAACGCCAAGATCAACAAAGGAATCAACATTGTCTAATTTGTAAGAGCCTATAAAATAATTGGTAGGAATTGAACGACATTTAGAAAGGCATAATTTTTTACATTTTTTAAGATTCAGTATTCAAGAGAGTGCAAATCATTTTGTAGATTAAGGGCTTGATTTAGTGAGTCTAAATTTCTGAAAAGTTTTACATCATCAGCAAACATTAACACTTTAGAAAATTGAATCACTGATGGAAGATCATTAAGGTATAACACAAATAATAGTGGACCTAAATGGCTACCTTGAGGAACTCCAGAATGAACATCAATATTTCTAGAGAAAATATTATTATAAGATGCGCTTTGAGTGCGGTTTTGCAAGTAGGATGAAATCCAAGTCAAAATTTTGAATGGAAAACCCATGGCGTCCAATTTAAATAATAAAAGTTTGTGTAACACCGTATCAAATGCTTTACTAAAATCAGTGCAAATTACATCTGTTTGTTGCTTTGTAGAAAATCCATGGTGTGTATGGCATGTTAATTCCATCAGATTAGTTAAAGTCGATCTCCCTTTTATAAAACCATGTTGACAAGGTGAAATTATTGGCGAAACGAAATGAATTATTCTACGTGATACTAGAAGTTCGAAAAGTTTTGGAATGGTGCTTAAATTTGCAATACCCCTATAATTTTCAATAACATTTCTGCTACCAGACTTATGTAAGGGGATAATGAAGCCAGATCTCCAGGACAGAGGAAAGTACCCTGTAGACAGCGAAAGATTAAAAATAGCAGTCAGGGGCTTATACAGTTCATAAGCACAAGTTTTCAATATATTTGCAGGCACTCCATCAGGACCTGGGGAGCAACAATACTTTATTGAAACTAAACCATTCAACACTTCATCTTCTGTTAGAAGAAAATTAGGGAAATTGTTTATTTTATCAATATTAAAATCATACTTTGAGTTGAATGTGGATGTAGAGTATGTACTTTGAAAGAAATCTGCAAACATGTCTGCTATTTCAACCGTATCAGCGGAATCTTTACTACCATACTTCATACTACTAGGAAATTCTCTAACTTTTCTTTTAGAATTAACAAATGCATAAAAGCTTTTGGGATTTAACAGAAGGTTTTGTCTCATTTTGGTCAGATGATTTGAATAGCATTTTAAATTCTCTGTATTGTATTTATGTCTAGCTTTAGAATAATTAGTATAATTTAACAATGTATTGTGTTTTTTAAACTTTTTAAATAATCTACTCTTGCCATTAAAATTGAACCAAAATTTATAATTTTTGGTAGGAAGATTTGTTACCCATTAATAAAATTTTAAAGGCAGCTTTGAACGATTATTTTCATTTTTGACAATAACTCTTATGTTTATGAACGGTCGTAGACGGACAGAGCACATATCAAGGCGTCGATTGGTGGTATAACCCTTAATATATCCTCTAGCACTGCTGGAAAAAATTATACTTATGAGTTTTAAATAAAAAATGTTTTATGATAATCTTAAAATTACTATTAATTTTATGTTAATATTTTGACACGTGTCAATATCATATAAAATTTTTCAAATAGAAATAATATTCACAAAAATATGAAATTTTGATATAAAATTCTAAGTCCCCATATTTGAAATATATAACGCTTTTTCCTTTCTACCTGAAATGGACTTTTTGACAAAAAATTGGATACCTGGCCCATAGTGTGATGGTATATTTTTTAAACGATAGAACCTGAAATTTGTTTAAAAATCTATATTATTAGTTTCATATCAAAATTGTTGTATCCTCGGATACATAAAACAAAGATTCCTTGGATCGATTTCGATTTTTCTTTTAATTAACCAAGAAGTTGTATTATTTTTTTTTAAGTTAAAGACAACATCGAATGTAAATTATATGGTATGCTAATGAATTAGCATTAGCGGGTGGATTACAAACATTTCCTATTGTTATATTTTAAACATTTAAAAATAAAAATAGCGTATTTTATAACAAATTTTTATTAAAAACCATTTGTCTTTTGTTTTAACAGCAAACAAATGCTTGACAATGGAACTCAAAATCAATACATAAGAGAAAAATGTCAATAATACCGATACGAACAACAACAAATGCTAAATTTCTATTTTTCTTCAGTCCAATGTACAAATGGCATTCTTATGGCACTAGACCCCCTTCTAAATTAATCACTTCCGATATGAGGAAAAAAAAACGATTCACTCGACTATTTTTAAAACGGGCGACGAACATTCAAAAAATCATTACATCCACCGAGGAATGCTGTGAATGCGGTGCTAAAATTAAATTCCCCCCAAAGACAAATAATCAATTGAACAAAAAAGGTAAAATTTTGTAACAAAAGATAGTGCTCGGCGCTGTTGCGCTTCTGCTGCACGGTGACAAGAAAAAAAATCAACAAGAACAACAAAAATCACCGCAATGAAATTAAACAATTGAGATTAACACAAAGAACAGAACAGAAAAATAATAAAAAAACGTCAGATTACAAAAGCCGCAAAGAAGACATTTACAAAGGCACTGCGTCAAGACATTTGCTAGTCGAAATTTGTTCTGAAATAAATGGCTAGCAAATGCAACATGTGGCATGGACTAGCCCGCCATCCAAGCAACCAACCACACAACACAATGAGCAGAAGGCCTCCCATCATCAGCTAGGCAGGCAGGCATTCAAGTTTCGCAACTACTTTGTGCAACAATTTGTCATATTCGCAGTGACAACGGGAGAGAGAGTCACTGCGAACACACAGGTCCGACACATTTATGCGACACAACAGAATTATCTGCAGAAAAAAACAAACTGAAGAGGTGATACATCAGTGATGATATCCATCATTATCATGCGGAATAGGCCAACCTTGTTGTTGATTTATTAACAACTCAACAAATTATTCCTTTCGCAACAAACAGAACAGAAACACACTCACACGCATACAAAACCACATTGTAATGAAATATGATTTATTTTAGAGTTGCCAATATTTTGGAATTTAAAAAAATTATTTCTTCTGCTGATTTTTATGTTTATTGTTTAAAATATTTTATTATAAGCACTCGTCAGCTATTTTATAGCCATGAGCATATTTTTTGGGTTAATATAAAATTTGTCATTCTGTTTACATCTTGAAATATTCGTCAGAGACTTCGTGGAGTATTCTTGAGTAAATGAAAACACAATATTTAAGAAGTGCTTTGAAATGTCGGTTTGTTTTGATATTTAAATGATCCGCGTTTTGGTACAGCCCCATATAACGACATTCCCAATTTCGGGTTTTCTGAAGGTCGATTTCTTAATCGATGTGCCACTAATTTGATATTTCGGAGGAAAACACATCATGGCACACACCATACAAGCAACGGAGTATTTTGGCGTTCTTGAGCCCATTTTACAACCGAATAGCTGAAATTTGGTACAATGGGTTCTCATTAGCAAATCTCCCTTCCAAAAAGTATTAATATTCGACCAAAACGTGGAACAAACCAATTAACAATAATTTGAATATAAAAACCAGTACGGAAAGTAGTAAAGTCGGACGGGGCCGACTATATGATACCCTTCACCACTATGGGTATATTTAAAAGATGCACTTAACAGAAGGGCCATTAACTTGAAAGTGGGTGAAGTAAAATATGTGACTTTTATCTAAATGTGTATGGACATACATCAAACCATAAACATGCCGTCCATTGTTACAATGGGACAAAATTATGTAAATCGATTAAAAGCAAATATCAAATGTGAACGCGTTGAATACTTGGAACACGAAGTCGGTTCTATATATATATATATATATATATATGGGATACATCTGTACTACCACACGCAACTACGTCATTCTATTCTGAAAAAAACATGAAGAGTATGGTGCAACATTTACATAAAATCGGATGCAAATAGATATGAAAGCTATATCCAAATATGAACGGACTTTAACGATACTTGTCACAGTATAGGTTAGACTAATTTATGCACGTTTTGTTCCTAATAGACATATTGTGGGTCCTGCTTAAAATCGGACGACACCACATGGGGGATATATCTAAATCTGGGCGGATTCCAACAAAACTTGACACATGTTTGGCTAAACTATCTTAAGTACGTTGTGCAAAATTTTGTGTAAATCTGAACCGATTTTCAGGCAATTTTACACACATCATTCTATACTGAATTCAGTACGATACGCCAAATTTGGTGCAAATCGAAGGATATATAAGGACGTTGGTACACCATTTATATTGAATCGGTCGAACATATTTATGGGACCTATGTCTAAATCTGAACCGATTTTCAAGAAATTTTACACACATCATTCTAGACCAAATTCATTACGCTATGCCCAATTTCGTGGAAATCGTATGAAATATAGGGGCTTTGGTGAACCATTTACATTAAATCGGGCGAAACTATATATGGAAGCTATATCTAAATCTGAATTGATTTTCGCGAAACTTAGCACATTCTAGACTTAAGGGGACCCCCCATTCTCGGGGACAATTTTTTTTTATTTAATTCGAATTTACACTAATTCAAGAATGTCCCTACAAAATTTCAAGTGAAAATGTCAAGAACTCTTGAAGATATAGCCGATTTATTGTGTCAGCCTCAAGTGACGGCTAAAGGGCTTCTCAAACTTTAAACGCGTTTTTCTCTTTTGCGAATGGCGGGCACGATAACTAAACTAATAACTAATAACCCAATCGATTCCAAATTTTTACACGTTTCTCTGTGAGTGTATAGCTATCGTATGAACTAGGATAAAGCCAATCGGTGAAGATCTTTCTTATTTTTTAACTTGGATTTTGGTAAAAAAATCGGCGATTTTCCAAAAATATTTTTTTTAAGGTCTGCCATTTTGTTAATTTTAGAGCGAAGTCAATAATCCTAGTTCATACGGCGCCAGACGTTTACCCTTTCTAACACCGTTGGAATTTTCGGATTCCGATGTTCCAGTGAGGAGTTATCATGCCCGCCATCAAAAATAAGGACCTTTCTTTAATCACAAAAAAACAACAACAAGACAACAAAAAATTTTTTGTAAATTATTTTTCTTCTTTTTTAAATCTTCAAATGTATATGTGCAAAGTTACAAACCTTAACAAGCATTGGTATTCATTTACCAGCCCATTTAAAATCTTAAACATAAAAAATGGTTAAAGGGGGGGGGGGGGGGGGCGTTCCCTTAACTCAGTACGCTGTACCAAATTTCGTGGAAATCAAATGATTTTCAGGGACTTTGGTGCACCATTTACCAAAAATCGGGCGAAACTATATATGGAAGCTATATCTAAATCTGAACCGATTTTCACGAAACTTAGCACACGCCATTCTAGACTTACTTCAGTACACTGTACCAAATTTCGTGCAAATCGAATGATTTTCAAGGACTTTGGTGCACCATTTTCCTAAAATCGGGCGAAACCACAGACGGGCGGACGGACGGACTGACTGACATGCATAAATCGACTCAGAAAGTGATTCTATGCATAGTAGTAGTTTTCTCCTTAGTGTGGGTAACTAATCTGACGCATCAACCAATTTTTCTTATAGTTCTTATGTTTGAACTCAGCACACTATTTCAACAAGTGATGAAAATAGCTACCCCAGGTGACACCGCGGAAAGGTCGGTGTCCACATGTTAAAGCCAACCAGAGCGGTTACTTGGTATATATCATCCCCTTCGCCACCCAGGAAGGAAGAATGTGTACATGTTGACAAGACTCGAAATTTAGCTTCGCAGGAATTTTAAGTTCTGTGGTATTTGTGTGGGGTGTGATATCGTGACTTACTGTTCAGCCTTATGCCTAATGAGGATATATACACATTGCTACGGCAAAAATGTGCGTCATCGAAATATTAGTTTCAGACCCCATGTTTCTTGGACCAAATCTGCTTCAGACAATTTGGAGTCTGTTTACAAATGTCCGTCCATCTGTCTGTCGGCCGGTGGTGGGCACGATAACTCTCGAAGGGAATAACATATTTTATCCAAACTTTGCACATCGTAATATTTCTACCAAACTTAGTTCAAATTGGAAGATGGGTAATATGAGTGCACCCCTTCTGGCACCACTCCAATAAAATGGTCAAAATTGTATAAAATCATCCGATCGGACTATATGATTTGACCCTAACATCGAATAAGTAATTATTTTTACCCAGCCTAGATCAAGTTCGAAGATAAGACCCATTGGTCCTATGTAAGTTTTTTTGCCTTAGTTTTCCATTCGCCATGTGTTTCTGAAATTTGAGAAGTACCATTATATGGAAGCTACTTTAAAAAATTTGCCAATATTGAGGTTTTTTGTAGACAGATTTTCTACCCCGGTTGAAAATATGGCTAGAATCGAATTTACAATACCAGAAGTTTTAGCAATACGAGGGGCCCCTAATTGTCAATAGTCAATTACTTCGTTTGTGCTTAATTTAATATATGATATCTAGGGAAACTATATATGGGGTCTATGCCTATATCTGAATCGAATTCAAACAAACTTGGCACATAATTAATGTGATTGTATGTGGGACGCTATGCATATAATTTACATCATATTGGACACAATTATATATGAGAGCTATGTACATACCAGAACTGATCTACAGTTTGAACACCTCAAATATTTCTAACTTTATTCATTTTCTTTTAATTGACAACATGTACGTCGTTGATGGCAACCCTATTAGTAAATTTATTTCTATTTCGAAGGCTTCGTAATCCTATTCGAATAAAACATCCATAAGTGTGTAAAATCGAACAACAACAGCAACAGAATGCCACAAGTGTCCATTGTTATTGTTGCTGCTGTTTGAATGGCAACAATCTTCGTGTTCGTTGCGTGTTGTCAACTCTAAAATAAAACAGCCAGAAAGCAAGAACAACATCAACAGCAGTAGCACCAGCAGCAGCAACAACTACAAGAACTGCATCCCACTGGCAGTAGCAGCCAGCGGCAAATGAACAACAAAATTTCAATTGTTCGCACTGTGTGGCGATGCAATACAAAAAACGACAACATCAAGTGCAAATCGGTCCTTCTAAGGTTCGTTTCTATTTAAAGCGCATTTGAATTTTGTATTTGAGGAATTTTTGTTTTCGCCACATCTTGTTCTTCTTCATTTCGCCATTACATTGGCCAAACTTTCGGGTAATAGTTTTTTTGTGTCGTTTTCGGTAAGAAATCACAAATATTGCATTACTTCGGAAAAATTCACCGAACATGAGATCGTATTTTAACGAACCAGAGAGTTCATGAAGGAACAGAAAGAGAGAAAATGTGCAAAAGTGTCCTCCACAGTTCTGCTCAATTTCTGTTGTAATCTTTTTGATCGATTCGATTTTAAAACATTTTTATTTTTCAATTTAGCAAACGAAAAATGTCAATGTATTGATGATCAGATCAATGATTTATTTCATTGGTGCTCTCATTTAGATGTTCCAATTACTCTCCGTCTCTTCGATTACGAAGTGCTATTTACTTTGTTATCAGTGAAATTGAAAAAAAGTATTGATTGTTTTGACAAATTACCCTACCGTAGCAACCAATCTGATGTATTTATTTCAATGAATAGTTAAGTTAATTTTATATCTGGGATTCATTCAAATTGTTTTTTGGAGAACGCTAGACATATTATGAGTAATGTGGTAAAATTAAATTGTTTACAATTTCAAGAAAAGGTATATGAATTTTTAAATAGGATGTCCATATAAAACCAGTGAGCGGAGCAGTATAGTCGGACGGGGCCGACCATACGATACCCTACACAACTACCACTGAACTCAAATTTTCTACGGATGTGTATTCCGAGCCTGGGCAATATTTCGTGATATTTGCACACTCTTGCCCGATTAGAGGTAAACAGCACCTCTTCCACACACTGACATATTTTCCGAATATTACGAGTATTCAGTACAGTTATTGTCCAGATTCCCTTCACCGTGGGTTGTGTTGTTGTAGATCGACTCGAAAATAACACAAAAAAATTAAGTTTTCGGTCCACTTCATTCCAAAATTATTATCTGATCATCACCGAAAATTAAAGGCGTTGTCCTTGACCATAACTGGAACCTCATGAAACATTTCAAAGCGATCAGCGCTATGTTCGGCTCTCTAGAGTGATAATGGGTTACTAAATAACATACAAATACGGAGATACCTGTAAATATTTAGGTGTAACTCCCACATCAGAGCACATGCGACAATATAATTGGTCTTAATTTAAAGGTCAACCACTCCTCTTGGATATAATTTCAATTTTTCGGGTCTATGTCCTTCAGGGGTAAATATATACGCTAAAGAATACAAATTTTGTCATTTTTCACACAAAAGTCAGGGTCCATTTGACCCGCTAAATATTGACCGATCTTTATCAAAACAGGCATGCTTATTCTTTGGCCCGACCCCCTTCTCCATGCAAAATTTCACGATGTTCGGGTCATTATTGCGGCCTGTGGAGCGACCAGAAAAACCGACAAAAATTTAGTATTTGGTCCATTTCATCCCCTAAATATTAACCGATCTTTCCCAAAAACAATAGGGGTCTTCATTGGCCAGAACCCATCCTACATGCAAAATTTCGTGAAGATTGGTCCATAACTGTGGCCTGTATCGTGTTTACAAATTACAATGGACAGACGGACGGACGGACGGACACACATGTCTAGATCGACTCAGCTAGTCGAAATATGACGATCGGTATACTTAAAGGTGGGTCTAGGACCAATATTTCGCGGCGTTACAAACTTTTGGGGCTGCACAAAGCTATAATACCCTGACAACATAGTTGTGTAGGGTATAAAAAGGTTATTAATAAAACTATGTATAAACCACGGCTGTGAAGTGGAGCTATTTTGAGTAGACACTAGGGTTTGTGATAAGGGAATTTCCGTCCCCAGTAAATTATGTGTGGCAAATTTATGTTAAATAAATACAGAATTAAAAACTTTAACGTGTTTCAAACTAAAGCCATAAACCATCCGCTGAATTATTTGTTATCGCGTTGCACCTCGGAGTTAAGTATAACTTAACTTTTCATGTTCACAATGTTGAACTACAGAAATCAGGATGTGAAGGAAAAGTCAAGAACAAAGAATTAAAGAAAGAAGACCCGAATAATATAACGCATGGTATATATAAAAGATAGTCTCATTCAAACATATGATTCCAAATTTTTCATAATTCTACTTTTGACAACATTCAGCTTTCAAAGTTGAATGAGAATATCCTTCTTTCGATATCTACGCACAACTTGTATTCAGCGGCAAAAATTACCAAATAATTATTGTTTAATATTTTGAAGTTCCCTGCCTATATAACCTATAAATGTAAGTTGTAATACCTGTAGCTATTTTTGAGAACAATGCGAATCAAAAAACCAGTAAGGAAAGTAGTAAAGTCGGACGGGCCTACTATATGATACACTTCACCACTTTGAGTATATTCAACAGATGAATCCTAACAGACGTCGCATTTTTAAAAGACCAGTAAAATGAAATCTGCAAACGATACTAAATTGTTCATTTGGTCAGATATAGAAGCTATATCTAAATCTGAACCGATTTCAGGAAACTTTACACACGTCATTCTAGACCTAATTTGTTGCGCTGTGCCAAATTTCGTGCTTAAATCGAAAAAGATATATAAAAGGTGCACCATTTACATTAAATCGGAGCTATATATAAATCTGAACCGATTTTCAGGAAACTTTACACACGTCATTCTAGACCTAATTTGTTGCGCTGTGCCAAATTTCGTGCTTAAATCGACTCAAAAAGTGATTCTATGCATATTCTCAAAAGGAACCATGTGTCTGTCTCGTTTCCTTTTGCCTGTTACAAACATATGCACAAAGACATAATACCCTGTACCAGAAAAACGAATTTGGTTCAAGAACCTCAAAACCTGGGGGCTATCCGAAAAAATTGACCTTTATTTGTAATTTTTAGTAGGGAGATTTGTTACCCAATAAGAACTCAAAGTACCAAATTTCAGCGAATTCGGTCGAAAAATGCGATCAAAACCCCTAAATGCGACTTGTACTTTGTTAACAAAAATACATGGACTGACATGCATAATCGACTCATATTCTCAAAAGGAACCATGGGTCTATCTCGATTATTTTTGCCTGTTACGAATATATGCACAAAGACATAATACCCTGTACCACAGTGTGGTAAAGGGTATAATTAAGATATTTACTATATAGACTTTTATTGACCACAAGTCAAGAAAAAAGATTGAATGTGCGTGTAAGTGTATACTCTTTTCGTAGCTTTGACCTGATTTTCGACCTGGCCAAAAAGACCCATATTCGACCAAAAACCTTATTTTTGTCTGTTTCTCAAGGTCATAATTATGACCCGAACATTACGAAATTTTCCTCAGAGAAAATTGTCTGACCATGGAATAAGCATGACTGTTTTGGTGAATATTTAGGGTCATATATCCAGACTTTTGCGTGAAAAACTACAAGTTTTGTATTCTATGGCATATAGATTTAAGCCTGAAGAATATAGACCCGAGAAGTTGATAGTATATTCGAGAGGAGTGGTTGACCGTTGACGTGATGTACCATATGTACGTACCTGGATGCGAGAGTTATACATAAACTTTTCCGGGGTCTATGCATTCTTATATTATTTAGTGTTGTCATTACCACACTAGAGAGCGGAAATGTAGCACTGACCGCTGGAAAGTTTGCATGAGGTTCAGGTTACGATCAAGGACGACGGGTGTAATTTTCAATGATAATCAGTTGATATTTTGGGGATGAAAAAGGCCGAGCAATTTGTTTTTGCCTGTTTTCTAGTCGCTTTAGACGTCACAATTTTAAGCCGAACATCCCAAATTTCCATGTGGAAGGCGATCTAACCAGCTTATTAGAAAAGTTGTCATGAGATATACCTTGAGAATATGCACGCAATCACTTTCTGGGTTTCGCGTTGATGCACCAAAGCCCCAGTTTGCCTATTAAATTCATATTTCTTGGTCGACCTCGATTTCGTGATCCTTGGAATTCCACTTTTGTGCCATTTTTATTATGCTATGGACGCTTTTTTATTAAGGTGTGACCATTTCATATCCATTTCTTTATATTAATTTGTTTTGTATTTTTTTCTGGATCGTTCGGTTATTTCTTTATAAATTCTCAGTTATTTGTTTATAAATTCCTTTGCGTGATGGTATTAGACACAAGTCAGGTTTCACATACACCATACAGTCGTCCGAATGCAATTCTTGATTACATCCGTTTCTTCTCTACAACTTGTTGTTACAGTGTTTCCTAGATAAAATTTCTATTAATCTCAAGTCCAACATTGCGAGCTGGACTCTCCAGATCAAAAACAATGAGTACATGTGTGAGAGAGCTGATAGTGGTTTCCAAGCCTCTAAGGACTTCTTCGACATTAGAATCCCAATTCATTCTTTACCGTCATTTTCCTTTCTACATTTATAATAAACTTGATGCTCTATAAATTTTCGGTATTCATTAAAACATAAAATTAAATATTGAACTATTTAGCTTGTAGGGTACACCTTTTGCATTTTATCCCATTAGCATGTTGAACATATTTGGATCGGTTGTACTTATTGGCGTTAACTAATTTAATCAATTATTTTCGTTTTAAAAATACTAACACAGACACAGCGACATGAAAATTTTGCTTTGAATACAACGGCCACGACGACAATGAGATGGGTAGAGATTTTTGGCTATTGTTTGTCTATGATGGTCATGTGGTTGTGTGTATGTGTACACTGAAAAATGCTTATGTGTGTCCGTGTTAATCAAGACAAAATTTTAAATGAGAAATTTTCATTTTCTTTAATTAAAACAAAAGGTATGTGCAAATGTGTATATGTGTTGAGCGGATGTCCGTGTATTGGTGTCCACAATGAATGTATTGTTTATTTTGAGAATTAATTGCGCGCGTAAGAGGTAAATGGCCAGAATAAAACGGCTCTTATAAAGGCTAAACAACTTTAGAGTGAATCTATTTGTTGTTGAGTGTAGACGGCAACAAGGATCCTTATTCCAACTATCGATTCTAACAGAAGCATTGAATTTCAAATTCACATTTCCTTTTTTGTTGGCCGAAAAGGTGGATATTTTATTTTAATTAAGAACTGAAAGAAAGCATATAACAAGGATATGAGTGTGGTGAAAAAGGATAATATCAAAAAATTAAACGAAGAAGAAGAAAACTGGACTAAAATAGAAAAAAGTGAAAAAAAATAAATAAAAATTAAAAAAAAAAAAATATAAAATTAAAAAAGTGCTTGGGACAATTTGAGTGTATAACCTCCGTGCGCTATCCCCAAATTTTTTGAACTTTGAACAAAATGTGTATCGAATTACTTAATTTTATTTTAAATGGAACGTGTCTTATGCAACCATGACATAACCTAAGACAAGGTTTTAAAAATAAAAAAATTAAACAAAAATAAAATATAAAGAATGAATAAATTAAATAATTTATTTAAAAAATCAGAAAGGATTTAAAATATAGAAAATATTAAATTTCGAATGAAATTCTTTTATAATTTAATGGAAATCTTCAACTTTAAACGAATTCCAAAATTTAGATCAATTTTTTGAAGATCTTGAAGATATTTAAAATATTCCAGATATTCCAGTGAGTTACTACCAAACCATGGCTAATTTAAAACCATTTGATTGATTTGAAACTGAAATAAATTAAATGTTTTTCAAACCATTAACTATTTGATAACAATTTAATTGAAAACGTTCGTTTTTAATTTTCCATATTGCAGTCTATTCTTTTAAAGTAAAAATTATTTAAATATATAAAATATTCTTGAGATTGGAATATTTGAATATTAAAATATTTATAAAAGTAAAATATTCAAAATGATTTAATTAAAAAAATAAGAGAATCAGAATTGAGTTTTATAAAATTATTTATACAAAATATATTCAAATCCTAAAAATTGTCTCATTTGGAATATTAAAAATTAATTGCGTAAAATTAATATTAAAAAATATACAATTTACCAAAAAAATAATAAAAAATATATAAATTGGAATTTTGAAATTCAATCGTTATTAAATTAGAAAATATAAAAATCAGGAATCAAAATTTTGAATTTCATTTAATAACTGGATATGATGTTTTGGCATATTAAATTGAACATTTTGAAATAGAAAAACCTTTTTCTTAAAATAAATTATTTAAAAAAATTACTGAACCTATAAATAATTAATTATGTAATTCTAAACATTAAATATTTCTATTAAAATTCCAAATTAATTAAAATTTTAATTTTCGAAATTAAATCTAATTAAATAAATGATAAAAATAATTCGTCATTTTGGAATGATTGGTAATTTAACGATACACATTTTGGAGTTTTTACGTCATAAAATTCGGTCGAACCAATATTTTATACCCTGCACTATGAGGTAGTAAAAATACCTAAATACGATGGGGACTTTTATATGGGTGCTATGTCATGATAAATTATCGGCAGGGTGCTAAATCACCAGAAGGAGAACCTAAAATATCAAATTAGTGCCATTTCCATTGTACAACGTGGTCAAAATTTTCGAAATACCGAATAATGGGGTGTAAGCTACCCTGAAACTTGCTAATTTTGGTAGGGAGATTTTCTACCCAATAAGAATCCAAAATACTATATTGCAGCCAATTCGGTCGAAAAAGCTTGTACAAACTCCCAAAAGTATCGAAAATTGGAAGTTACCGTTATATGGGTCGATCCGAAAAAGTGGACTAATATTGCTACCCAATGAAAATCCAAAATACAAGATTACATCGAATTCGGTGGAAAAACGCGACAAAAATTTCCAAAATAACGATTATTTCCTAGAATCGTAAAATTAATAATTTCTTTTTTTTTGGGAGAGATAAGATGTATGATCCAAATTCTCCGTTTTAATCTTTAAAGGGCACCGGAAAATCGAACTTTTTCACCACACCATAAAAAATCTCTCTCAAAAGCACCACAAATGTTCATTATAATAATTCTTTCTCCCACACTCTCTCTCTCTCTCTTTATCCTCTACGCCACAGACACTCTAAAACTAAACTGCCAAAATGTGTGATGATGATGCTGGTGCTTTGGTCATTGACAACGGTTCGGGTATGTGCAAAGCTGGCTTCGCCGGTGATGATGCTCCCCGTGCTGTATTCCCCTCAATTGTCGGCCGTCCCCGCCATCAAGGTGTAATGGTCGGTATGGGTCAAAAGGATTCCTATGTCGGTGATGAGGCTCAAAGCAAACGTGGTATTCTCACATTGAAATATCCCATCGAGCACGGCATCATCACCAACTGGGACGATATGGAAAAGATCTGGCATCACACCTTCTACAATGAATTGCGTGTCGCCCCCGAAGAACATCCAGTATTGTTGACTGAGGCTCCATTAAATCCCAAGGCCAATCGCGAAAAGATGACCCAAATTATGTTTGAGACCTTCAATTCGCCAGCCATGTATGTTGCCATCCAGGCCGTGTTGTCTCTATACGCTTCCGGTCGTACCACTGGTATTGTCTTGGACTCTGGTGATGGTGTCTCCCACACTGTGCCCATCTATGAAGGTTTCGCCTTGCCACATGCCATTTTGCGTTTGGATTTGGCTGGTCGCGATTTGACCGACTACTTGATGAAGATCTTGACCGAACGTGGCTACTCGTTCACCACCACTGCTGAGCGTGAAATTGTCCGTGATATCAAGGAAAAGTTGTGCTATGTCGCTTTGGACTTTGAACAGGAAATGGCCACTGCTGCTGCCTCCACCTCCTTGGAGAAGTCTTATGAATTGCCCGACGGTCAGGTCATCACCATTGGTAATGAACGTTTCCGCTGCCCCGAAGCCCTCTTCCAACCCTCATTCTTGGGCATGGAATCTTGCGGTATCCACGAGACTGTCTACAACTCGATCATGAAGTGCGATGTCGACATCCGTAAGGACTTGTATGCCAACTCTGTATTGTCCGGTGGTACCACCATGTATCCCGGTATTGCTGATCGTATGCAAAAGGAAATCACTGCCTTGGCTCCATCCACCATTAAGATTAAGATCATTGCTCCACCAGAAAGAAAGTACTCCGTCTGGATCGGTGGTTCCATCTTGGCTTCATTGTCCACTTTCCAACAGATGTGGATCTCGAAGCAAGAATACGATGAATCTGGCCCCGGTATTGTTCACCGCAAGTGCTTCTAAGTCTTTTCGCCCGCAAAAGATTTCGACAAGCTCGCCTAGCCAAGACCACAACCTCAATAAGTTTATTTATACGCTATTAATATTATTATTATTATTTATATATTTCAATAACATCAAGAATAATAACAACAACAACATCAGTAACAACTACAACACCAACAACAACATTCAACCACCATCTAAACCAACAACAACAAGAAGAAAAAGAACAACAACAGCACACATCCACTTAATCTTTTTTAGTTTTATTTTAATGGGAAGTAACCCACAACCAAATACCAATATCAAAACCAAAACAACAACAAGAACAAGAACAACAACAAAGCACCAACATCAGTTACAAATTTTTATGAAATTTAACATTTTTTAGTTTTAACCACAAAAATGTTTTAATTTTTTTATGATGAAAATCCCATCACGGTTGGTACGGCTTCAGGTTTAGGAGAGGGTCTCGTCTGCAGCTGGTGCACTCAGCTACGGCTGGCGCCCCTTTCAAGTGGTGCCAGTGTCAGTGGCAGCGTGTTGGCAGTTGGACTTGACCCCATCCCACTTGGCTGCACCAACCCACCCGGGGGATGAGTTGTAAAGTGTTTCATTTTAATTAAGAAGATTTTACATGTTTTTAATTTTTTTTTCATAAAATATTTTGAATACTTAAGAAGATCATCTTTGGAGAAATAACAAAAAATAAAATAAAAATCTAAATAAATAAAATAAAAAAGACATAAAACAAGTGCAAATTGTGATTGCTTTATTAAAGAAAAAAAAAGAAACAAACAAAAACCTCAAAAAAATATATAACAAAAAAATTAAATGTTATTTTTTACTGCGAAACTTCCTTTCTTCCAATTGGCAAATTTTTTGTTTCGATAATTATTTTTATTGTTTTCCTTGCAATGAACTTAAATCCATTATTTAGTTTTAAGTGAAAAAAAATTTTTGTTTTTGTAAATGTTATTTTTCTATTAAATTAATATTTAAATGACAATTGTCAATTGTTCTAATTTCTGCTATTGGGGAGGAGGAAGTTTGGTGGAAATAAATAAAAATAAAATTTTTATTGCTATGGTGGTTGAAGGTCTGAGTTCGTATTCATAATATTTAGTTAATGATAAAGTTTTTTTTATTTTTTTTTTTTTTTTGATTTTGGAAAACATTTGGTTTTGTTTTACGAATCTAGATTATATCCATCGCGATTTCTCACAGGAAAAATTGATTACCAAATGGTGAAATGTGCATTAAATTTGTCAGTCCGTTTGTAACACCTAGAAATATTCAACGGAGACTCTATAAAGCAGAATAAGATTCATGTTCGTCGGTCCAAATCATTATAGAGATACCAATTTGAAATTTTGGACATACATTGCTACTACTGGTATTGAAAATTACATATGTCGGTCCACGTTTTGAAGACAGCCAAATTTGGGCAGGGGTTTTTTAGCTTCTCTTTGGGTATTAAATCATTCAACCAAAAATGATTAATATTGGTCCGCATTTAGGTTTGCGTTGAATGTCATTACCTCCCAAATTTCGGTATTTAGGGAACGAACTGGCTCTATATTTTTATATTTTGGGTTCTCATTTGGTAAATATACGTTTTGGTGTATTTTGTGCATTTCGGCATTTTTTTCAATCGAGTTGACTATCTATCTTATATCTTATATATATAATCAGTGAGCGAAGCAGTATAGTCGGACTGGGCCGACCATATGATACCCTACACAACTTCCACGAAAGTCTAATTTTCTGTGGTTTTACGTTCTGAGTTTGGGTAATATTTCGCGATATTTGCACCCTATTGACGGACTAGAAGTCAACAAATATTACTAATATTCAGTACAGCCTATCTAATTACTTGTCTAGATTCCCTTCATCCTTCGGGTTGTGAAGTTCGGCTATCAATTGTGGCCTATAGATCGACTTCAAATTACACAAAAAAAAAGTTTTCGTCCACTTTATCCTAAAACTACTATCTGATCACCACCGAAAATTATGGGCGTTGTCCTTGACCATACCTGGATCCTCATGGAAAACTTCAAAGCGATCAGCTCTATATTTCCGCCCTTTAGTGCGGTAATGGGTTACTAAATAATATATGAATACGTAACCACCTGTAAATATTAGTTACTCATAAATAAATAAAATCCGGGTACATACGACAATATATTTGGTATCGATTTAAAGGTCAACCACTCCTCTTTAATATACTATCAACATTTTGGGTCTATGTCCTTCAGGAGTAAATATATACGGTGTAGAATACAAATTTCGTCATTTTTCACACAAAAGTTAGGGTCCATTTGACCCGCTAAATATTGACCGATCTTTATCAAAACAGGCATACATATTCTTTGGCCCGATCCCCTTCTCCATGCAAAAAATCGCGGTGTTTGGGCTATAATTGCGGTCTCTGGAGCGACCAGAAAAACCGACAAAAATAAAGTTTTTGGTCCATTTCATCCCCTAAATATTAACCGATCTTTTCCAAAAACAATAGGGGTCTTCATTGGGCCGAACCCTACCGACATGCAAAATTTCGTGAAGATTGGTCCATAACTGTGGCCTGTATCGTGTTTACAAATTATAATGGACAGACGGACGGACGGACACACATGTGTTGTAGATCGACTCAGCTAGTCGAGATATGACGATCGGTATACTTAAAGGTGGGTCTAGGACCAATATTTCGCGGCGTTACAAACTTTTGGGGCTGCACAAAGCTATAATACCCTGACAACATAGTTGTGTAGGGTATAATTGGTAGCGTATCATTCTTTAAGCCGTTATTTGTCAATTATTGAAAATTTTCAAAATATTTTATTTTGTGTTTTTAATTGGATTGACATTGTATTGATTTTTTTTTAGATTGTAGATGTATATCATTGAATGTACACACGATCATTGTATGTACATGTTTTTCAAAGATTGCACGTATATTTTGGGACTAATGCAAGGATGGAAAATCAGAAGCCATTCTGAATCGAGTTCGTGTCTATTCAGGGTATTCTGATTTTAAGATCCATGTCCTATATTAATTTGTTTGAAAATAATAATAATAGGAACATGTTGTTCCTTAAAGTACCTGAAATGTTGTTATGCAACGGAAAATATGAAATAAGGTGGTTATATGACTAATCGTTTTTCAATATATTTGAACTTATAAACGGAACACCTCGCGTATATCCGATACCAAAAATGTGTATCACAGAGAAAACTAATAAATGAGATATTTTCTTTGCAAAAATCTATAGAATTCATTATGCCTAATTATAGCCAACTCTATGAGAAAATTTGGTCAATGTCCTTATAATACCGAAAATGGGGCGATACCTGTATGTAGATGCTATATCAAAACTTAGACCTAAGTAGATAATAATCTAGATAATAATCTAATAGATAATAATATATCTCACCACCAATATCCCGGTATGAAATATTTTAAATACTACAATGGGAATGGAGATATATTAATTTTTGGTTGGAAGATTTGACACCACATGGGGAATCATGGGGGATACCATTATATGGGTGCTACCCGCAATCTTGGACCAATATTGATAATTCTTTGTAAGGAGATTTTGTACTCACTGATTATCTAAAATATATAATTACAGCCAATTTGGTTGAAACAATGACCAAACTCCCAAAAATACAGAATAGTGGACCAATAATGACAATTTTTAGTAGGATTCATGCTGCCAAATAAGACAACCAATTACAGCTGATTAGGTTGAAAAACGTGCCCAAATCCAATGCCAATGTGTAGTGACATTATATGGAGGCTTTTCAGAAGATTGGGCGAATTTTGTTAAGAACATTTTCTAATCAATGAGCATCCAAAATATAAAATTACAGCCAAATACCAAATATTTAGGGGTTACCCGGATACTTGGGTCAATATGGATAATGTAGAGAGTCTTTCTGTTCAATAAGTATTCCTTATTTTATATTAAAAGCAGTTCTGTTGAAAACCGTGCACAAGATCTTCAAAATACCGAATTTTTGGAGATACCAATATATGGACGGTACCCCGAAACATGTGCCAATATTGATAATATTTGTTACGGACACTTTCTGCTCACTTGCAAAAATGGTCAAAATTTCTCATATTGCGACGTTGCATGGGGCTACCCTAAATAGAACATTTTCAAAACTAAATATCCTAGGAGTGAAGGGTAGAAAAAACAAGCTTAATATTGGACTATCTTTATGTGAATTATACATAATTGTTATGCAAGACAACGTTTGCCGGGCCCGCTAGTAATTTAATATTTATTGTACTCATTGGGGGCAAATCTTCCATTTAAAAATATCGGTCGATCTTTGGAAATGGCCCGTTTATAGTTATTTTCATAGTGCCAGACACGCTTTCAATCGATGTGATTATATTTTAGCATTGGAAGTGGCATTCCAGGATCTTTGTGGATAAACTACTTCTCAAATAACTTTGTTATGCCATTCATAACAAAGTACATGTTATTATGTCTTTGGGCAAATTTTTGTGACAGGCAAAATGAAACAAGATAGCTACATGGTTCCTTTTGGTAATATGGGTAGAATTACTTTCTGAGTCGATTTCTGCATGCCCATCTGTCCACGTTAAATTGTAAACAAAGTACAAGTCGCATTTATGATGAGATTTGGATGAAATTTGGCACACCTCATATGTTTAGGTGAAGAACGAACCCTATTGAAATTGAGAAAAATCGGTTCAGAAATAGCTCCCATATATATTTTCCTCCAATTTAATGTGAATGGTGTATCAAAGTCCCTAAATATCGTTCGATTTGCACGAAATATGGCAAAGCATAATGAATTAGGTCAGGAATAATGTGTGTTATGTTTCGTGAAAATCGGTTCAGATATAGAAATAGCTCCCATATATATTTTCGTCCAATTTAATGTAAATGGTGTACTAAGGTCCCTGTATATCTTTCGATTTGCACGAAATTTGGCATAGCGTAATGAATTGAGTCTAGAAGATTTGGATATAGCTTCATATTTGCACAACGTGTATAATCTAATGTGAGGAAAGTTTCATAGAAATCGGATTTAGATATAGATCTTACCAAGGACCCAAAATATGGCTGATAGACACAGAATTGTGCACAACGCAGTGAAGTTAGTACGGCCTATCGTGTGGCAAGTTTCGTTCAAATCGGTTCAGATGTGGATATAGCTCCTATTATGGTTTCCTCCGGTTTTGAGTAAATGATGCACCTAGGACCCAAAATATGGCCGATATGCACAAAACGAGCTGAAATTAGTATAAACTAACATGTGGCAAGTTTCGTTGAAATCGGTATAGATATATCTTCCATTAATGTTTTCGTCAGATCTTAAGTAAATGGTGCCCCAAACTCCTCATTTTTGTCAGATTGACGCGAAGTTTTGAACAACACACAAAATTTTGTATAGACTGACGTAATTGCTTTTTGTAGAATGCAGGTTTTCAAATATTCAATGACTGTCCGATTGAGATTTGCTTTAATTCGATTTACATACTTTTGTCTCATTTTCTCTATGATTACACTGTGTGACACGAAAATTATTCAAGGGTTATAATGTACAAATTCTGCTTTGTTTGAGTCTATGGACCACGGAAATACCTTTGGGTTTTCTGGGTCACTTCGAAAATAAGTAACGGAAAATGTAGAGAAACACGTAGTCTCATGGAAAGAAAAAAAGAATAATATAAATCGGTTATAAAGTAAATAAGTTTCAAATTGAAAATCTATGAGACCACGTTTTTCTCTACAAACAGAATAATGTTTTTTTTTGTAGCCCAGTTTTATAGAAAGACATGTTTATGGATTGACCTAAGTCGGTTACAATTTAAATATAGATCACATATTCAAGTTCGTTCAATTTCATGCCAATGTTCCTTCTGTTAGGACACATATATAGAATATAACCAAAGTGGTGAAGGGTATCATATAGTCGGCCCCGTCCGACTTTACTACTTTCTTTACTGGTTTTTGTTGTAAAAGCGCAGAAAGAATTCAACAATTTCTTTTGTTCTTTTGTTAAACATTTTTTTCGCATTCCGACAATCATTTCAAACATAATTAAGGTATTTTATTTCATATATTATGTATGTATATTCAGTAAAGGTTACATCGGTACCTATCAGTTAAAATTAAAAAAAAAAATCAATAATTATAAAATAACAACATTTATGGGGCTTGGAAGCAAAAACTGTTCAAAGGTGTTCCCCTCTCCCCTATAAGAAACTTAATACACATTCCACACTATGACATCGTATGGACAATAGAAAAATATTTCGGTATTGTTGGCGGGTTATTTGGGATAAAACTTTGTATTTTGTTATTGTAAAATAGTCTGGCGTCGGTTTTATTTCTAAAGATTGAATGCAACTATAGAATATAAAGAACATTTGACACAATTTGTCTGTTCCAGAACCTGATATAATGCACAAATGTTTACTACGAGAACAATATTTCCTTTATATTGTTGAAAAAATAGTAAAAATTAGTAGATTCTTGCAGTCATGGAGCAAAACCAAATATGGATTGCATAAACAAATTTGAACTGGATAAATTTTTGCACTCAAATGTTTATTGCAGCATTGTACTGTTATGGGTTAATATTCTTCGACTTCGGTGGAGGGTATATAATTTCTAGGTCTAATGAACCACTTAGATTGAAATGTGTGTGAAATAGTTTGTACAGTGTTTTCTATACAGTATTAGCCACACAGACAAAATTTCTTGTTGCATACAGTTAAATATGGAATTTCATAATATTGTATTTGCCGATATTGATTTACGGACCATTCTCTCATACACCCCATGAAATGATATCATTGCTGGAATGTTTATTTAAAATATTGTTTTTATATTATCTATCCTAATATAGAGTGTACATTAATTTTGCCATTTATTGAAATAAATCATTTCCCAAAATCATTTCAATCATACTTTATAGGGTGGAAACAGTTAATTTTTTTAATGTAAAATTCTAAGGTAAAATTTTAACCATGCCGACTGTTGTAATCATGCTATAAACGATATATTACAAACGATAGGAAGCTGCTAAAATTGAGTATACAAATATATTTGGTGTACAATCAGGTCAAGTTCGAAAATTGGCTAGGTCGGTCCATGTCAAGCAAGGCACAGTACCCATATAACCCAATTTTTGGAAATTTTTTCATACGCCGTGAATTCAGTTTAATTTTAATATTTTTCATTTGCTAGGCTTATCTTGTGGATTCTGAACATGTTTAAATGAAGGGGATGGTTTGAAAAAGATCAAAAAGTGAACAAACATTGCCATTGCCAAGTAGTAAGCCATATCCGCAGCATCATAGTGATATTTTCCATTTTCCAAAGTAGTGTCCGTAATCCTATTGGGTCTCCCGTACCTAAGCCTTAGAATCGTCCGTAATTCTTCGGTAATTACGGGGTTAATGGTTTCTATAGTCACCACGCCTCGATCAAGGTGTTTGTTTATAGGCTCAATTTTTAAATCTGAGTGTCTGTTTTTTCCACTTTTTTAAATCCCCACCACCCAAAAAATAATCATTGGCAATTTCGGCTATTTTTTTCTATCAATTCAAATAAAAATTTGAACAGTTTTATTACAACTTTATCGAATAGTTACAATATATGTATGTTGATGTAAGTTGTGTGTGGGTTGCTGTTTTTGTGGATGTTTAACTAAAAAGTATAATAATTATAAATGTACACAGAATGACATTGTTGGTAATTCATTTTATTTTATTCGTAAGTTTTTGTTTTCTAAAGCGAATACATAAATATACATTTAAAAGATTTTCTCTATATTAAGTTTATATACGTTGTAAATTAGACTATAATTATTATTATATTACAAAAAGGTTAATTATTTAGAAAATAAAATTTGAAATGTAATGTCAATGAATTCTTTATTTATAAAAGAAAGGCGGGGGATAATAAAAGGAAAGGCGGGGGATAATTTTTTAATGCTTATACTGACATAGACATCTTATGTTGAAGAAACTCAATGGACCACCATTCCGGATTTATGTGTTGAGATTTTGGGGGCAGGTTTTCTTTTTGTTTGCTTTATTACTATGAGTATTATAGTACAGGGCAGGGCAAATAAGTTTCGAGTTTTTTTAAGAGATTTTCATGTTAATATAACAAAACATAGCTCGAAATTTATACATATTGTTTATATAAAAGTCAGGGGGGCAGGGATATAGGTCAAGGGCATATTTAATAATAGGCAGTTTAAGGGTTCTTGAAATACATACATACATATTAGTTAAGGAAATGGTGGTGTCTATGTCAAGCTATGATTCTTTTAAGGTTTTTTGTTTTTTTATAGAATTTTACATTAAAATACCGTTACATGTTGACAAACTAAACTTAAAAAAATTATGGCAATTTGTTTTGTGTGTGTAATTTAAAATTTTCCATTATGGTTTTTTTTTTAATTTTTGTTTTTTTTTTTGAATGAAGTTAAAAGGAAAATTGTACTTTTTTCTTAATATGGCAGTTGTTTTTTTCCATATAGAAAATATTAACTATTTTGGCTTAAGATTTTTTTCTTAAATACCAATAAAAAAATTCATATTCATGCGGTGAGGCTAATTACAAAATAAAATACTTTTTTGTTTTCAAGCACATGCTATATTTTGTTAAAATTATGTAGGGTGTTCCAAAATGTATGCATAAAAATGAAAAATACGTGATTGCAGAAAAAATAATGTGGATTTGGATTCGGGAAACGGTTGTAGTTCCTAGAGAGGTAACAATAATTGATACAGAGAGATAAAAATCTCAGTTAATTTTTTTCTCCAATTCCGAGACGGTTAAAAGAAAAAACTGAGATAGAACTAATTTTAGTACAGAATAAAACAAGACTTTTAGACTAAGACTTTTCTGTAGAAAAATACTGGGAACGGTTTCTCAGTTATCCTGTGAACTGGATTTTCTCCAGAAATTAAGAATAAATTTTCCTATGTGGTATGTTCTTCTATAGAAAAATCTCTGACGTAAAAAAATAAAGTAAGAAATCTATGAGAGGACCATTTTTTCATAAAAAAATTCTTACCTCACTATATAAAATCACCATTTTTCTGAGGATGTTTTTCCTCTTCTTTTCTATAGAAAATATTTTAAGACAGCTGGGAGAGGACTATTTTTCTATATTAAAAAATCTTTAGCTCAGGTATAAAAAATCCTTAGCTCAGTTATATAAAAAGACTATTTTTGTACAGAAAAAATCCATTTAAAAATTTTTCAGCTCTTTTTATAACTATACAAAATAAAAGTCCTCTGCTCACTGACTTATATTTTTTTCTATAAAAAAATCATCATGTCCCGAGGACTGACTATTTTAAGAGATTAAATTCTCGGGACATAAGGACTACTTTAGTGTACAAAAAAAAAACTTGGTAACTGGGTTCTCAATTTTGTGAGCTGGAGTCAAAAATCAAAGACTGAAAACCTTTCAAAATTAATTTTAACTCCTATCAACTATTTCAATACCAAAAATCTCATGTCATGTGGTATTGGCAGTGTCCACTAACATGAGGTTTTACTGTATTGAAATAGAAGGAAAGAAATGGAGCTACACTGTTTTACATTTCCCTGAAAAAAAAACTTTCATTAATTTTTAGTCTGTTCCAGAACCTGTGAGAGTGTAAAAAATGTTACTACGATATCCAATTCTCCTTTATAATATCGAAGCAAATTAAAATATTAAGATCTTGAAGTACGGGAACAGAGCATTTGTTTTCATTTTAACTTACACGTTTTGGAGCACCCTGTATAATTTAGATTTTTCTTTTTTTTTGAACACAGATATAATAAACTTGTTAGTATTCGTAATTATTTTTGAATTAATATTTTTGTTTAGTTTTTTTTTTGTTATAGTTCTAATACTATTAACCGGGGCAAGGTTGCGAGGATTTTCAGAAAAAAGAAATCGACTTAACCTCAAATATATAAAAACCTTGCCTGTAAAGCCAAAAGGCTTTAATTATATTCCTGTGATTTATTTTTTGTTGTGTTTTTTTTTTATTTTACAAAATAAACACCTAATTATGCCTTTTGTTTTTAACTATACTTAAAATTATAAATTGGGATATTTTTTTCGTTTTAATTAAATTAAAGTTTAGGGTATGGTCAACCTAACCTCAACTAACTAAAAAAAAGTAATAATAATTATTAGAGTAGTAGTATTTACATATATATGTTGTATATAAATATATAAAAGCTGATAAAATTCAACTTTAGTGGTATTAAAAATTAAAAATAAATTAAATTTGTGCAAAAATGAGTTTTGCTGTTCAAACTAACCTCAACCTGTGAGCGTTAAGTTTTTTTGGAAACAACTAAACTCGATTTTCTATCTCTCTTCCTTTGTTTTGGATATCCTTGTCTCCCAGAGACAAAGGATTGCGGAAAGAGAAAAAAATTTGTTGTTGAGACTAATTTTTGTTTTGTGAAATGTGAAAGTTTTAGCGTTTTTTAGGGTGGGTGAGGGGAGTAGGATTGTTTGAAGGAATTTGATTTTTTTTGGATAGATTAATGTGATGGCATTTGTTTTTGTTGTTTTTGGTTGGGATGGGATGGGATTGGGGATAAATTTTCGTTTATGTTTTGATTTTTTTTGTTTTTGGTAAGGATTCATCATATTGGTAGTCTTGTCGCTGGTGATTGAGATGATGACTGCTATATAGCTGGTCTCCCAACCACTTCACAAATCATTTGGGATTTGTTTTCTGTTTTCAGTTGTTTTTTTTTTAGTTTGTGTTTAGGTTTTTTCTTGTTGTTTGAAATCCTCCAAAAAGTCCCCAAAATCTGTTGCTATTTCCAAGGATTTTCCTGTTTAGTTTTCGTGTTGTGTTAAATTCGTTGGAGGTTTGTGTTGTGTCTCAGTGCAAA
This sequence comes from Musca vetustissima, assembly GCF_032173495.1. NCBI lineage: Eukaryota > Metazoa > Arthropoda > Insecta > Diptera > Muscidae > Musca > Musca vetustissima. Next base: position 184,183 of record NW_026882780.1, on the reverse strand, counting down.
GAAAATCCTCAAAAAAGACCAATAGGAACTTTTTGTTTAGCAAGGAATAAATGCATTAAAAAAATACAAATTTCGATTTCTTTCGTTTCGGACCTCATGGACGCGACAGTGGCGTCCACAATTTGGAAGCAAATCGAAAACAGTTGTGTTTTGTTTTTAGCACCAAACAATTGCAGTTTTGTGAAACTGCCCACAAAAAAAGAAAGGGGGCTGAGTTGTCCCATTGTCAACCGCAGCATCACACATCAAGGAAGAGGGGTGCTTCATCGGCAATTCGACAACCACCACAATAGCCGCCACACAAAGCTCGATGAGAATGTATAGAATTCTGGAAGAAAAAAAAATGAGATTAGAAAATAGGCTGAGTTTAGAAAAAAAATTCCTCAGGACCCAGAGGTGTGCTTTTTCTACGGAAAAAATCCTCAGGACCCTAAGGTGTGTTTTTTCTATAGGAAAAAACACACCTTAAGGCCCATGAGATGTGTTTTTTTATAGAAAAAAAATCTTCAGACCACCGAGTTGTGTTTTTTTATAGAAAAAATGCTTCAGGCACCTGAGGTGTATTTTTTATACAGAAACAAGTTACTCAATACTCTGAGGTGTGTTTTTTCTATAGAAAAAAATCCTCAGGCCCCTGAGGTGTGTTTTTTCTATAGAAAAAATCTCAAGTCTCTGAGGTGTGTTCTTTCTATAGAAAAAAAATTTCTCAGGTTCCTGATGTGTGTCTTTTCTATAGAAAAAAATCCTTAGGTCCCTGAGGTGTGTTTATCTATAAAATTCATCAGACCATTGAGTTGTGTTATTTCTATAGAAAAAAATTATTCAATCCCCTAAGGTTTGATTTTTCTATAAAAAAAAAATCCTCAGGACACTGAGTTGTGTTTTTTTTCTATAAAAAAAATTCCTCAGGATCCTGAGATGTGTTTTTTTCTATGGAAAAAAATACTCAGGCCACTGAGGTGTGATTTTTCTATAGAAAAAATTCCTCAAGCCACTGAGATGTGTTTTTTCTATAGAAAGGAACACCCTCAATGTTTAGGAGGAGTGTTTTTCTATAGAAAAATAATCCTCAGAACGAAAGGAGTATTCTATAGAAAATAAATTCCTGTGACCTAATTTTTTTACTTACCGATGGCGACTCCTTTATTTTCACATGGTTACCATATGCCTCCCAAATAACACCATGTCGTATTCGAAAACCGGTCTGTGAAATATTTATCGAGAAATCACCCTGTGGACATTGTTTCCGACGATTATAACAATCACCAGCCGAACCGTATGGTTGTGGATTGCCCACCGAATCGGCAAACGTAAAATCATCCACAATGACCTGCAACTTAAATATATCGATACGAATCTTTCGGAATGATGTACGACCCGATTGTAATGACCGTTCCAAATATTCCCACTGCCTAGAATCGGGTGGACATTGATCGGGATTTCGTGTTTTACGATCGTAATAAATTGAATAATTCTCGGTTGAGTTGAGCGTTACATATTCTTTGGGTGATGTCGATGCCATGTCGTGGCAATAGATACGTTTCGGTTTCGATCGGACATATATGGTGTACTCGCCATCTTCATGGGTATTATGGAAGCGCCGCAAGTCGTAACAAGACGATGGATAACAGTAGGATGGTGGTCGGCATTTCTCTTTGATGACTTTTTCCTTGGTGGGGCAGGGTATCCGTTGATGTCGAGAATCATAACAGAAGATACGCTTTCTGCGATAGCCTTCACAGTTGCACTGTTGGGAGGTTACAAAAATAGATTAAAGAAGGAAATCGTTATTAGTTTTATAAGAATTTGGCGAGGAATTTGGAAAATATTTACAGTATTGCCAGATTGCTAAGAGAACACTACAAAGTATATTCTAGAAACTCTAAAATTAAACAAACTAAATTAATATTTACAAGATAACAAAAACAACAAGAAAATCATTGGGAGTTCTAATTTCAGCTAATTTATAAACAGCCTGAGGACTACAGACTACAAGAACATGCCATGAGATGCATAAGATGGAACGCACTTGGAACTCTTATTTTATATTTGACAGACCAGAAAAGCCCATTCCTACTTTTTCGTTTTTTAATTCATTTAATCTGGCAAAACTGAACTTTGGTATTGAATCGGTAGCGGTAGGCTAGGTTAGGTGTTTAGATAATATCTTACTTTTGACAAGGTATTGTATTCCCGTTTAACACAATTGTTACAGATCTTCTTTTCGGGTGGTTTCTTCGAAGCATCACAGTACATGTGATTTATCGGATTGCCAGCTATCGATTCGCAATACACCGAACGTGATTGATACTCTTCACTGCAATCGGTCGGACATTGGGACCAATTGGAAACGGACCATTTACAGCTAACCTTACATGGTTTGTGGTTTCGTTTGGGTGTGGGCTTGCGTAGGTGGCGACAATAATTTGGATCGATAAACTCACGACGTCGTGGCGCACCCTTGATTTCTGGCTTATAGACGCGGGCACAATGCATTTCCTTTGTCCGCACCCCATTGCCACATTGTACCGAACACTGTACGGGAGTTTTTTTCCAAATAAATTTGAAAGATCGATAGAGAATGATAATGACGATGAGTGATATGGAAAAAATGATGGAAAACAAGAAGAGGAGAAACAAAACATAGGGATGCAAATAAAGATTAGTAGTTATAGTTACCATGTTGTTGTAATTCTTCTAATTTTCTTTTTTTGAGAATATATTACGTTTTTAGTAGGTGGGGATACTTACCGCTGACCAATTGGAAACATATTTGATGGTGCAACATTTTCTTCGGTTAATGGGTTTCTTGTCACTGCTGCAGCCGATACCCTGAGGATGTCGACATGTTACTGTGCGATTCTTTTCACATTTGTCATCGCATTCTCCCCAATCGGATGCAATCCAATTATTAAGCAGCAGATGTGAGTTTTTCTAGAATTATAACAACAACAACAAAATAGATATATTAGTTTCTACACCAAAAATTTGGCGGTCCCTGAGAAAAAAATCTCCAGACCCCTTAGACTCCTATTGTTTTTTTTTTGATAGAAAATAGTTCCTTAGGCCCTAGGAGTTTTTTCATTATTGAAACAAGAGTCAGTTTGTTTCACCTAGGTCCCTGAGGTGTATTTTTCTATAGAAAGAAATCCTCAGGCCCATGAGGTGTGTTTTCCTACAGAATAAAATTCCTCAGGAACCTGAGGTGTGTTTTTTCTATAGAAACAAAACCCTCAGGACCGTAGATGTTTTTTCTATAGAAAAAAAATTCCTCAGGACGCTGGGGTGTGTTTTTCTCTCAAAAAAAAAAAAAAAAACTTAAGAGTCTGAAATGTGTTTTTTCTGTAGAAAAAAAGTTCCTCAGGACCCCGAGGGCCTCTGGACCTTGAGGTGAGTTTTTCTAAAGAAAAAAAATCGTCTGAACCCTGAGGTGTGTTTTTTACAGAAAATAATTCCTCAAGAACCTATGTTGTGTTTTTTTATAGAAAAACATTATTAGGACTCAAAGGTGTGTTTTTTTCTGAAGAAAATAATTCCACAGGAACCTGGGGTGTGTTTTTATAGAAAAAAAAACAGGACCGTGGTTTTTCTAAAATGCTTCTCCGTAAAACTTACAGGTGCCGAATATGTCGGACATGGTTCTAGGTCACAAATGGCGGTGATTTCATGCAAATTTGCTTTGGTTTTCGAATTACAATAACCATCATGCACAAATGAGTTATTAAAGTAACAGGATACACTACGGGTGCGTACGGCATAACCACAGGAACGTGAACACTGGTGGGGGAATGGAAAACAATTATATAAATGGAAAATGGGGGAAAACAGAACTCATGTAAGAAAATTTACCGGCATCCAGTCCGTATATTTCCAGCAGCCCTCGCGGCATTCTTCATGTGTTTTTATATCATAAATGGCCGAACAATATTTCAAATCGACAATATTTGAACGACCAAAATCCGTAAAGGTTTGTATGCAATGGTAGGTCTTTTCACGTGTACCCAATTGGCCACATTGGGCCGAACATTCCGAAATGCCGGTGAGATTTAAACTGAAAGGAAGAGAAACATAAAACAGTTATTTTTTAATCTATTTTTTTTAGCAATAATGTTACATACGTCAAAACACAATCTGTATTGCAGGCCCGGTATTCCGTTGGCGGTTTGGATTGAATATCACAGAATTCTGGTGCCACCTGTATGCCCTGGCTGGTACTCATGCAAACTGGTGTCCGATGCATTGTACCCTGGCACAGGGAATCACAAACGCTCCATTGCTGCATTTCCCAACGATAGATTTCGACATCTTGTTCGACATAGTTTGTGGATTTGTCCACCGTATAGGAATAGGTTAGGAGTAGGGTGTCATTGTCCCGTTGATTGTGTGAGGTTAGGGAGAGGAGCTAACATAAAATAAATTTATTATTTGTTACAAATATTTCGATTTAGTATTTTAAGATTATTCACCTCAACTCGTAAATCCCTTTTCAGCTTCTTGGTGTATGTGGTATTGACCCGCTCAATGGTACTATTCGAACCATTATATTCGTAGGCAACTCCAGCATAATAGCTAATGTTGTGATAGGCCGTCAACAATTGATCACCGTTCATCAAGGATCTTCCCTGATCATCACGCAATACAATATAGTTTTCATTATGATTGCCGGGTTGTTCGATAACAATATTGGAGGCACCTGAAATCAAAAATATTAATAATAATTAAAAAATTATAAAATTCCAGGTGAGCAAAAGACAATCCCAGGGAAACCTATAGTTCTCAGGGATAATACCGAGGCACGGAAATATAATATTTTTTGGTACAGAAAAAATCTTTGAATTGATGAAATAGAGTCCTTTTAGACTGGTCATTTGTATGAGGGCTATGTCAAAACCTGGACCTATATTGACAATTTTCTGCATGTCAACTTTCAAAAACCCGGAATGCCATGTTTAGCAGAAATTAATTTATGAATACTCTGATTAGTTATTCAAGTAATTTTAATTAACGTACAAACTATAAATACCCAAATACATAGAAGAGCCCCCCCCCTGCTCAACATAAAGCAAATATTATATGACAGACAAAATACTGTAGTCATATCACTATAATCGGCATCGTTATCATCCGCAATTGTTAGCATGGCGCCTAAATCATTTGTTTTACTGTGATAGTCAGATTGTTTAATTTGTTTTTTACTGGGGGATTTGTTTTGTTTTATTGGCGCCTCTTAGTAGTTATTACACGTTCTGATAGCTGGAGGGGACTCAATCTGATAAAGACTGTGTGTGTTTGTGTCAATCAAACGGCATGTAACGCTGAACAATTTTGCTTAATTATTTAAATTGATATTTTACGATTTTGAAAACGGCAGCAACGACACTAACAATAGGTAATCTCACGAACTCAATCGGCATGCTTGTTTATGGAAGGGTTATAAGGTTAAATTTACATACATACATAGGTGCACCCATATTAATTATATGGTAATTTGTAGTTGTTATTAATAATTACATGAGCAAAGGAAATATTTCCTCATTTTGTGTGTGGTGGGTAATTTTTCCCATAGAACAAATACTCATGTAACTATAGGTCTTTATAGAGGCTAATTGGCCAGTATAAAGACCCACAGGTCTTTATAGAGGCCAATTTGCCAGTATAGAGACCACAGGTCTTTATAGAGGCCAATTGGCCAGTATAGAGACCACAGGTCTTTATAGAGGCCAATTGGCCAGTATAGAGACCACAGGTCTTTATAGAGGCCAATTGGCCAGTATAGAGACCACAGGTCTTTATAGAGGCCAATTGGCCAGTATAGAGACCACAGGTCTTTATAGAGGCCAATTGGCCAGTATAGAGACCACAGGTCTTTATAGAGGCCAATTGGCCAGTATAGAGACCACAGGTCTTTATAGAGGCCAATTGGCCAGTATAGAGACCACAGGTCTTTATAGAGGCCAATTGGCCAGTATAGAGACCACAGGTCTTTATAGAGGCCAATTGGCCAGTATAGAGACCACAGGTCTTTATAGAGGCCAATTGGCCAGTATAGAGACCACAGGTCTTTATAGAGGCCAATTGGCCAGTATAGAGACCACAGGTCTTTATAGAGACCAATTGGCCAGTATAGAGACCACAGGTCTTTATAGAGGCCAATTGGCCAGTATAGAGACCACAGGTCTTCATAGAGGCCAATTGGCCAGTATAGAGGCCAATAGACCAGTATAGCGAGCACAAGCCAATTGACCAGTATAGAGACCACAGGTCTCTTATAGAAGCCAATTGGCCTGTATAGAAAAAGCAGGTCTTTATAGTGGCCAATTGGCCAGTATAGGAGCAACAGGTCTTTATAGAGGCCAATTGGCCAGTATAGAAACCACAGGTTTTTATAGAGGCTAATTTGTCTGTATAGAAAACACAAGTCTTAAGGGGCCAAATGGTCTGTATAGAGACCAAAGGTCTAAAAGAATATTAATAATATTGATGGTTGTATATTGTAGTGTATCGGTTTGCTGTATATTTTTTTTTGTACTATAGGTTTATATTATAGTAGTCGTAGTATTATTTATTAATATATTTTTTTATTATTTTTGGATTGTTAATTTTTTATTTTTTGATTGTTTAATTTTTAATGTGTACACACGCCAAAATATAGAAGATTTATTTGCCATTCTAACATTCTTCGCCTTTGGCTAATTGTTTATTGATGCTAATAAATGATTTTGCAATAATATCCCAGTACCGGGATATAGAATTTTTATTATTATTCATGAAAATTAAAAAACAAAAAAAACAGTGTTTCTAATGACAATCACGCATTGTGTAGTACACACCTCAAATGAATTAAAGTGTTAACAACACAACGGTTGTCGAACAGAATGTTTAATGCCGATAATCTTTGAGGGTATTGAATAATTTAACACTTGGAACATTTCACAACACCTCCAACCCCCCATGACAATGAAGAAGAAATGTAATTATATTTTAATTGTCGTTGCTGTTGCTATTTCTCATGGGGAATATTGAGAAGATGCACTTGGAAAAAATCTGTGAATGTATAGGACTCAACACAGGGAGTCATCACTAGGAATACAAGAACTTTTCATGAATTTTATTATTTATTTTATGGAATGGTAGGAAATTATTTAAGAGGCGTTTAAGGGACAAAAATACGTTTTTCGATTTTTTGAAACCGTAAATTGGGACCCTCTTAAGAATATATCTTTATTAACAATAATATATTTTTACCATGTCCCTAATCAATATTCCTTAGAGGAGCAATTTTCAATAATTTTTTACCATGCCTGTTAATTAATATTCTTTAGAAAATCATTGTTTTCTTAATTTATTTTAAAAGTGTAAATAATTTTATTACAAAAAAATATCGACTAGTGTTAAAAATAAACACCTCAGATCAAAGTTAATTAATAAAACTTTGCACGTCAATCACATCCCGTGGCTCATGTAAACTATTAAATCATTTTTGCTGACATTTCACACAAAAGTTCCACCATGCACCACTCACCCCGTTTACCCCACGCCTTGCTAGCATTTGTATACAATATTTGTCATGATAACACACTTGTAATGTAAACTATGTTTTTGTGTCGATTATATTTCCATAGGGGCACTAAAAACCAATTACATTTAAAATGCAACTGATGTCTTATTTCCCGGCATTGCTGACAGCATATCAATGATTGGCGATGACATGTTAGCGCGATGAAAAACATTGATTGACTCAAATCAAGTCATTAATCATTAATACGAGTTGTAATGAAATAAAATAAAAAACACGCACATACACACCGACACATTCACACAATGCGCTACAAATCGTCTTAAATTAAAACAAACAAAACAATTAAGAGGTCTTAAAAATAGCTAGGTGCGTAATCCATACGCACGCACCCTCATACACCTTCCTTGCAATGAGGTAATTAATGCTTGCATGCGTGTGTGTGTGTGTGTTTTTTTTTTTTTTGAATCAGAACTCACCTTTGGGTATTGTGGTAACATGATAGAAATATGATTTAGGTTTTTGCACTTTCAATAAATCAGAGACATAAAAACGTCCGGCAATATCTTGACATGTGTCATTGCGTCCTTCACAAACACCGCATTTATCTGAAAAAGACAGAGAGAGAGAGAGGGAAAAGAAAAAATAAGTAAAAAATATGAATATAAGAAATTATGAATACGTATAATAAATATAGCTGAATGTAGATTGGGGAATCTTTGAAATAACTAAATTAGGCGGAACCGATTCCAATGGGTAATTTGTTGTTGTTTTCTTTAAGAAAAATATATCACTTATTCTATTTCGTATCTAGAGCACAGTTTGAGTAAAAACAACTAAAAATGTCGTTAAGTTCAACCGGTCCGAACTTTATGAGGGGGACATACCTCTTTTTTTATACCCTCCACCATAGTATGGAGAGTATATTGGTTTTGTTTTTCCGTTTGTAACGCATCGATATACTCATTTCCGACCCTATAAAGTATATATATTCTTGATCAGCGTAAAATTCTAAGACGATTTATGCATGTCCGTCTGTCTGTTGTAATCAGTCTATCGTCTAACCAAATTGAGATAGAGCCCCCAAATTTTGCATAGAGTCGTCTTTTGTCTGCAGGCAGGTCAAGTTCGAAGATGGGCTATACGTTTAGGCATAGCTCCCATATAAGGGTACCCCCCAATTTTTGGTATTTCGAGGTTCTCGAGCGTGTTTTTCAACCGAATTCGCTGAAATTTGGTACTTTGTGTTCTTATTGGGTACCAAATCAACCTACTAAAAATTATAAATATAGGTCAATTTTTCTGGTACCCCCCATATAACGGCGACCCTCAATTTTCGGTATTTTGAGGTTCTTGGGCGCGTTTTTCAACCGAATTCGCTGAAATTTACTACATTGGGTTCCTATTGGGTACTAAATTTCTCCACAAAAATTATGAATATAGGTCCGCTTTTTAAGGTAGTCCCCATATAACGGTACCTCCTAATTTTCAGTATTTTGGGGGTTTTGATCGTATTTTTCTGCCGAATTAGCTGTAGTTTAGTATTTTGAGTTCTTAATAGGTATCAAATCTCCCCACAAAAAATTATGAATATAGATCCATTTCTTCGGATAGCCCCTATATAGGGGTACCCCCAATTTTCGGTATTTTGGGGTTCTTGAGCGAGTTTATCAACCGAATTTGCTGAAATTTGGTATTTTGTAGTCGTATATGGTAACAAATCTCCCTACCAAAAATTACACTGTGCGACACGAAAATTTTTCAGGCGTTCTAATGTACCAATTCCGTTTAGTTGGAGTCCCTGGATCACGAAAATACCTTTGGTTTTTCTGGGTCACTTCGAAAATTAATTTTATAACGGTAAATATAGAGAAAAACGTGGTTTCATGGATTTTCCATTTGAAACTTGAATAACTTACTTACTTTATAACGGATTTATATTATTCTTTTTGTCTTTCGAAGAGTACAATTTTTCCTTTCAAGCAAGATATATATTTGGTAAATCGGTAGAGTATTGGCTGAGTTACAGCGGTTGAATTGTGAAAAAATACGCATAAAATGACAAAATTTATTTTTCTTCGGACTGTACGATGAAATTATAAGTCATATAAGCCATATAAGTTTTATTATATTACGGGGAAGAAAATTAAATTAGCTTTCGAAAATGATAAAAAATCAAAAAAAATCGGTTCAAAAATGGATGATTTATACACATTTTTGTATTGATCTAATATTTTCTAAAGGAACTATGGGTCTATTCTCGTTTCGTTTGCCTGTTACAAACATAACGGTTTGTAACAGGAAACGATACAGAGCCATATTTCCTTTAGAGAATATGCCTAGGCATCCATTTTTGAACCAATTTTTTTGATTTTTATCATTTTCGAAAGCTAATTTAATTTTATTCCCCGTAATATAATAAATACACCATCAATATATGTAAGGCTGAGGGTATAATTTGTATTAGAATCAATTTTGTATTAGAAATTAAAGTCGATTTTGAACCGGTTGAAAAGTCGACTTTTAGTCATAGACCAAAATCGAAAAGTATAAAATTTGGTCAGTGGCAAAAATCTAAAAGCCGACTTCTGTGCTCGACTTTGTATCCCTATTGCAGCCAATTATTTTAGAAAGCATGATCAGCTACTGAGTGGTACACCAACCTTTGTTTGCTTGGAACCTTCGGATATAATTCGAAAAAACGACTCATATTGTCCATGTAACTCTTTTAGAAATACGAGTAAAATTTCTTATAATCGTGAGTAAAGCTACTATTTTTTTTTTCAAAAATATCTAAAAGTTTCATTAATACCAAAACTTTCTTTCTTTCTTCTTCTTACTTTACGACTTTTTGCGCTCATTTGTTATTCTCTCGAATGTATTACTCCCAAGAAAAAAAGCCATTCACTGTTCGGTTGTGTTTTGTTCTGACATAGACAATCCTTCTCTCCCCTCACATAGTGGTTGTGTATGGCTATTATTCCTCTTTGCTATGAAACTCCTTCTCTCCACTTACTCGATTGAGGTTAGTTTAGCACTTCATTGTTTGCTTATTTCAGACATTACATTGTTATTACAAAATTCGCATATGTATTTTCCAAATTATTTCGATACGAGCACACGGTAGGTCAGAGGGATTAACATTGTTGTATGTGATAATTGTTCGAATTGTGACTTAATATGTGAACATGGATGTCTAAAAGACAACGAGTAAAGGCAGAATAAGAGATAAATGTAAAAGAGGAAAATCGAAACTACATAATGTTTATGTGCCATGAAAAAAACACACCATTAAAACACACTACCAAGGGTTTTTTACCCTCTCTGACAAGTTTTATGAATTTAATTCATTAAGTACTAAAATCCGAAAATTGGCAACACTTTCTGAACACTCTTTATATAATATATGATTAAATAATAAATTTTCTATGTAGGGGAATAATTTGTACAACAATAAAACCGTTTTTGATGATAAATGTTAGGACAGTTAGAGATATTCACCATTAATTCAGAATCAAAAATGTAAAATTAATTCGGTTGGAAAACTTTTTAAAATCCTTATATAAAATTGGAACAAATTTTGGATTTGTCAGAACATGGACTCTTCAAAATATATAAAATGGGCGGACCTTAAAATGGAGGATATGTCAAAATATTAACCAATAGTGACAAGTTTTTGGAAATTAAGACCACGAACCGATAATTTATGTTTTAGGAAAATGACATTAAAACAATTAAAATACTTAAAATAGGGCGGTACCTTCAAAAAAACTCTCCACTCTCCATCCACCTTATGAAAATTGGGCGACATACATATATAAACGTCTCGTTGTAAAGTTTATCTTAAATCGGTTAAGAATTTAATACAACTCCCATATACGGGCGGAATTTGCTTCACATTAAGAATATATTTATTATAGATATAGTTATTTACGAAAATACCCCCAAACTATCACTGAGGGTATACCCATAATTTATTTCTAGCAATTTATAGTCCCTCCCTCGTATTCAGAATAGTTTGCACAAAAATTATGCTGTTACTACAGCTAGCCCGCCAGCCAGGGTGTTTGAATTGGTGGTGGTGCTGTTGCTGCTGCGGCTGATAATAATGATGAGACATTTCATTATTTGTTATGATGATTATGAGTGACATTGACATATATATTTGCAATAGCACCGGTGTCGCACAGATGAGCACCCCATGATGCGACTGGTTCGTCATGAATCATTTGCTATGGTGGCGGTGGTTAATCTTCCTCATGTGTCGGTTGTTAAATGTATATTTAGAGAATAGAAATGTTGTTGGCATTTGTACAGTGCTGAATGTTTATGGTTTGTTTGATTTTTGTTCTAAATGCTAATTTTAGCTGCACTTTATTTTGTTGTTTTTCTCTTTTTTTACTCACCCAATTTAGCTATGGAATTGAGTTCGTTGTCACAGCCAGCCGGCCGGCAAACACCATTGATGCATTTATCGAATGTATCGAAGGAGCATGTGGTACCATCGATGACTTTCTCAGCCAGGCGGAAATAGCCGGTATTGCGATTTTCACCACGGCAATATAAATTGCATTTATCGTGGGATGATACTGAAAAGAAAATAATGGATAAAAGGAGGAGGAAATAATGAAAATGAAATAAGTGGGAATGACAAATTCTATTGGATTTTGAATTAAATATTATTGGGAAAATTTTAATATGTGATTGTACAGTACATATCGGGAATATAAGACCGAGGCTATACAATTATTAAAATGAATTGTTATAAGGCGACTCGGATCTCTTCTGCACTTTCCTTTTGATAAGTTGCTTAATTTTTATTTCGAAGCTTATGTACTGTACAAACATGTTTTATTATTTTTTCCAATGTACTGTGTAATCATTTATAATTATTTGCAAATGTAAATTCTTATTTTAGTTAGTTTCGTCAAATATTGACTTGATTGATCTCAGTTACTATTTTTATTTCGAAGCGTATGTATTGTACCACCACTCATTATTATTTTCAATGTAATGAACAATCACATTTTATTATTTATATAAATTCGCAATTCAGTTCATTTCGTCAAATATTGCTCAAAATCTACTACTTACATCCATATTTCGGTATCCACTTCGTATCCGGCGCAATACCCTTAATACCAAAACGGCGACCATTCATTTGATAACACTGCTGTTCGCGAGCATCCATTGTGCCCGGTGGACAATTTTGTGTGTTGCATGAACGATATTTTTTCCTTGCCCCTATGCAGTATTTTCCACCATTTTTCGGTAGTGGATTATTACATTCGCGCTGACTTTCTTGTACACCACCACCACAGGTTAAACTGCACGGTGACCATGAACTCCATGGACCCCAACCACCATGAATTGCTTGCGGTTGATAACCTTCACGTGGTACACATTCACCTTTCATACACCAATAACGATTTTCATTGCATGGTGTACCATCGGCCCAGGGTAGTAGACTAGAACGGCAATTTGTGTGACTATAGTGGGATTTACACCACAAACGTTTGCAATCGGCTTCGTGGGGGCAAAACACTGACTCGTTGCCATGTATTAGCTGACACTGCTGATCGAGGGAATAAATTTGTCCCGGTTGTAGGGTATTGTAATTGGGTACATATTTTGTGGGTGTGTCTTCAAGGCAGGTGGTATCTTCTTTTCTGTGGTTGGGAGGGAGGGAAGGAGATAAAACATGAGATTACAATTGAAGAAATAATATGAAAAGAATGACAAGAACAAAGTATCAGTATTACCATTGGATACTGATATTTATTTGATTTCAGCGGAGGGTGTTGGAAAGACTGGTTGAACTTCCGATATATTGAAAACCGATTAGGATTATTATAAAGAGGATATTCTAAAATAGTGCACCTATACTGACAATGATTCCCAAGGAAGTTTGGACAAATTGCAGCAACTATTAATGAAATTTTTTCATAAAATCACAAATTGCGGAATTGGAGTGCCGTATGGGGCAACACCTTAACGTGAACAAATATAGATATTGGGAGATTTTCCGATCTAAAATGAAAGCAAAATTTGGCAAATTTCAATGGAAGCGGCATAATTACAAAAATTTGTGATAAGTCTGCTCAAAAATTTAGTTCTATATCCTTGGCCTTTATATGGAGACCACGTGCCTACCAAGAACCCTAAATACCAAACCACAGCCATTTCGGTGGGAAAATAAAAATTCTTAAATTGTGTGGGACTCTTACATGTAGGCTTTGTCATAACATGGACCCATACTTGAAAATGTTTGGAAGACGTTTTTTTACAGTTGGAATATGGCCTATCAAAATACCTAAAATGGGTCAGAATATTTCATGGAGACTTTGTCAAAATATAGAAAAAATCTCCAAGGATCATTAAAATATCAACAATTGATGGGGACCAATATTGGGAGCTTTGTCGAAATTTGGTCCCATATTTTAACTTTTTGTTAAGAAGTTTATTAACAATAAACATCTGGAAAAACAGTCCATAAATTGGCCAGGACTATTTCATGGAGGCTATGTCAAAATCTGTATGTATAGAAAATTCCCCAAAGACCTTGAAAATACCTAAACCTTTATATGAGGACTTTGTCAATGCATGGGCCCAAATTTTGTTAAGAAGTTTACAAACACTTCGGCTGGAATATGGACCATTAAAATTCCTATTAAAAATATCCCGGAATGCCAATTTAAAGTTACTGATGTTCGGATATAACCATAGAGCGATTTAAATTCCTGAAATAAGGCGGAGCCTTTGTATGAGGCAAATGCCAAAACATAGACCCATTTGAAAAATTTATAGAGATCGACTCAGAATTAGGTAAAGCTTATATATAAATGGTGCATTAAACACTTTATATACAGAATGTCTCATAGAATAAAATTTTAGGTTTCCGATTTCGTACATCCCTTAAAATTAGTCTTGAACTTACTCAAAAAATTCCGAGACATAATGGCGTGAGCAATCCGACCATGACCATGGATGAATATCACGTTCCATAACACTGGACATGATGTGGCGACGTCTTTTCACGCCGGGTTTGTTGAATTGCTTGCAACGATAATCATCGTCATGTGGCATATTTAAACTAAAAATAAATAAACAAAAAATAGAAAAACACATGTTTATAAAAATTAATTAGTAAAAAATCGTAACACTTACATATGTCCCAATTCATGGGCAATGGTAAAGGCGGCCGGTAAACCATTATCCTGTACAATGGAACAGGATTTACGACGACAAACGGTACCAAGTTCAGCCAAACCCAATGTATCACATTTGGTTTCTCGATCTTTGCGACAAATCTTATCTCTGCAAGGTCAACGAAAAAAAAAAACAGAAACATAAAAATCAAATACGAATTACCAGCGGTCACCCTGACACCGAAAGATAAACAACATGTCCGCAGACATGTCTGAAATCCGCACACAGAATTCATATTTTGCTTCGCCCCTTCAAGGTTGTTGTAATAAACCAAATCATATCTAGTCATAATTTTCATCGTTCTATGGCAGTCTGTCTGTCTTTATGTAAGTATATATGTTTGATTCTCACTTACCTTGTTATTAGCATCGCTGTATCATAGTGATAACCATTTGTGGCTACATGTGAACAGAACGCCTCCAAAACTGTCTGATTCGATGAACCGGATTTTCGTCGTTTCTTAAAATCGGTTAGTACCAAAATATTGGCTACCGAAATTTTGATGGGATTACCGATACTGGCATCGGCAAAAACATTTGACACTATCGAGATCAGCGTTAGAATGTATGGCGTCAGATCTTCTTTGTGGAACTCGCGCATCGTCCGATCAACGGCTACCAACAGTTCAATGGTATATTGATTGCCTTCGTAATTGCGTTTCTTGCGCTTCAACTTGGGCATATTGCCGCCGCTGCTCTGTTGTTTGTCGATTTCACCTAAATCGATGTCAAGAGCGGAGACAGTATGTCTGGCATTGCGACGTGAATGTCGCCAGACTTTGTGTACGATTTCAGATGTAGCTGCGGAGGCATTGGGGCTATGTGAATCGTTAAATGTTTGATTGTTCTCCGGTTGTATGAGCAGAGTACCGAAACTTGTTTTAATATAACCCGTCTAAGAATATTAAAAAAGAACAAGAACGAAAAAAAGAAGTAGATGGAGAAGAAGAAGAGAAACAAAATGTTATTTTGATCGTCGATTAATAATATAAACAAATATTTATGAGAAATACAATTTTTAATTTGCAACGGTGTTTTCTGCTTATAGGCGTTAATTAAAAGCTGGTCTTAGTTATTAATAAACAATAAAATAAAATATATCTCTATATGAATATAAATGTTAATAATTTTTAATACTTTTTTTATATCATCAAGTTCTGACATTAATCTCTTTAATTATAGAGGAATATGGCTACAAAGACATCACTTTTTAGGATCGGCCGCTCGAAAAATAAGAAAAATATTTTTATACCATATATATTCTTGATTGGAAGACAATTCTAAGACTATTTCCATATCCGCCGGTCTGTGTGGCGTAGACCCATATTGAATGTTTTATTCAAAATAATTATTGGGAAATCTCCCTACTATATATTGTCAAAATATTAAAATTTATTAGTCGAACTATAGGTATAGCCCCCATATAAACGTATCCCTAAATTTTTGGACTTTCATGATTTAGGACCAACTGAATTGGGGTTGCAAATCTTATTACAAAAATTTTCAATATTATTCTACTATAGAAGACCAACATCAGATTATTTATTTATATAAAAGAAAATAACTCTGAAAATTAATCGAAGATTTCCCCCTGTCTACCCCTTTGGAGCCACTTGCTGTATTGAATATTTTCCCTGGAAAAGTGTGCTGTGAAAAAATTGTTTATCCACAAACGTCCCAGAATTCTAAATAACAGCTAATACAGACGATATATATAATTTTTGGTAGGATTATTTGACATATCGGTAAGAAAATGTATCAAAAATACCGAATAATAGGGGAACTGTTATAGAGGGGCTATCCCGAAGTATATGCCAATATTTATAACTCTTTACCTAATGAGACTTCAACCCACAAAATTACAGTCATTATTGTGCAAAATGTACCCAATTCCCCCAAAATAATTGTACCGGGGTTATCCTAAAAAGTGGGCCAATATTTTTGTAGGAAGAATCCAAAATATAAATTTACAGTCATTTCGGTTGACAAAAATTCTAAAATGGCGAATGTGATTTAGCTCGAAACTTAGGCTAATATTTGTAATTATACCCTACACAACTATGATGTATGGGTTTAATAGCTTTCTGTGGCCCTATGGGAAATGTTGGTCCGCGTAATATTGGTCCTAAGCAGTACACCTATCGTCATATCCATCCGTCTGTCCATTATAATATGTAAACACTCTACAGGCCACAGTTATAGACCAGTCGCCACGAACGTTTGCATGAAGGACCCTTTCTGGCCAATGCAGACGCCTATTGTTTTTGGGAATGGTCGGTTAATATTTAGAAAATGATATGGGTCAACTACGTTGATTTAGAGGCTAGAATTATGAATATCTTCCTTGGAACCATGTTTATCATACAACAAATTTAATTGAATTTAATTAAAACAATTTAAACCGAGAGACTCCTGGAGGTTTCCCCTTCGCTTCTACTTACCATGCCGTGACAGAGTGACACAGACACCGCTGACTGATCGTCACCTTCTACATGACCTTTGTAGTAGCAGCCCAAATAGTGTCCCTCTTCTAGATCAATTTCTTCGCTGCGATTATTTAAAATGTTAATGACCTAGGGGTTGAAAAATAAATGTGAAAATAGAAAAAATATATAAATTTAAAATTTTATAATTAATAAAAAAATGTTGTTTCATTGAAATAATCAAAATTCATTAATGGAATACCCATTATGTTTTTTCTTATTCATTTATCATTGAGGCAAGTGTTAGGTTTCATTTTTTATTCAAAAAATGTTGGGATTGTCTTGGCTGTCTTAAATGCAAATAAGTTTCTTTTGTGCAATTAGTCATGGGTTTCTATCTTTAAATTGTTTAAACATTTTAATTAATAGCTTGGTCGTTAAGTACTGAATGGGAATTAAATGGTGTATTTATCTTCTTAAATATATGATTGAAATGTATTCAAGTTTATTTTTGTATTTTACTTCTATGCCAACAAAAATTGACAAACATTTCTATATATCAGTATATATTTTATTTTATCCAATAATAACCAGTACTCATATGCGTCAGAGTTGGGCCGTTCCGGAACGAATTAGTTAAAAGGAACTATGCCTGTAACAGAGGCGGTTTTTTTCATTTATATATTTGCTTTAGATCCAACAATCAAGCCAATTGTCAAATCTTTATTAAAAATCTTATTTTCGCAGTTTTGGATTATTTTTATTTATTATTTATGTTGTTGTAGTTTTTTTGTTATTTTTCACATACCCTAAATGTTTCGGCTGGGATAAATGAGGTATCTTGATGTAATACCAAATGCAAACGTTGTCCAAATGCACTGAATATATATTCCGGATGTGGATCCCAGATTTGACTAGATTTACTACGAAATGTACCCGTACCACTAAATGCGGAATAATAATCTGCAATGACATAGACATAAAAATAAAACAATTCAATTAAAAACTAAAGTTATTGAGGGAAGAGCTGTAATTAAACGTTGGCAAAATTATCAATTCATTTGAACTATTTGGAAGTTTAGTTTTTTTCGTAAAATGTTGTTAGTTTTTTCATCGAAAATATTATAATTCAAAATATTATTTTAATTTAAAAAATTATATATATTTACCATTATTATTGCTATTATCTAAATTGCGTTTCGATTCGTATAACAAATCTTCGGCATTTAATGTAAAATTGTGAAATTTAATTGGTGTCACAAATTCACTGGTATATTCATCAGGGATACTATGGTTAATATCTTCGATATCATTTTCTATATCATTTGATAAATCTGAAAAGAGAACAAAAAATAAATAAACAATTAAAAATAAATAAATTAATTTGTTAGTTAAAAAATAGATTTGTTCACAAAAGGTTTGACATTGAAAAAAAGAACAAAATCGTTAAATTCTTTTGTCTAGAGAGATTTTCTGTCTATTGAAGGTCTTAAGAGGTCCTCTTCCTTAAGTAGACTTCTAAATATCTTCCCTCTCAGGTGCCATTCTTTTCATAGAAGGCATCTTAAGTCGACTGGCATTCTAATAACCAATCTCGCCATCTACACAAAAAGATAACACATAATAAGAATGGCGGGAGAAAGCGCCGCCCAGAAGAAAAGGGCAATACTAAATAAGTAAGGACAAAGACCACTGCACAAAATTCAAGGAGGCGATGATTCTAGGCAACAATAAATGGCAGCCCCATCATATGGGGAAATGATTAACAAAACTAATACAAGGACTATTTGAGTAAGATGGTTAGCTTAATAGAGATCCTATGCTCTCAAGAGATAAAAAAATTCATAGAAAACTTATAGAAGGTATTGTTCAATTGAAGACTCATATAATGCCAAAAGCGTTATAGTCGGTCTTCGTATATTTAAAAAACAAAAACATTCTCAACAAACAATTGTTTTTATTTATAGAAGGTCTTCGATATAGGTGAGGTATAGAGTATGTTCAGTCACTTGGATACCTGTTGAAGACATCTTTAGAAGATCCATTAAAGATCTGATAAAAACAGAGTTATGGAAATTTTCTACTAGTTTGCAGTATATACTTCAAACTGTCTTTGATCAAAGAAAATCCATAACTGAAGTGGGTTTTAGTCTACTAAAAAGTTCTTGTTTAAGATGTCTTCTGTTTATGGAAGACTTTAAATTGCCTTCTTTATTTAAAATACCTTAAATAGCTTCTAAATTATGAAACCGGTTTTAATACCCTATATGTATTCCATTAGAAAGCTAATAAACAAACACGATTACATATGTCAAGGATATACAAGGAATTGAGTTAGAATAATGTAATTTCCAAAAATACGTGAAACGGCTACAAATTAAGATAGACAGGCGACTACAGAAGGTATCCAGGCGGTCTTATGTCTTAAGCTAATATCAGTTCATTCTGCCTATAGAAGGCCTCTAACAGATCTTTGGATATCGTCTGACCATAGAAGCCTCAAGAAAATATTCTATATTCTACCTCTAAAAGCTGTTCTGTATAAAGATGATCTCATGGAGATATTTTGATTATATATGATCTCTAAGTTATCTTCTGTGTACAAAAGATCTCTAGAAGGAACTCCAGGGTGTATTATGTTTATCGGAAGCATCTAAGTTTACTTCTTCTGTATATAAACGTTTCTTCTTCTGTTCATAGTAGGATTTTAGGAGGATTTTGGTCTATAGAAGATCTATTTATAGGTAAATTGCTACCAGGAGAAAATACCAAACAACAGACACTCAGGTGGGAAAATTAATTCATTTTGGTTGTAAAAAAAACTGGTACCGGGGGCTACCCTAAAAAGTGGGCCAATATTTTTGTAGGAAGATTCCAAAATATAAAATTACAGTAATTTCGATTGACAAAAATCCAAAAATGCCGAATGTGATTTAGCTGGAAACTTAGGCCAATATCTATAATTATACCCTATACAACTATGTTGTGAGGGTATTATAGCTTTGTGTGGCCCCATGAGTTTGTAACGACGCCAAATGTTGGTTATAGACCCAATTTTTAGTACACCGATCATATCTCGACTGAGCTCAATCGATCAAGACATATTAATCCATCCGTCCGTTTGTCTGCCCGTTATAATATGTAAACATTCTACAAGCCACAGTTATGGATCAATCGTCATGAACTTTTGCATGAAGGACCATTTCTGGCCAAAGAAGACCCCTATTATTTTTGGGAATGGTCGGTTAAAATTTAGTGGATAATATGGGTCAAATACATTTTCTAGTCGCTCTAGAGGCTACAATTATGACCCGAATACAACGAAATTTTACACGAAGCAAGGGATCTGACAAAGGAACAAGCATGGCTTTTTCATGATTCTACAAGCCACAGTTATGGATCAATCGTGTAGGGTATCATATGGTCTGTTTTCGGTTTGGATATTTTCTACCCAATGGATATTTTCTATCCGAACTATAAAATTACATCCATTATGCCTGACTTGACCCCAGCTAACTTTTGGCTCGTCCCAATAATTTTTCCTCTTACCGAAGAAAGTCTAAACAGGAGCTGTTGGCCATACATTTCAGAGGCTTTTAGATTTTGATCCGAGGGGAATTTGTTTAAATGGGACAAAAGGTCTATTGAGGAATAAGTAAACGGTCCATTTCTTGATAAGATCTTAACGGTTCCTTTGATGTCAATCGCATACAAAATATGGGTGCTATATCGAAATACGATCATCACCAATTTCTTCGTAATTGTAACGGGTAGTTTGTTTATAAAAAATATTTCACAAGTCTATCTTGTGCATAACAGCCTGTTTTTGTAAAATTCGAATAAAATCCATTCGAACGAATTACTACCAAACCTTTATTTATATAAAAAATATTTTTTTGATTCTAAACAAAAATAAATGACATATTTTTCAAAAACAAGGAGTTTGGTCGTGAGTCACTCGAATTCGTTCGTTTAGAATTTTACAAAAACAGGTTGTAAGACATTAAAATGCCCCAAGGCATCATAGCCTGTACACCAGTATGATGTATGCTGCACATAGTTGTATACGTTTTTCATAAATTTCACGAGCTTTCTAACATCACACTTCGGGCTTAAATTTTATTTTATTGACAGGATTTTAGACACAGAATTAAACAACAAAAACTACAATTTTTTAATTGTTTAGCTATACTTACCATCACCGATACCCCAGGATTCTTCATCACCTTCAAATGTCTGATTATTATACGAGGTAATATCGGTTATATCGTAAAGTTTATCGTCAACATTTACAATGATATCACTACTACCACCACCACCGCCACCTCCATCACCTACTGTATCTATCGTTGTGATTGTTTTCGTCGTTGTCGTCGTCGTATGGGTCGGTGTTGTCCTCGTCGTCGTTGTTGTTATTTCCTCACTTCGGGAGGGATTTGTTATTGCTATACTAGTGATTGTTGTTGCTGTTGTTGACCAGTTACTAATTGTGTTTGTGTGTAGAGGTGGTGGTCTGGTGGTGATTGTCTCCTTGACCGGCAGTGAAAAAAAGATTATCAAACCAAGGAGTATAAATAGGCAGGTGGTGAGTATGAGAAATGCATTTTGTTTCCAATGGGTCGACATGTTGCTGCATTTATTGCGGTAGAACCACCATTCACAGGTTTTCTTGATGACCAACTATAATGAAAGAAAAAAACCAAATAAAATTGAGATTAGAAAATAAATAAAAAAATTAAATAAACAAAAAATTTAATAATAAATATAATGAAAACGAAATATTAAAAATAGGCGGCTGGATATGGTCTTAATTAAGCATATCGTCCTTTATGACCGAACTTAGTCATGTGGGCGTATTGGTACTTGTTGCCTTTATGTAGGTTCTTTAAGAGTATTATATCGCTTTAATTTAAATTCTAAAATTTTCTCTCTTGGTTGATATTTTTGATACTCAATTCTGTGTTACATTTTGTGTTGTTAGATGCATTTTTTACATTAACAAATTGTTTTTGAAATTATTGACTATCGAAAAAAATGTTTTTTTTTTTGCCTGGAAAGAACTTGTGGTTTCCAGTTTTTTGTTTGACACACTAAACACCCTGCTATGCCAAGTCAACTAATAAACTAAAAATATTACTTTAGATAATTGTAAAAATATTATTCTAACATACTAACACACACCTTTAACCAATACACTGCTACCCCTCAGCATATCCTCTTCATTTGATATTCACATCACTTTTAAGTAATTATAATTTATAACACATAAAACTGAAGAAAACTAAAAAAATTGAAATGTAGTCAAGGGCCGCCGACCGACTGCCGACACCTCAAACTCTTTTAGAAGTTGTCTTTTTTTGTTTGATGCCCAAGTGGAACGTGTGAGAAACATCACCCTGATAACATGAAACTTAATGCGGAACATGGACATGAGCCAAGTGATGTGTCTCTTTAACACCACGAAACTAAACGAAGTGCGTGTTAACGCATGTAAAATCATTCTATGGCTCACGCACTCAACTCATTCACTCACCCAGTATTCTACAATAGAATGACAGCTCAAGTTTTTTTTCGAACTTGTTCTTTTGTTTAATGCCTAACTATGCTCAACTGTGATGTCGGACAATAGAAGTAAGCACGGATTATGCTTAGACACATTTGGTTTTTTTATGTTGGAACATTTAAAAGTTGTAACAAGGTGTCAATAATTTGTATATATGGGTGATTCCATATAAGGTTTGATTTTACATATGTCGTGTGAATAAAAACACATGTTGGAGGAAGTAAATTTTTTGCCGTCTTCCTTATCTACGCGAAAGAGGAAGTTTTTGATAATATTTTTATAATAACCATAAAAGTCCACATTTGGATTGACACAAAAATGATTTTAGAATAGTTTGATTAAAATCGATTTAATGATCGATTATATATTTATTGACCTCACATAACTTACCGACAAATTCGGAATTGCTTAATAATTTTTTTAAATAAATATTTATTTTTTGTAACTATGAATTTGTCTCCTTTTTGGCGAAGCTTTAATTTGCCGGGCCCAACCACAGACCGTGTTTTTAGTGGAAATGTGTGGTGTTGAGTAAATAATGTCCGCTTGTTTGTATTTAAAATAGAGGTTTAGTATTTTGTACCGGTGTTCACAAAAGTCTCATGAAAGACTTAATTGTTGTTCCCTCCACCAAAAGATTCCATGTATATTAAATTAAAATTAAATATTTATTGGATACCGCATAGCTACAGTCCTATTTTCGGTATTTTTAAGGTTTTAGTCAGATTTTTCATCTGAAGGGACTATAATTTAACATTCTGTGTGAATGGAAAGTAAGTAATATTTTTGCAGAACATTTCTATATTTTGACATGGATGCCAGCTTCATTGTAGTTAGTTTTGTAACCCTCTGCACATTGCCCCAGCAAAGAGGATATAATTTGAAATTTCTTGAAGGGTAAACAACTACTTCGCACAAAGTTTTTAATATATAGGTCCATATTTCCCATATGAAGGATTGCCATATATCCCATTAAGAATTCCGATGATCGTTCTAACTATTGAAAAATCCTATTGGAGATGAAGGGCCTTGGTGTGTATATGAAAATCCCAGAAGGAAAAATTCGCCATTTTGCTGGTGACCCTATTATATTTGAAGAGATAGCTTCATATCTTCATTCGGAGCTACCGTATGCATTTTTGGGCCACATTTTTGCAGTAAAATCATATGAGGAATTTTTTTGTAGAACATTTCGACCTTTTAAGTCGTTTCCTTGTTTGTCCTTTTCGTGCTTAATTTATTGAACTGGACTTCAATTAGCACAGCATGCGATTTGCCATCCTCGCAATATTTTACAAAAATGTTGCTCACAAGATTTTAGGTGAGGTCCTCAAAGACAAGAAATCGATATTTTAACGTTTTAATGATCTATTCTCAATTCTACCCGTAACACGGTTCTAAAACCTTACCCAATAAATCCAGTATAAGGAATGCCTTATAATGTACAACTGATTCGTCAGAATTATTTTCTAAAAACATATACATGCCAAATACGTCAAAAAGCCAATTTCGGGGAAATAAAAATAAAATAAATATTAATAAATTTGAAACCTTTTAAAAAACCGGTTCTATTTCCCTCGATTTTTTTACGTATTTGAAAATTTTTATTCAATCAATATAGCAATAATTTAGTATTTTGGATTCTAATTGGTTAGCAAATTTTTCTACCAAAAATATTTCAATATTAGTCCACTGTTTTGGGTTGCTACCTATAACTCTCCAATTTCGACATATTGGGAAGTTTGGACAAATTTTCTAACAGAGCATTTTGGGTTTTCATTGGTAGCAAATCTCCGTAGCAAAAGATATCAATATTGACTCAAGTTTCGGGGTAGGCCTCTTAGAAAGGTACTTTGAGGATTTTGGCCATTTTTTGAACAAACGTGATTGTAATTTAGTATTTTGAATTCTCATGGGGTAGCAAATCCTCCTACCAAAAATAAATACATAAATATTGGTTTACTTTTAAGGGTAGCCTCCAAATAAGGCCACTTCCTGAATTTCGATATTTTGGGGGGTTTATGGTTTTTTTGAATCCTTATTGAGGCGAAAATCATACAATACCAAACATTTATCAATATTGCGTCCAATTTTTAGGATATTTTCCATATAACGGTTCTCCCCAATAATGACATTTTGTCAAGTTTGGATACATTTTTCCACCGAATTGGCTCGAATATAATATTTTGAGTTCTTATTGGTTGTCAAGTCTTCCTTCCAAAAATGTACCATGGCATAATTTTAGTTACAGATTTTAGGTATTTTGAATATCCACATCATGGTGAAGGAGGTATAAAAACTACGACCCGCCTGATCATAACGACATGTTTACTTGTTAAAAGTTATAAAAACAAAAACAACGATAGCTATCAAGAGCACACACTATTATGGCAAAGCTCAACAACTACTCTGGAATGCATTTGCTCTGTTTGAAATCAGGAGGGTGTTAATTGAACAACCTGCTAATATTCAACAATATTCGAAAATTAACCTGCAAATTGCTTTTACAGTTCATAATTATAAATGTTCGGCAATGCCTTTGTTGTTGTTGTTCTTATAGTTGTTGTGTGTTTTTATTTCACTGCTAATTAGTTTGTGTATTATTTACCATTGTTAGCCCTTATTTTCGGCGTCTATTTTATTTGTTATTGTTTTTGTTCTTTTGACACATAGTTTACACACTGTAAACTTGTAAATGAGTTTTTAATTATTTAACTTAAGACCCGCAATTATTATTTGATTTGTTATAATAAAAACATCCATGTTTTCTTGTTATACTTTGTTTTATAATTAGTGTTGTTGTTTTTGTGTTTCATTACTCGACGTGAGTTCATTTAATTGGTTGTCAAAGACACATTAAAACAAAAACGAGAACAACGAAAACATTTTTGTTATTAAATATTAAAGCTAGTTTAGTGTGGGGTTGGTCGCAACTTGACTAGCTGCCGAACACATGCCTACCTACAACAACATTTTAATTTAATTGTAATTGCCTGGGAATATTTTTTGCCAGCAATTTCACACTTCGAATCAGAACAGAAAACAAAAATGTCTGGTGCCTGGGAGGCATAACAACATTTTCCATTCCACTTGTGATAGTTTTGGAATGCGTGTTTGTTTTTGTGTGTGTGTGTTTTAATGAAAACATTTATTCAGTGACACCTAGATAAACATTTTAATTTATTTTAAATACTTAAAACTATGTTAAATGATTTTATTAACCTCAAAGAATTTTTCGGAATTTTTCTTTTTGCATAAATAATTATTTGGAAAGTGTGATAAGAATTTGTTTTTCTTTTGTTTCTTTTAAGATAAACAGCTTTGGTAATCAAAGGCATTTTTCTTTATTTTTTTATTTTTTTTTGTTTAAAAAAAATAAACATTTTAAAATGAACTTTAGAACATAGATAATATGTTGAGGGTTTTATTGGCCAAAAATATTCTTAGCAATGGATAATTAAATAATAAATTACAATTTTTACACATATTTCACCTCAATTGGATAACACTATGAGACATGATTATGGGGGGTAGAAAATTCCTATTGGGGACGAAAGTATATGAAAACACCGGAAGGAAAAAATCGACATAGGTAAAAAAAGAGATATAACGTGGTCATATTTTTTTGCTGGTTACCCCATTATACATGAACATATAGCTGAATATCTAATTTTTGCATAACATTCCGACCTTCAAAATCGATTCTTTGTGTCTTTTTCGTCCTTAATTTATCGAAGCGAACTCAAATTATCACAAGTTGGAATTTTTCATCTTCGCAATATTCTATAAAAATGTTGCTCATAAGAATTTTGGTGGTATCCTAAACGACTAGAGATCGATATTTTAACGTTTCAATGGTCTTTTCTCCATTTTACCCGTTTCTTGTCACGAAAACCCGAAAATATGGGGCCTAGGCCTAAATGCTGCCGAAATAGTTCATTCTCAAACCTGACGTTCTAGTTTATTATCTCGATATCCTCCAAAGGTAGAATGATAACAATAGATGGCTAGTCGTCTTATAGCCTAGACAGACGACAGCCTTAATTTGCATTAACAGCCTTAATTCAAATTAACTTGTACATTATCCTCATTTTTATGTGTTGTTAATGCACAAAATCAAACTGTATTTATACTGAATTAGGCAATTTCAATATGGCAATGCTGTCGAAAATTAATTGTTTCTTGTCAAATTTATTTATATTTTTGAAAATAAATATAAGAAATGAAGGCAAATTTCAACCATTTTTTGAATTGGGAGCTGTTTTGATAATATCATAGTTGCTATTCCTCCTTTATGTCATGTATCTATTTCCTAAAGATGTAATCACAAACAAATGTAAGAAATTTTCAACACACAGACAAACAATTGTTTTGAAGCAAAAAAATGTTTTGTAAATGCAAAAATATTAATTCAAATTAAGAAAAATAAATTTTTTCAATATAAAAATTATTTAATAATTATTTAATTAATAATTTTTTTAATTATAAAAATTAATAATTTTTGGGAAGGAGATATGTTACCAAATATGACTGCGAAATACCAAATTACAGCCAATTTGGTTGAAAACTGCGCTCAAGAACCCCAAAATACAGAAAATTGGAGGGTATCCTTATATGGGGGCTATCCGAAATAATGGGCCTATAATTATACATTTTTGTGAAGAGATTTGGTACCTACTAAGAACTTAAAATACTAAAGCAAAGCCATTTCGGCAGAAAATGCGTTCAAAACACCCCTTAATAACATAAAATTGGGGGTACCGGTCTACCAGAAAAATTGGAACTATATTTATAATTTTTAGTGTAGAAATTTGTTTTCCAATAAGAACACAATGTACAAATGTATGCGAATTCGGCTGAAAAACACGCTCAAGAACTCAAAAATACCGAAAATTGGGGGTATTCTTATATGTGGGCTATACGAAAAATTGACCTCTATTTATAATTTTTGTGGAGAGATTTTCAAAATAGTAAATAACAGCCATTTGGGGCGACAAATGCGTTCAAAACCACCCCCCAAAAAAAAAAACTTAAAATTGGGGGTACCGTTATTTGGGGTCTACCAGAAAATGTGGAACTATATTTATAATTTTTATTGGAGAAATTTGATACACAATGTACCAAATTTATGCTGGTTGAAAGAAAAAAAACAAAGCTCAAGAACCCCAAAATACCGATAATTGGGAGGTACCCTTATATGGGAGCTATGCCAAAACGTGGACCGATAATTTTGGCGATCTATCTCAATTCGTTTAGAGGCTACAATTTAAGATATTACATAGAACAGAGGAAATTAATCGTGCATCATTAAGACGAAAATTACTTTTTTGGAGTTATGCCTGTCTTGCAGCAAATGAGCGATATATACTTTATATGGTCGGAAATGATTATTTCGAACGGAAAAACAAAATTAATGTGCCCTCCATACAATGGTGGAGGGTATAAAAATGATCACGCCATATCTTCAAACATTGACCTATGGCGAATTCTTCCTTCTGGGGTTTTCATAGAGTCACCAAGGTCTTACATAGGAGTTTTCCATCAGTGTAATAAATGTGACCTGTACTTGGTCTGGGCATATATACAGACGAGTATCGACTCAGAAAGTTGAAATTTTTTCATTCGTATCTTACATTCAAATGGACAAATGAGATATCATGTAACACTGTGAGGTGTAGCACCTACACCTTAAATATAAATAATTGAAGCCAATGGAATTGAACCAATATGAATCATGGTAATTCCTAACAATTATCAGTTAATCTTTGTTAAAATCTTTATTTTCAAATTTCAGGAAATCCATACTTCCCAGAACATAATAAGAACAACGCCAAACGTCACTATTGTATTGACCGTTAAACCCAGAATCCATAAAAATTCTGTCATTACATGCCAAATAAAGTAGATCACTTGATCACGAGCTTATTTCGGATTAAAATAAAAAAATCGAGAGCAAAAATATAAATACCCCTTGGTATTGCCAACTTATAAATATGGTAACCGAATGATGAACAACTCCCACACAAATAAAAAAACTGCCAAACCAAATTTGTGAATGCAAATCAAATGAAACAAAACGTCAAACACGTTTCCATAAATATCCAGATGCAATAATGTAATTAATATCTCAGTCAGTGGTGGTGTGTTTTATATATATAAAACACACAAAAAATAATCGGAAAATTAAAATAAATATGTTTATATTTGTTTAAAATTCTCAAGAATTGCTTTATATTCTAACGAAATATTGCATGTAAATGCAAAACATTTTGTTTGTAAATAAAAACGATGGCATCATGAACTTATATTTACAGAAAACGAGAACTGCAAAAATATACAACCGAAAATATAGAAAAATTGCTTGGGGCTTTGGTGATGTTTTTATTTGCCATCTACCCCACCCCTGATTACTCTGTGCACCGGAGGCTACTATTTTTATTTGGATGAGAAAAATAAAAAAATAAATAAAAATCACAAATCTATTACAAACAAACTTGACTCGTAAAGAGATTTAAGTATTACAAAATAATTAACACCTTAACAATGAAAACAAACAAATAAATAAACAGACGGAAGGACGGACGGACAGACAACAACAGAAAGCGATAGACAGATGGGCGTTTTAAAGAAAATAAATGGATGGTTGGATGGACAGAAAGCAACAGTCAGCCACACGTTTGAGCAACTTAAATTAATGAATGAATGAGTTACCGGCCTGACATGTTTGCTTGTAGGTAAATGGTAGAGAGGAAAAAATGGATTTCTGTTCAAATATTGAAAAATGACAATCTGAAATATTTGTTTTTGTTGAAAAAAAGGTCATAACCTACAGGAGAGACTGCGATATGCCCTACTCCTATATAACTGCAAAATAAAAAAATGAACGAACTTGAGAGGGAATAATCTTCATTAAAAGGAGTTTAGGTGCTTTAGGATTTCTTCAAAGGAGCTACATGGTTATTGGATGAGGAAAGCAGATATCAAATATTAAGAACACCTCTATTAGACAAAATGTCAGAAAGTCCGGTTTTAGATGAAAGAAAGAAAACACACAGAAAAACTTGTTTTCCTATGAACAATTTTAAAAGTATTTTTTTACGGACTTGATATGGAAAATTCATATAAAAAATTTCCCTGAATTTTTTGGTTTGCAGTTAAAATATTTTTTCTTTTTCAAAAATTAGTAGCATATGTTATTCTATTACTGACCACTGTAGCGTATTATGTTATTGAGTGTTAGGCAATTATTTGAGTACCCAATTTACCAGACATATCTAAGGAATGTTCAATGTTTTGACTTTACAACTTTATGATTTCACAAAAGCAGCAAAAACAACAACAAGTCGTAAAGAATTTACAGCTGCAGATAGAAATCTTAACAGCAAATTGTGTTGAGTACATTTTTTGAATGTTTCTCTAGTTGTTTTTTGTTTTCGGTTGTAGCTTTGACAGGTATACAGTGTGCTATCAATTAAACAAAATCTCCACCGAATATTTTGAACACTAGTTAACAATTTGTTTTATAAAATGGGTAACATATTCGCAGAATAATTCAGATTTAAGATAACCCCTTTTTCAAAAAATTTAATTTTTATTTAATTCGAAACTAACTAATTCAAAAAAGTCCCTACTAAATTTCAAGTGAAAATCCCAACAACTCTTGAATATATAAGCGATTTTCGGTTTTGGTTTTGCCCCGGTGCAATTTTACAAATATCTTCGGATTTTTTGTAGGTTTTGAATAATTCGTTTGAATCATATCGAATAATCCACTCGTTTCATGTGAAATTTACATTAGTGGGATTGTTACCAGAAAGAATGGGTTGATGGGTCCTTTCTTCTGACTTCATCTAGGTTTGATACAAATATTACGATGTAAATATTTTGGATCAAATCGGACACTCCACTATCTTAATATTGAATTTACAAATATTCAAAATTTTAAATATTGTAGGAGCGAGGCACCAGGAGGAGTGGATCGATGGGACCAATTTTATATATAAATTTGTTTAAAATATTCGTTTCTGTAAAGTTTTGTTCAAATCGGATTTAAATTAATTTGCAGCAATATGTGGACCATTCTGTGGGAGAGGCGCCGGTATGAGTTACCGATTTTCCCCATCTTCGAACTAGAACTGGAGTCTAAAAACAATATTTCGATGAGAAATATTTATATAGAAATGGTAAATAGACACAGTTCGAAAAATTAAAAAATGTCGGGACTTCTAATCGGACTGCCATTCGAATGACCAACCTCGTCTTTAACACAAGCGGATAACACCAAAGAGGAATGTCATTCAAAAAAATTGGCAACACCAAATAAGCAAAGACCCTAACCACAGCACAAAGATGGCATCCCCATGACATAGTACAGGCTAGCTTCTGACTTTATACTTACTGAAATTAATGAAAGGAATTTTTATCAAGATTAACACAATGCCAAATAGAGTAAGTTGGCGATGATTTGTGGAAGCCCTATGCTCCTAAGAGAAAAAATCGGGCTACCATACATAAATTCTAGCTGTTGTCGCTCCAGAACAATTGAGAATATCGTCGTTTTTAAGACAACCATTCTAATAGCCAACCTCGGCAATAATATAAACACATGGGGGTACCACGAAATAAGTGTCAGGAGATAGCGACAGCCAGAGGAAAATGACCTTACGATATAAGCAAGGACCCCAACCACTGCACATCAATTCAAAGAGGCGTTATTGGTATGCCACGATAGATGGCAGACTCATGGCTTCGGATCGGAGTCAGTAATGAATCACCTACTTAGGTGTAAATGCAATAATGATATAATAAACGAAACTAATAGAGTAAGTTGGCGATGTTTTGTAGAAGAGAAGGAATGGGAGAAAAAAATCGGACTGTCATACAGTAATTGTTTGTGGAGGTTTTGTCGCTTCATATCAGCTAAAATTATCGTCGTTCTTTAGAATTGGGCAGTGAATAAAATACTGAAGCCGATCCCCAATAACGTTGTGCTTTTGCCGATTGGGTCCCTCAATGCATTAACATGTCACTATTACCTCAGTGACAACTTCAACACTTAAAATTGTCACATCTGGGGCTAGGAAATCCCGATAGTGTTACTGTTTGGTGCGGTTTATGGAAAGTCGGAGAAATTTACGAAAATAAGGTTGGAACATCATTGAAATTCGTTTAATTTAGACAGGGCGGTAAAAGTTTCAGGCCCATGTTATCTCTCGAATAGTTGATAAGCGTAGAAACTTTGTACTGAAAGCTTGAACATGGTGCAATTTTGGGTTTGCAGGCTACAAACTCATTCGAAAATCGAAATTGAATTGGAAAATGTCAAAAATGCCCTTACCAAAAAATTATTATTACTGGCCTACTTTTTTGTAAACATCCCTTTTTGGTATTTTTAATGCCCCAACCTTTCTTGTATTTTTGAGGTTTAGTCCCACTTTCAATCGGCATTCAGGGTTTTTGGCAGGAAAAACATTTATTTTCGATATAGGTCAATGTTTTAGAATAGCTCCCATTTTCGCTGTTTTGAAAGTTTCAGCGGAATTTTGGAACGAAAAGGGGTGTCATTTGGTATTAAGGGTTCTTGGAAGGTGAATATGTTTGTATAGAAAATGTTTGATATATATCCATGTTTTGTGGCATGGCTCTCATATCTCCGCTCCATTTTCGATATTTGGAAGGTTTTAGGTGACTTTTCCAATCATTTGAGGTATTTGAGGGTTATTGCAGGGCGAAAAAGATTTTTCTAGAAAAATTTCCATGTAGGTCCATGTGTGATATAGCTTGCATATAAATGTCCCATTTTTTGGTATATTGAATGTTTTAGCCGCATTTCGAAGAGATGTGACAGTAATTTGGCATTGCAGGTTATTGGAGTGTGAATATAATATTTATTTATCCAGAACACTTTTTGATATAGATCCATACTTTGGCAAAGCTCTCATATAAATGTTAGGCTGATTACAATTTGTTAATTAAAATTTGATGCATAAATTTAGAATTTCATTGTCTCAATTGCCGTCAGATATGTGGTTAAAGAATTACATTTCTTAGGGAATATTACAACATTAATTATTTTTTTAATTCATAGCGAACAGTGTCGAACAGTGTATCATTGTAAATGTGTAAGTGATTTTGTGTGTGTTAAGATGTTAAAATGTTGTATATTTCAGTGATTTTTTATTTTTCTGTTTTTTTTTGTTCAGGTAACGGCAGCTGCACGAGATTCCAAAAAAAACGCCATTCACAAAAAATCTTTGACTGCGATGTATTGCTGCTCGTTTGCTCGCCTACGAAACACATCAGACAGTTTGTCGACTCTGGTATTAAGACAAATATTTAACAGCAACAACAACAACATCAACAATGAAAACAAATGTTTGTATTTCGCTTAAGACTTAAATAAATAGCAGCAGCAACAACAACAAATACAACAACTGCCACTAGATAACAATGGCTCTAACAATATTAGCCAAATCTGTGCATTAAAAATAAAATATTGACATTTTTAACATAAATTTGTAAGGTAAGGAAAAAAACGAACAAAAAGATACCAGTGAAAAAAAAAACTTTGATGTGGAACAGGTTTAAATGGTTTGTATGGGGGACCAAATAAGTTTGAATGGTTGTATTAAATTTGAAAGCTAATGAATAAACTCGTGCGGATGAGATAAATGGAACTCTAGAATCTGCGGTATCTTTAGTTCTTTTTTTTCTAAATAGTTACTCTTTGGTAAATGACCACTTGTCCACATGCCACAATTTTCAATAAATTTCACACAAATTAATCCAAGTCATAATCATAAAAATAATAGTAATATTAACAATAAAAAATATTTAAATTTGAATTTTTTCGGATTGTTGTTGTTGCCAAGTGGTTGTGTTTCAAAATTTATTCATGGCATTTTTTGGTGAAATATTTTTTTTGTATACGGATTTCTTTATTGTGATTTAAGAATAATTTATACGAAATAAAAAGAAGAAGAAGATATAAAAAATGCCGCCTTAATAATGTATTCAGTTTTAAATCACATTTTTGGCATTATGGCCTTTTGTGTTTTGGACTACACGATATGTATGTGGGTATGTGTCGCTGTGTGTCTGTTGACCTATTAAGGGGAATTTACCAAAGCGTTGATCAGATGTTGAAAAACTCAACTGTGTGTTCGGGCCATCTGATCTACGTCAAACAATTTGGAATTGTTTTCTTTGAAAGAAGTTTTTTAGTGTGTTTTTCGTGGAATTCATTAAAGTTGTGACCAATATTGTGAATCTGCAGAAAATGGTTTTGAATTTGGCAAAAACAAAAATGGCATAGTTTTTATTTTGCGATCCTTGATAAAGATTTGACCCACTGAAACTGAAATAAATGAAATTGTATTGGATAATACACATATAGGTCCACTCACTGTTCAATTTAGCGTATTTTAATATCCCCCAACTTAAGGGGGAGCAGGAGTATATCAAAATTGTCATTCCGCTGGCAATATCTAGAAGGGATAACCTGACTATTGAAATCTCGAAACATTGTAATAGAGGTCCATGCTTTGAAATAGTCCCCATATTAAGGCCCCACCAAATTTTATCACCAAAGTGACCAAAGTTTTGGCATAGCCATCATATAACCTCCTTATTTTCGAACGATTTCGTTGCATACTCTCATATGGCAAAAGTCCCTCCCACGGTATTTTGAAAGATTTAGAAAGATTTTCCCGCCGATTCGGCTGCAATTTGGCGTTCTGTATTTTTGTTGAATAAAAAAACTTCTTGACAGGAAATTGTAATTATCGGCCCTTGTTTTGAATAACGTTCAAGTTCCTAACCCATACATTGTATTTCTCCGGATGACTTGAAATTTATATATATATATATATATATATAGAACCCAGTAGGCCTATTCTGTAACTTTTAACAACATTCTATATTGTTTAAATTTCTATTGCTATTGTAAAAACAATAAAGCAAACAAATGAAATTGTTGTAAAATAGACAATATCGAATGTTGTTAAAAAGTTACAGAATACATGGGCAGATGTGGTCTTTTATTTTGAGACATTTGTTATATCTTTCAACATGTATTGCTTATATTGGATACAATTATAAACCCACATAATTATGTTAATATAGTCTCACATAAAAAAATAAAATTATTTATTCAACAACTCCCCCGAAACTTAATTGCCATGAAAACGAAGCATTAACAAAAATGCTAGTATGCCAACAAAGCCATTTAAGGCTTCTATTCCACTTAGTACCCAAATAAGAAATCACTGAAGCGTAAAACACACGCCCTGGCACAAAAATGAGCCGGTTGCTGTTAACATTTAATTTAATTACATGCCAGACATAATGTTAACATAATTGTTAATTAAAACACACTCACACAAAAATGCGGTTAATAAAAACAGAAAATATTTCAACTATTTGGGTCCGTCCGACGAGCACATAAACCTATTACAACCCTTATATGGTTGACACGTTCTCTGTGTGGTCAATTAACTTTGGACCACAAAAGCGATTCACTTGTCAATTCGTTACGTCGTTTATTTGTGTTTTTGTTTTAATTACTA
Organism: Musca vetustissima; assembly: GCF_032173495.1. NCBI lineage: Eukaryota > Metazoa > Arthropoda > Insecta > Diptera > Muscidae > Musca > Musca vetustissima. The sequence goes on along the minus strand of NW_026882780.1, from coordinate 148,907 downwards.
CGTTGGTGGCAAAACGTAACACATCCGTTGTCATTCATTAATACTATTATGACAAAGTCAGAATTTTGTTGGTAGGAATTTGTCGTCGTCTTTATTGGTTAAGTTCATACTGAGGAATGCTTTTAGCGTCAACGAAGCTTTAATGCGGAAATATGTCTCATAATATATATAATATTGTAAATATTGTGAAGAACAATCTTCAATACTAATATTGTTTGATCCGAATGATTCGATTTTTATTTAAATTTAATTTCATCATATTAAGTGGAAATAAAAAATCTCATTATGTTCGATTGGGTCGATACGGACAGTTATTTGAAATGATCTTGGCAAGTATGTTTAAACCTTACGAAGCAATGACAATCGATCGGGATCATTGGACCTATACCAGTATCTTTTTCCAAAGGGATTTTGCAAAAATGGACATCAGAAATTCTAAATTGTATGTATATTTGATGGTCAATTTAACCAGAATTTTAAAAGGCCAAAATTTAGGAGTACGATTATATGAAAATTCTTCTTCAGAATGCACGCAAATTAGGGATATTTTTTTTTAAATAAATATTGTATTTACAAATATTTTTTTTATTTGAGACTAAGTTTTAGTAACCATGCCTTATGAGATCTGGAATTTCTTTTAATCTTTTTTTTTTTGAAAATCCACTCATTGACTGTAATTTAAAAATATTATTTCTTTTTAAAAATCATCCCTACTGAGGGATATTAAACCAGTAAGGAAAGTAGTAAAATCGGACGGGGCAGACTATATGATACCCTTCACCATTTTGGGTATATTCAACAGATGAATCTTAACAGACGTGGCATTTTTGAAGGATCAGTAAAATGAAATTGGACCCATAAACATATATTTCTGCAACCTATACTATATCGAAATCTAATCCGATTTCATCGAAACTTGTCAGGGAATATGGGCCACATTTTGAGTTCTTGGTGCACCATTTAGTTAAAATTGGAATAACATATGTATGGTAGCTCTATCCAAATTTATAGCCTAGACAGACGACAGCATTAATTTGCATTAACCGCCTTAATTCAAATTAACTTGTACATTATCCTCATTTTTATGTGTTTTAATGCACAAAATACAACTGAATTTATACCGAATTAGGCAATTTCAATATGGCAATGCTTTCGAAAATAAATTCTAGTTCATACGAGAGCCAGACATGTACTCTTTCTAACACCGTTGGAATTTTCGGATTCCGATGTTCCAGTGAGGAGTTATCATGCCCGCCATCAAAAATAAGGACTTCTCTTTAATTACAAAAAACAACAACAAAACAATAACAACATTTTTTGTAAATTATTTTTCTTCTCTTTTAAATCTTCAAATATATATGTGCAAAGTTACAAACCTTAAGAAGCATTGGTATTGATTTACCAGCCCATTGAAAATCTTAAAAAATTAAAATCGAGAATGGGTGGGGTTCCACTAAGAAATTTTTAATGCAAATTAAGGCTGTCGTCTGTCTATGGTATTAAACCGATTTCAATAAAACTTTTCACATGCTAGGTTATATAAACTATATAACTTTGGGTCTTTGGTGCACATATTACTTAAAATCTGACGAAACTATATCTAAATCTGAACCAATTTTAACAAAACTTGCCACATGTTATATCATAATAACTTCAATAAGTTGTGCAAAATTTTGTGCCAATCGTACCCACCTGGGGAATTCGGTGCAGCATTTATATCTAAATTCTAGGTTATACTAAGTTCAGTTCGAAAGATATATGGGGACTTTGATGCACCATTTACATTAAATCGGACGAAAATATATATGGGAGCTATATCAAAATCTGGACCGATTTTCAGGAAACTTAACACACATCATTCTAGACTTTATTCAGTACGCTCTACCAAATTTCGTGCAAATCGAAAGATATTTAGGGACTTTGGCACACCATTTTCCTTAAATCCGACGAAAAAATATATGAGAGCTATATCTAAATCTGAACGGATTTTTCCCAATTTCAATAGGGTTCGTCCTTGGGCCAAATAAGTTACGTATGCCAAATTCCATCCAATTCGGATAATAAATTCGACCTGTACTTTGTTTACAATTTAACATGGACAGACAGACGGACGGACATGCATAAATCGACTTAAAAAGTGATTCTATGCATATTCTCAAAAGTAACCATGTGTCTATCTCGTTTCCTTTTGTCTGTTACAAACATATGCACAAAGACATAATACCCTGTACCACAGTGTGGAGAAGTTTTTGAGAAATATGATTTGTATTCCAATTACCTCTTAACTCGCGGTTTACACATGCAACTTTTATAAGCAGGCCTGTCGTGTTCCTAGAAGGGAGAGATATGAGAAGTGACAAGGGGGAAGAAATTTAAAAGAGGTTCGTGAATATCAGCAGCAGAGTTTTTTAACACTAGATTTACGGAGTGAGCCAAAAAAAAAACTGATATTTTTTGGTAAAATTGGGTCGCTTTCGTTAAGTAGGTATATAACAAACATTTCTAGACCTAGTGGTAAAAATATGCATATGTAAACCCCGTTTGAATTCCAATTTGTTTTTTTTTTTATAAAATATATATTTGTATACAAAATATATTTGATGGTATGTTTCTTTCTACTCCTCAAAAAAAAGATATTTTTCTTCCCAGAAAAAAAAAATATTTTGAACTTTCGGATGTATTCCCATACTTATTTTATAGCCTTGAAGTGACATTTTTCGCCATATCATTTCAGGCTGTTTTCTTAATTTATTTCAAATGTTAAAATTAAATTTTTTACTTTTGACGTAGCCTGCTTTTCACTTTTACTCACATTTATTTTCCGACAATATCCTTTACTTTCAAACACTTGCAACACAATTTTGTGAAAATATACTACTGATCCGAGATAAAGATAAGCCTTTAGTTTTATAGTTAATTTTTTGTTGCCACTTTCTTGCTTTCTTTAATAACAAAATTGTATTTTTTTAATATTTCCAAATTAACAAGCAGATCACAATTTCATTTCCAATAAAAATGATGACAGTTAGCAGATGCTTCTCGTGAAACAAACAAAATGTTTCAAATGAATTTTAAGTGACACATCAGATTATGGTTTTTTTACAATTAATTCATCAATAATATTTTTTGAATAATTTTATAAAATAAAAAATTATGCAAATCGATATTTAACACTTTTCGCCGTATACAACACAATGACTCACAATGTATTACACTTTGATATCACAGATTATTTTTCTAGGGTATTCACACACAAAAAATCACAATGTTGTCTATTTTTCGGCTCAATTTTTTGGTATTTTAAAAATACACTATTTTTTTCTAAACAACCTGGTTAATTAAAACCTCAGTAATGAATGTAATAATTGCAATTTTTTTTATTCGAGATTTGCATATTCTATAGTGTTGGCATCGATGTTGCTTGCATCCGTTTGAAAACAGCTAACGTTTTTCTGACATAATTTCTTATACAATGTAATTTCCTTTTTCAAGATTTTTTTTCTTTTGAAAATTCTCTAACATGTAATGCCAGAATGCAATGTACGTGCAATTTTGAGTAAATTATATATATAAAATGCCGAACAACAACACTTGAATTTGAAAATAATAATGTAGTAGTCCAAATCACTATTAGACGACCGCCGACAATCGAAAACAGGCATTAGAGCGCGTAATAAATAAATGTATTCGCCCGTATGGAATGACCGGATGGATGGGTGGATGAATATTCATATAAATTTCACCAATGTCTAATTAACGGTCACATCTCACATCAGAACCGAATGTGGAACAAGGCTACTAAATGTCGAACGCACACAGTAACGATGAACATGAAGATGGAGAAGAACAACCGCCCGTATGGAGGAATGGTCACTACCGCCGGATTTGATACGCACGTCTTTACTGTGCAAAGATTTCTCGGTGGACTGCAGTCGTTGTTGGAAACAAGGTAAATATTTAAATGCCTGAAAGCATCGAAAACACACTGGACAACGAACAAGGTAAGAACAGGCCAAAGAGCAGAGCAGAACAGATTCGACCTGTTAGGTATACAAGATCTTCTCATACTGAACACACAATGATGCTCTATAAAATAATTTCCAGCAATAGAAGAATCTTCACATCCGTAACCTTCGCAAATATAAACAAATTTTCATGGAAGAAAATCGGCACGAGAGAACTGTTCGAAAACTGTGCGAAACTTAAAAATTCGGCTGGTCTCTTGCAGATTCGAAAGAGAATTTGAATATTCTCTTTGTTTCTGTTATTTTACAGGTGAAAAAAATTATCATATCGATTGCAATTAATTTCACCCTCAATTAAAATTTCCAAATTAACCATTCGCGCGAAAAATCCCCCAAATTTTAGACGTGAAAACATTTCTTGAGAATTGTTGTTTTTCCTGCCTGTCTGCCTACAAACACCAATGTTTATTTTCCACCAAAAGTGCATTTTTCTTCACCATGAAAAATTGTGTTCATCAATTTGTGTAAAATTTTATCGCTCGCTCTTTTCATCCAAAATTGTTTTGTTTTGCAAAAGACGTTATCAAAACAAACCGTAGACAATTTATGGCCACCTCTGTGATTCACTTTTGGTCGGTTTATGTTTTTTCGCATGAAAAGCCTAATTTTTGTGGCCAAATAACAGGTGAGATATTTTACATTCTTGACATTGTGTGTGTGTTTGTGTTTTGTGTGCATGAAGTGTTTTTTGTTTAGAAAATGTCAATAAACATTTTGAGAGAAATATGAAAATTCTACGAAGGACTATTCAAAAAAAGTCCCACGCTTGATTTTTTAGGAACAATTAAAATTGTCAGATATGTGCTAAAGATGGAGGCTTTGTAGGATATACAAGAAGAAAAAAAATGCATTTTTCAATCGGACATTTGGGGATTTCAGAGGGGTTGGTAGTATTAGTCATTTTTTAAGAATATTTTTTCAAGGCCTTATAGAAGGCGTGGATTTTTTAAAGAATAGTTTTTCGAGGTCTTATAGAAGGCGTTGATTTTTTAAAGAATATTTTTTCAAGGCCTTATAGAAGGCGTGGATTTTTTAGAGTATATTGTTTCAAGGCCTTATAGAAAGCGTGGATTTTTTAAAGATTATTTTTTCAAGGCCTTATAGAAGGTGTGGATTTTTTAAAAATTATTTTTACAAGGCCTACACAAGGCGTGGATTTTTTAAAGAATATTTTTTCAAGGCCTTATAGAAGGCGTGGTTTTTTTAAAGAATATTTTTTCAAGGCCTTATAGAAGGCGTGGTTTTTTTAAAGAATATTTTTTCAAGGCCTTATAGAAGGCGTGGTTTTTTTAAAGAATATTTTTTCAAGGCCTTATAGAAGGCGTGGTTTTTTTAAAGAATATTTTTTCAAGGCCTTATAGAAGGCGTGGTTTTTTTAAAGAATATTTTTTCAAGGCCTTATAGAAGGCGTGGTTTTTTTAAAGAATATTTTTTCAAGGCCTTATAGAAGGCGTGGTTTTTTTAAAGAATATTTTTTCAAGGCCTTATAGAAGGCGTGGTTTTTTTAAAGAATTTTTTTTCAAGGCCTTATAGAAGGCGTGGTTTTTTTAAAGAATATTTTTTCAAGACCTTATATAAGGCGTGGTTTTTTAAAGAATATTTTTTCAAGGCCTTATAGAAGGCGTGGTTTTTTTAAAGAATATTTTTTCAAGGCCTTATAGAAGGCGTGGTTTTTTTAAAGAATATTTTTTCAAGACCTTATATAAGGCGTGGTTTTTTAAAGAATATTTTTTCAAGACCTTATAGAAGGCGTGGATTTTTTAAAGAATATTTTTTCAAGGCCTTAGACACGGCGTGGATTTTTTAAAGAATTTTTTTTCAAGGCCTTATAGAAGGCGTGGTTTTTTTAAAGAATATTTTTTCAAGGCCTTATAGAAGGCGTGGTTTTTTTAAAGAATATTTTTTCAAGGCCTTATAGAAGGCGTGGTTTTTTTAAAGAATATTTTTTCAAGGCCTTATAGAAGGCGTGGTTTTTTTAAAGAATATTTTTTCAAGGCCTTATAGAAGGCGTGGTTTTTTTAAAGAATATTTTTTCAAGGCCTTATAGAAGGCGTGGTTTTTTTAAAGAATATTTTTTCAAGGCCTTATAGAAGGCGTGGTTTTTTTAAAGAATATTTTTTCAAGGCCTTATAGAAGGCGTGGTTTTTTTTAAAGAATATTTTTTCAAGGCCTTATAGAAGGCGTGGTTTTTTTAAAGAATATTTTTTCAAGGCCTTATAGAAGGCGTGGTTTTTTTAAAAAATATTTTTTCAAGGCCTTATAGAAGGCGTGGTTTTTTTAAAGAATATTTTTCAAGGCCTTATAGAAGGCGTGGTTTTTTTAAAGAATATTTTTTCAAGGCCTATCTAATGCATGATTTTTTTAAAGAATACTTTTTCAAGGCCTATTTAAGGCGTGATTTTTTTAAAGAATATTTTTTCAAGGCGTTATAGAAGGCGTGGTTTTTTTAAAGAATATTTTTTCAAGGCCTTATAGAAGGCGTGGTTTTTTTAAAGAATATTTTTTCAAGGCCTTATAGAAGGCGTGGTTTTTTTAAAGAATATTTTTTCAAGGCCTTATAGAAGGCGTGGTTTTTTTAAAGAATATTTTTTCAAGGCCTTATAGAAGGCGTGGTTTTTTTAAAGAATATTTTTTCAAGGCCTTATAGAAGGCGTGGTTTTTTTAAAGAATATTTTTTCAAGGCCTTATAGAAGGCGTGGTTTTTTTTAAAGAATATTTTTTCAAGGCCTTATAGAAGGCGTGGTTTTTTAAAGAATATTTTTTCTTATAGAAGGCGTGGTTTTTTTAAAAAATATTTTTTCAAGGCCTTATAGAAGGCGTGGTTTTTTTAAAGAATATTTTTCAAGGCCTTATAGAAGGCGTGGTTTTTTTAAAGAATATTTTTTCAAGACCTTATATAAGGCGTGGTTTTTTAAAGAATATTTTTTCAAGGCCTTATAGAAGGCGTGGTTTTTTTAAAGAATATTTTTTCAAGGCCTTATAGAAGGCGTGGTTTTTTTAAAGAATATTTTTTCACGGCCTTATAGAAGGCGTGGTTTTTTTAAAGAATATTTTTCAAGGCCTTATAGAAGGCGTGGTTTTTTTAAAGAATATTTTTCAAGGCCTTATAGAAGGCGTGGTTTTTTTAAAGAATATTTTTTCAGGCGTGGATTTTTTAGACAATATTTTTTCAGGCATGGATTTTTTAGACAATGTTTTTTCAGGCGTGGATTTTTTAGACAATATTTTTTCAGGCGTGGATTTTTTAGACAATATTTTTTCAGGCGTGGATTTTTTAGACAATATTTTTTCAGGCGTGGATTTTTTAGACAATATTTTTTCAGGCGTGGATTTTTTAGACAATATTTTTTCAGGCGTGGATTTTTTAGACAATATTTTTTTCATTTTTTCAAGGCCTTATAGAAGGCGCGGATATATTCGAGAATATTTTTTCAATGCCTTATAGAAGGCGTGGATTTTATTTGTAAATAATTATATTTAATATGAGTATATACACAAAATTTTGTATTTTGATCTAATTTCGCACTTTTTCCAAATAAATTGGAAACTTCCCCACATATATTCGCCGAAGAAGAATGTTGCCAATGAATTAATTGTTATTCATCAAATTTCACATACATATTTGTTGGAGAATGTTTTTGTCCTTTATACCACACTCCTAAAACGACATCTTGTGGGGGAAAATGGTACATAATCGGAAAATAGTTCGGTTTTATCCTTAAAAAAATGGGGTTTTGATATTTATAAGATTTTTGACGTTGCGATCTATTCTGCGATTTATAGTAAAACTTTATGGCGAACATTTTTATAGAATATTCTGACCAATCCCGTTTGAAATATGTTTTTAATAATTTCTGGAAAAGAGGACCGAAAAGACCCCTTCAGAGAGTCGACAGAGGGTTAACGTATTAGACAAAAATATTTCTCAGATGTTGCCAAATACACAATTTTCTTGAATGAAGTATGCCAATTTTTGTTGAATTTTTCTTCGGATACCAAATTGAAACTCGAATGGCGGCTATTATTTTTAATCGGTTCAGAGTTTGATTTTCCTGTCATATATTTATAAGGAAAATTACTTCTTTTTATAACTAGGCCATTCACATATATCATTTTTAAAGAACAATAAACACAAAGCAGCTTAAAGTGTGATCAACTAAAATCTATAGCGTATGTGACCTTGAGTGAACAGAAAACACGCACACATATTGTATATCAAACAAAACTAAGCATAAATCTTACTGGAAGACCTAATAAAAATGTGAGTGAATAAAACAGAACCAAAGAAATCTTCATTTCCCCCAGTGATTGAATGATATTTTCTCTTATGGCCATACATTTGATAATTTACTAAATGGCAAAAAGAATGAAGAAACGAAAATTCAAACATGAAAATGAAAGCAAAGAAATTTCTATGTTACGCTCGGTTTGTGTCCATTTTGGCATATGCCAACAGCTTGACTGCCTGCCTGCCGGGCACAAAATTTCCATTTTAATGAAAGCATAGAAATGCTTGATTTTCAAACAGAAAACAAAACAATACTTTGCAAAGTAAGCAAGTAAAAATACTATTTGAAATTAGACAAATCTGACTCATTTTGTATACAAAAAAAAAAACGAAAAAAGAAACATACTTTGATATTAAAGAATCTAATCGAAACAAATCGAATGTGTGCTATAAAAATTAGTTTAGACCATAATCAATGGGTGGTCACAATCGTATCGATGCGTGTCAAAGCCAACAATTTAAAGCGTGCGTATGATTTTGAGAGTGTGTGGGTTAATCATTTTCGTGGCCAATGCGAAAAAAAAACGCAAAATGAAAATAAATAAACAAACAACTGTTGTTAGTTTTTTTGGTATAATTTATTTATGCAATTTATTTGAATAAGTTTATATCCCTAAAAAAATAAGTTAAATTATTGAATTTAATATGTTTCTCTTTATCGGAAAAAAATTAATTTCTTATGTTTATAATTAATTTTGAGTATATAAGCCAGGTCAAAGGAATTCGTGGTAAGTTATGTTCCATAAATATTATAAAAATGAATTATGTACATGTTTTCAATTCCAAATTAAATTCACGTATGTTTATTGTTAATTTTCGCAGTTATCATTCGCCCCCTGGCACAATCAACATTTATTAATTTTAATCACCCATACGCAACCTGATATTGTGATATGATATTTAATTAATTAAGTTTTGGCCGTCTTGCCAGCAAATGAGCGACATTTGTTTTTTAATATAGGGAACATTGTATTTTAGAACCTAGATTAAAAAATTAAAAACGCGGATATGTTCAACACATTTTGAGCGGTCCTTTTAAAAGAACACCATGGCGTATTGCTACTGCCGATGAACTCTTCAATCTCCCTTCAATCAAAATTACAAAAATTATTTTTAATATTACAAAAAAATATATTTTATTAATTTTTATTTCAAATATTTTTTTCTGACAATTTGAAAATTACCAAAATTCATCTGATTTGATTTTCAAAATCAAAACTATTTTGATTTTCGTACTGCATGAAATTCTCACACATATATTCTCAAACTGACACAAAATTACTAATACTACTTGAAATGCGTTCATGCATGCCATACGGTGTTTGGGGCCCTTTAATTTAATTTTGAAGAAAAATGTCAAAGTTTTTGGCATAGAAAGAAAAGAAAATGCTTAATTGTAACAATCGCCAATGGTCTAATGGAAAATTTTCAAAACTCTTAAAATATCAATTCAAAATCACCATGGGTCAATTATAGTCTCAGCCGCCATGTGGTGCACATAATAAAATGTTCCAAACTATTGCAATGGAAAATAAAAAAAAACGGGTCAAACAATGGGAGATAAAACCATTAAGATTGGAGGTGGTCATTCAATTATGTAATAATAAAAAAAAATGTTTAACTTAATATTCGATTATAAAATTGGAATTGAAATTTGAAATACATCACACAGATTTATTTAAAAAATTTAATAAAAAAATATAAATACATTTTAAATGGGAGAAATAGATATCCCAAAAGGGGCTTTTGAGCGGCCAAGATACAAATATAGAGTACCAAAATGGTGGGATATCAGTTGAATCATATTTTATGAACTGTACCCATCCCATAATTTATTTAAAAATGGGACTAACATGGTGTTATTTTTGCAAAATAAATCTAGCTGAGATTCGTATAGACTAATTTACAAAAAAAAAGTATCACGGCTATTGATCTATGTTGGTATAAACTAAAACAAATGAATAAAATTTGAATATTTATAATTTTTTTTGTTATCAATTATAAGAAAACCAGCGAGCGGAGCAGTCAAACGAGGCCGACCATATATGATACCGGTCAACAGCTCTACTTTCAAAACCTGTAATATTTTCCAAATCTTGTTTTCCCGAGGTGGATATGTAAACAGCCGTTCTAAGTATTTGGTCAGATCCTCTTTATCATGTTAACTATTTTATATTCTGCGTATAATAATGACCCGTATAGCGACTAGAAAATCTGTCAAAAAAAAAAGTTTTTGGTTCATTCCACCCCTTAAATGCCATCATAGGTGTCGTCCTTGAAATCAGTTGATGCGCATGCGGTTTTCGTATAAACCGAATCAATCTCTTCCAGTAATTATGCATTTTTCGAGGTTTCGTTAAGCGGCCAAAGTGTGCCGCTCGATACACTTTATTATGCAAAAACCCTAAAAATGATGCAACGTGCATACGATTTTTATGCGCATCCGATTTCAGTAATCTCCTATGAAAATACACAAAAGGACACCTATTTTAAAAGGATCGGTTAAGAACCGCGGATGTGCCTCCACAATCGATTTTGGACAAAATACGCATATTATTCGCGTATCGATATATTTTTCACCTATTTTCACACAGATTCGCGAATATGATAACACAAGAATGAATGTATGTGAAATCATTGCGAAGAAAAACGCGATTATATACGCGAATTTGTCAAAATAAGTTTATGCAGTTTATCCCACATTCAAGGTACCTATATTCGCCGTTTTATTGGGCGGAATTGAACATGGATGGGCTCATTAGATCCGGCACGTAAAAAAACTAAAATCATGCGGGGTTCCACGGAATTTGAATGGACTTTTCTTAATTTTAGACTCAAAAAATATATTGTTTTTTTTTTAATTGACGCACCAAATGTTCGTCTTTGGAACCCAATTGCAAAGAAGCTACGGTGAGCACATTCATGTGATATAGACTAAGCGAAGCAAAATCACGAGTTCTACAATCGTATAATCATGGGATATTCTGCAACTTAGTCACTAATCAAATGTACGTGCGTTGTGTAGTTTAGCCACAAATCAGGAAGGAACACAAAAAAACTCGTTGGCTTCAACACATTTGCACCCATTTTTTTTACATTACCACCATCGCAGCTTCCACGTAAATTATTATTTATTACCAATATTTTAAGATTCTGACAAGCACACTTGATTTTATAGAAATGAATTTAAATTATATGCAATTTGTTCATATTTCGCGAGTTATAACCTTGCAAACCTCAGTTTCAGGGAATTTAAAAGATTTTTGTAATTTCCCAAATACGCCTCAGAATACAAATTTCGTAACTTTCACACAAAAGTCTGGGTCCATTTGTCACGCTAAATATTGACGGATCTTCATCAAGACAGTCATGCTTATACTTTGGCCAGATTTCCTTCCTAGTGTAAAATTTCGAAGTGTTCGGGTCATAATTTTGGACTCTACAGTGACCAGATAAATAGAAAAAAATAAAGTTTTTAGTTCTTTTCATCCCCTAAAGACTAACGGATCATTACCAAAAACAATAGGGGTCGTCTTTGACCAAAACCGGACCTATATGCAAAATTTCGTGATGATTGGTCCAGGACCAATATTTCGAGGCGTTACAAACTCTTGGGGCTGCACAAAGCTATAACACCCTGACAACATAGTTGTGTAGGGTATAAACACATTTAGAATGATTACTCAACATATCATCCAAATATCTTCATTATTGAAAAATTTTAGTCTATAAGTATAAGGCAACTGATGAAAGCAGTATTGGTATTTATTTAAGTTCGAATAGTCAGAGAATTGTCTATCCTCCTAAAAGCATCTACACAGCATGATAAAAAATAGACTGTACAATTTTCGCATGCATCATTTTCGTTATGGATTTTTATTTCAAATTGAAATATGTAAAGCTGATGGTCTTTCGTTTTTGTTGATCATCAAATTCATGATTTTTTCTAAGGCTCTATTATTCTCCGAACTCATAGTGCACACCGTAGACATTTTCACTACCCTTCCAAATGAAACAGTCCATTTATTTCCAAACTTCCCACACAATTTACTTCTTAAACGGCGAAGCATTTCTTCTCACTCATGCAATTTTTGATGCAAATGCCGTTTCAATTTCATTTCACCGAAAATCATTACTAAATAAGGAGGAATTGCAAAACTGTTGTTGAACTAAAACTAAAACACTTTGTAATACTTTGTTGTGGCGGTGAAACATTAGATAAATATTTTCACCCAGCGAGAGTGATAGTCCACAAAAACGAAAAAAAAAAAACAAAACAACTTAATTCGCATAAATTCCAAGCGGTAAAAGAACTATGCCAGTGGAGAAATGGCAGCAGCATGCTGGGCCACCACTAATACCATAAAATTGAAATCTTTTAGTGTGCAAAAAAAAGAAAAAGAAAAACAAATTGAAATTGAGTACATCAAATATCTGGCTGTCGGTCGTTCCATCTATCTGCCTGTCTTACCGTCCATCCGTCTGTCTGTCTGCATGAAAATGGGATTGGTTGTAGTTTTTTGTTCTTTGGTTAGTTATTGATTGTTTATTTTCTATTTGAAGAGCAGAGAAATACAAAAACAAAAAAAAGTTTAAACAAACCATTTCAAATCGTGTTGTTGTTGTTGTTATTCTTGGCAGTGTGAATGTTGCAGGCCCCAAAAAAAATGGGAATAGTAGAAAAGAAGGTGTGCTGCTGCTCGTGCTAGGGCACCTGTTACCCCGTTCTCGCTCCTCCTCCACCTCCTTTTTTCATTTGATGGATATTAAGATGCCACAAAATCCCAAAGAGCTGCTGCTGCTTCTACTGGCGTGAAACGTGCATGTGCGCTGTTGGAAAATTTATGGAGCAAATAAAAAACCATTCCGCTTTTTCTATTTTCGTTTTTTTTTCTTTCATTGTTTACACTCTTAGCACTTGTACAACATAGCTGATAGACGATGTAGTGGTGGGCCAGCCAGCCAGCAAGAACTTTTGCTACACTTTCACGTTAATTTTGTGCGAATTTTCACAGTGCAATGCGGTAATTTATGGCAATTTTCAAAAAACAACAACACCAACAACAATGTTATAAACCGCAGAGAAGTAGAAACACTCAACTCTTAAGAATTTCACACCGCTACTTGGATATAGGTGAATAATTTTTGTGGGAATTTATTTTTGGGTACGGCCAGTAGCTGGCTGGGCTGGACACTATTGGGTGCCAGACCTAAGAAGTTATGGCCAGTGTGGAGGAGGTGTATATTTTATTTTATTGTTGTTTTTATGTTATTGTTAATAAAAATTTAAATAATAATTTGTGAATTATTCGCTTGTTAAACAATACATGAATGCGGGATTTTTTTTCCAACACCAGCTATTCTTGCCAAAAATTTTGTTGTTCTTGGTCTTGCTTTTGCTTAACGCCAGTCGTTAACGTGCCGTGAAAATAAATAAATATTATGCAATATTTTGTTTTAATGGCTCTTCGAAATGATTTGTTTATTTATTTGAATTGCATTTCATCGTTCCCGGTTTCCAACGTTTGGCTGGCATCAGGCGAGCGTGCACATCAAACATTTGATTGGTACGCAACAAATCAATTGGGCAATTTCCCCGCCCTGAAACATTTTATAATTTTTTTTTCACACATTTTCTCACGGATTTCCAATTTAATTTTATTTGTATATAGCAGCAACAAGAAAAAAATCTCAAAAATGTTTTTCTTTTATCGTTTGTTTAACATCAACGGGCAGTAGCACGCGACAACAATTCGACATGAAATCTTTGCTTGTAGTATTTTTTTTCGACGATCACACACTGAAAAAACGGTTCCTTTATCACGAAACAACAAGCCAGAAATCAGACGTTTACATGCGATCGTATTTAATTGAAAACTGAAATAATGATTATTAACATTGACAGTGAATCCAGAAGAGGCTACACAACGCAGTCCTCAGCAGCGGCATAAACTGCAGCAGCAGTGTAACAGCGGAACCAGAACTCAGGCGTAAAGTGAAAACGCAGAAGAACACCAGTGACCAGCTGAACAAAGGAGAAGGCAATGCCTCGACTGCAATGCAATGCAAACGACAGATGACAAAACAGTAGTTTTATGTGGGGGAAATTCTTTTGGTGTTGAGTATTATGGTTTCAGTTGCATAAAATTGCGTAGTGATTAAAAAAAATATTAGCGTAAAGCACCAAAATTTTTCCGAGTAACCTCATGTTTAATGAAATTCTATAGAAGTGTGAAAATTAATTTCTAGTCCAAATTTAAATTTTTATGGAAATTGTAAACTCATTTCTTTTGAGCTTTAAACCCAAAAAAATAAATAATTGTTTACTAAAAAAAAATTTAATATGAATATTTCATAGACAATATGTTAATTTTTGTTATGAAAATTAAAAAAGGCACTATTCAAGGATACCCTTTTAAAATTTAAAAAAAAAAAACGTTTTATAACGTCAATAATGAACTGTACATCCAAAATAGCTAATATTGATCTGGATTTTTACATCAAGGCTGACAAGCTAAATCCGTTGAATATTTTTATGTGATGCAATCAGAATATGTTGAAAATTGAACAGCCTTGTAAATAGATTTAAAAAATATAAAACAGTTTCTTAAAATACAAAACAGCATTCGATTTTATTATTTTCTGTTTACCAGAAATATGTCAAATTTTAGCCACTCCCATGAGAAAAGCTTGAACCTTTATATACACATCAAAAATGTGCCTTTGGTCGGTTAAAGTCTTCAAAATATAGCATAGTACCATTCTATAGGAGCTATAGCAAACCGTAAACTGGCATTGATAATATTTTGTAGGACATTTTTACACCCTATAAGAATTTGAAAAATCAAATTAGAGCAAATTCGATTGCAAAACATACCGAATAATGTGTGTGCAAAATTTTGTCTCAATCGGACAAATATTACAGTCATTGGTCGGTTAAAGTCTTCAAAATATACAGGTAAAATATATATGGGAGATATATCTAAATCTGAACCGATTTTCTCCAATTTCAATAGGGTTCGTCCTTTGGCCAAATAAATGGGCTGTGCCAAATTTCATCCAATTCAGATCATAAAGGCGACCTGTACTTTGCTCACAAAAATACATGGACAGACGGACATGCATAAATCGACACAGAAAGTGATTCTATGCATATTCTCAAAAGGAACCATGTGTCTATCTCGTTTATGCCTGTTACAAACATAAACACAAAGATATGGTATGCTATACCAGTGTTGTGAAGATAATAGTATAGGTATAATAAAACATTACAATACCGAATGTTGGGGGTTACCTTTATATGGGGGCTACCCCGAAACATTGAATAACATTAATATCTTTCCGTTGGCAGATTTGAAAGGCGAAGTAAATCCAAAATACCAAAAAGCTGATTCTGTTGAAAACTCTCCAAAATACAAAACAATAGGGGTTCCCGTTATATGGGGGCTAACCTAAAAAGTGCACCAATATTGATAATTTTCTATAGAAATATTTGATACCCAGTGAGAATCAATCGTAGCATATTACAGCCAATTCAGTAGAAAAATATGTCCCCATAATATCGAATATTTGGGGGTCCATTATATAGGGGGGGGGGTGTAACCCCGTAGACCAATACACCATGGACATGGATTAATCTACATAGAATCTGTTCTGATCATCGATAACCCGACTAATATTTTGAGGTGTTGCGAGCAGAGTAACAAATTTAATATACTGTTCTGGATGTGGCAACACTCCATTTCTTCTACCCCATACATTGACCATAAAATGGTTTGTTCTCTATGCTTTGTTTTGACGTAATCCACATATAAATGTACCTGCTCATTTGGAATATTTTTAAGGTAATAGCCGAAGTGGTGGTAATTTGAATACCCAGACTACCCTGTACTTTAAAAGTTCTATATTTTTCACCGTATATAATATGTTTAAAGATGTAGAAGCAATTATTACCATTTTTTGTACTCCGGCTTCTTGAAGGGTAAGAAATATCTAGGCATACATTTTTGATAAAGGTCCATGTTTGGTCATAATCTTCTCGCCCCATTTTTGGTATTTTTAAGGTTTAAGCCGCATTTTTCTACCAAAGTGGATGTAATTCGCATATCAGATTTTGAAGTTCCGAGCCCAGTTTTCCATCCTGAATGACTGTACTTTGGAATAACATAGTTCTAACAAAAAGGGCCCGACCAATTGAAGACATTACACCACATAATTGAGGGTTCCAAATTTTGTGAGCTGTAGGCCTATTTTGTAACTTTTAACAACATTGAATATTATTTAATTTTATTTTGTTATTGTAAAAACAACAAAACAAATGAAATTGTTGTAAAATAGACAATCTCGAATGTTGTTAAAAAGTTACAGAATACAGGGGCTGGATTTTATTTATTTTCTTTAACTTAATAACATTTCATTCTTTAGTTTACCCTTGCGTTATGATAAACTTCTCCACTGTGCTGTGCGAAGTTACTGACATCAAAGCAAAGCAATACAAAAAACCACTCTGAGCAGAGAGAACAGATGGAACGAGTATTCCACTGGCTGGCTGGTTGCACATGAATGTTGCACGACAAATGTATCTACTGGAGATCTCTACATAAGCCACATATGTTGACTCTGATAAAGGCAAAATCCCCGAAAGCAAAAAAACAAAGTTGTAGTAGAAGAAGAGCTAACAAACATTGGAGACAATAAACAGGCAGAATTAAGTACGTTGTAAACGATTGTGTGTAAATGAGTTCAGAAAAAAGTAACGACGACGACGAAGTAAAATAAATTTGTTGTCCATTACATGTAAGCAACAACGACAGCAAAATATAAATGATATTTGCAAGCAAAAAATGAAAACAAGTATCACATACTACGCTCTTATACTGCTACGCCTTGGAGGGCCGATCGGCCGACCGACCTACCATACATATGACAGCAGTAAAAACAACACCGAGATGAATGTCTGTAGTACTCTCATAAAGAAGACAATGGACATGATGATCGAACTTGTCGTCATCATCATCATCATGATCACGATCATCATTATTATCATTGTAGTTGTCGTTTTTTTTAAGAAGACTACCAGCTTATGGATTCCATTTGGTTTTGTCGTTATGTTCGAAAGTTGAATGACAGCCAGGAATAAAAAAAGTCGAAAAAAACAACAGTATTATTACAAAAAGAAAACTCATCGTCAAATCGTTCGTTCTACAATAAAAGACAATGAAATACAAATCAAATAAAACAATGCAACCCGCACACAATACGCGGCAAAATGTATTTGTCTCTGAGTTAAAAGCCTTGTAGGAAAAGCAAATAGAACTGTTCATAAATTGCAGGCAGGCATGTTTTTTTGGATTGGGGGGGACTTTTTTTTTATTTTAAGTTCTTTGTATCAATCAATTTTATTGGCATTCATTTAGGATTTTTCCGTATTACTGATGTTGTAGTCATATAGCATATTCTGTTATGACAAGACCGAACTTGGAGGAATTTTATTAGTTGAAGTCGGTAAAATGTATATAAAGTGGTTAGACACCAGGTGCTCACAGGTCTTTCTCATATATTGCATTCGTTTGATCCTCCATAAATAGGTCATATCTTTAATAATTGTGAGATTTTCATGTGTTTTAACCAGATGGGAGGATTCACATTACAGACTAAAATTTGTGATAAAAATGTCAACATATTACAAGTAAAACTTTTGATATTTTTTCGGGAGGCTATATGGAGGCTTATAAATAATAAAGTGTGCCCAGGAGAAAAAAATTCAAAACTACAGACACTCGGACTATAATCATACCGAAAATTCCGTGTGAGATTTGTATGGAGACTGTGAAGGAACTTATTGCGAATATTTTCTATGAAGAAATTGTTAACTACCAACGTCATTAATACAAAATTACAGTCACTTCGTAATCCTCAAAATGAATTCTTAAACGTAGACCGATGCTGATAATATTTAACACCCAATGAGAATTAAAAAAATTAAAATCAACATAAAACCGAATACTCGTTGTATGGAGACTACCAAAATTGACAATGGTGGTATCACGAACCTTTTGGCAAATATTTATAATTTTTAATTTAATTAAAAAACGTGTTCAACGCCTAAGAAAGGGATTACAATTTATAATTATTGTGACTACCCTAAAGTGTAGACCAAAATTGACAATTTAAAGAAGATGTTCCAGCTATTGTGAACCAAAATATTGCAATTAGGTATTTCTTTATATAGGCTATGCCAAAAAATTACCAAACAAAATTTTCTACAAGAAGTTTTCTACACACCAACCTTACGTCAAAGGGTATACTATGTAATATTCGAGATACGATAGTTCTCAGAAAATGGAATTTCTTTGTGAGGACTGTGTCAAAACAAAACCAAATTTTCT
This sequence comes from Musca vetustissima, assembly GCF_032173495.1. Taxonomy (NCBI): domain Eukaryota; kingdom Metazoa; phylum Arthropoda; class Insecta; order Diptera; family Muscidae; genus Musca; species Musca vetustissima. The sequence goes on along the minus strand of NW_026882780.1, from coordinate 130,206 downwards.
ACCAAGAAGTTTTCTAATAACTAAGAACCTTGGTTGTCAAATTATAGCCTTATACGATTAAAAGTACGACTGGGACAAAAAAATAAATACTTTAGTTATATAAGGGCTATACCAAAGCGTGTTCCGATATATCGAATTTTAATTTAAAACATCTTACTCATCTGCATCACCCTGATCACAGTTTTACCAAAAACAGTTTTAGTTTGTATCGTTAGCTACTGCAATAGGTATTCTACGAGAATTCTATTGGCCCTGTTTACTTGAATTGCTTCAATCCTATTTGATAGGCCTTTTTATATAGAGACTGTCTTTTGTATTTTTGGACCTCTCTCTCTCTATCTCTCTCTAAATACTATTGGAGGGTCAGTTAATCTAGAAGCTTTCTTTTGTTTCATTCGACAAACCTCAAAATTGTAAAATCATTTGCCTGTACGCCAATACATTATGTGGTAATTTGGATGTTTGCTTCTATAGTACCCATGATTTTGTGTTGACGCACTGAAGGATCCACGTCTCATCGTGTTATATCGTAGAAATGAGATGGCTGGTTTTCCCTTGGCGCAGAACTTACATTGGTTACTGGCGCCGCAGAGCTTACCACAGACAGGTCTATTGCTTTCTGAATTTCTAAAAAAAGCTTATTTATTAGCTCCCCAAGCACTGTACGGAAGGATGGATCTATCACTGTCATAAGGAGACTGACTGGTTTTCCATTGGGAACAACACTAAAGCTTCATAACTTACCACAGACTAGAATGCCATCCTTTTATTCGCTCAGCCTTATGGCTAATGAGGGTATATACACGTTGGCACGGCAAAATGTGCCTCATAGAAATTCTTTGGACCAAATCCATTTCAGGCAATTTGGAGGCGATGTACAAATGACCGTCCGTCTTTCTGTCTGGTCGGATGGTGCGCACGATAACTCTCGAAGGGACTAACCGATATGATCCAAAATTTGCACATCGTAATATTTTTTCCAAGCTCAGTTCATGTTCGAAGATGGGGAATATCGGTTCACTCCTTCTGGTACCTCCCCCACAAAATGGTCAAAATTGTACAAAAAATGATTTTATAATGTCGAACGAGCTATCCAATTTGAACCAAACTTAGTACAACCTATTATTTACCAGTCCTACAACAAGTCCGAAAATGTAACCAATTGGTCCACTCCTTCTGGTACCTCCCCCACAAATGGTCAACATTTTCAATATTGATAAATTTAACATTAGACGAAAGGAATATACGATTTGAAACAAACTTTGAACATCCTATTACTTGAGCCTAGAGCCCAGTCCGACTTTACTACTTTCCTTATTCGTTTAGTTACCAAAAAGTAATTTCGGATTCAGTAGTTTTAATAAAATCAATTGTTATTATTATTACATATTTTTTATGCCAATTTTTATTGCAATTATAATCCACTTGAAACAATAGCCTGCCACCTCATCACAGATATCTGTGGCGTTCGCTGACGGCTTATAGAGGCTACCCAATTTGAACCCTAGAAATAGGCAGTGGACGAAAATATGAACATTCAAATGGAGCCTCATCTCCGCTATAAATGTGATAAACAGTTCTACCATTGACTTCGTGGTGCATTTTTTCATATTCCTTGTATGGAAAAACTCTCTAGGTCCATGTTGTTGTCTTATGTGTAGTTTTGGTGATGACAATATAACAATTGGTTTTATGTAAAAATTTGGAATATAAAACTACTTGGTTGGTACATCTATTGGTATCAAAAAAGTCTAATCAAGAAATTTCAATCATTTGATAGATTTGATAGGTACCCAATAATTTCGAATAACTTTACCATATTTAGCCCAAAGGCTAAATTCTTCTTAAAAATTCAAGCGCTTATTCCAACCAAACTACTGTGTAAGTAACGATACCATCATGTGTAGCTTCCTTTTGAAGCGTATCTCAATTTCGATTTGTTATTTCTTTTTTTTTCTTATAGAGTTAAATAAAAACATGTCTATTGTTACCACATTTCTTGTCATCCTCTTAGGATTATGGCAATCTCATGCGGTGGTGGTGATGGAGGTTGTGGCGTTGCTGGTGCAGCATTACAATGAAAGAGAGATCTTCTTGGCTGAACAGCAAAAAAGGAAAAAACAAAAAATGAATGGCATGTTGAAGTCTTGTAAAACATCATTAAATGTTTGATTGGTTTACATGGTGGTTTAGAGATAGGCGACAGTGCAACCTAACCACAGATCATTGGTGTGGTGTAGAATCTTAATAATATAAATCCGCAAACCGGGTATCATCATGTTGGTGTTGGGATATTTTTTTGCTATTGTATTTCTAGAAACAAAAAAAGACTAAAAAGCGATCTTCGTTTGGTTTCTTTTTATTTTTCTTAAATGTTGATTGTTTTGGTTGTTGGTCTATCTCCGTTTTTTTTGTGTTTGTCCGCAAGAAACAATTGAAGTTTCCTTTGTTCAATTAAGAAATTCTTACAATCTCTATAGATTCCGCATGGCCATTTAACAAATGCTTAACAGTCTCCATGGTCGTCTGGTCAATAACAATCGTCAATGATACAAAGACGGTCTTCTTTACAGAAAATACGGAATAGTTTGTAGTTTGTTTTTTATGAAGTTAAAAAATTACAACAAAAATGCAATTTCAATTGATTGTTACAACAACCACAATTGTTTGTTACAACAACCACAAATATCAGCCTCCAACAATTTTTTAATCGATGTTCAATGCACTTGTCAAGCTTTGGTTTTATTCTTCTTCGCCTCTTATGTTCAACTCATCCTTAAAAAAAAACGAATGGTTGTTAATCGAATAGGTTAATGGTTACATTAACATCTGAAGCAATTCATTTCGATTGCCGTTGGCCCCCAGGCCATGATGAAGATTCTAAACCAGGAATTAAGAAGTTGAAGTTGTACTCCATAACCATTCCAGCTAATGGACAGGAATGATGGTATTATACAATCGAAGTCAAAAGTGAACACCGTTTTCAAGTTTTCAAGCTTGTCATCTGGTCATAAAATTGTGGAATGACCGAAGACTGCATACCGAAAATGTCACAAACTTTTTTTGCCCCACACTGTATTTCATTTTAAGAATCGCTTTAGGCAAACGAATTCTCTTTTATGTCCATGGCAATTCTTTATGAATATGTACGAGTATGTATGGATGATGGTGACTTTAAAAGTTATTTTAGCTGTCCGATTGTCTGCCTTAATGGCCGTTACTTTTTTTGTGTCCGTTGCTGATATTCCGTTAAGTGCCTAAAAGAGGCGGGTGTTTTTTTCTCTTTGCGTTAAGATTCTTTTTTCGCTGCAACGTTGCATCTGATTTATTGATGTGAAAACTAACGGTGATTTTTAGGACAATAAAGGCAGTCAGGCAGCCAGGCAGGCAGATAGACACAGATACCTTTGTTGAAGTCATGCGTTCTGTCGAATAACTTGCTTATGGGGGTTTCACTGATTTATGACGTACAAGAGTACAAGTTTATTATGTCTTCCAAAACAAAATCTGGGTAAGTTTAAACTTGTTTTTTGGCTCTCTTGAAACAAGACAATGAAATGTGAAATACTTTAAAATGAGGGGTTTAAATGCACTGCTGCAATTTGCATACGACAACGCCCAACGATTTTTGTAAAGGGTTTTTGTTTTTGAAATGTCAAACCTGAATTCTTGTTGAAGAAGAGAAACTGAAATGCCAATCCCCTGTACTTTAAAAATAACATGACCCACGTGTGACTTACCAATCTAATTTGAAACATATTAGAATTCAGGAATTTTCAAATCTTTACCTGTAAATAGAAAATGAGAAAAGGATTTAAATAGACATTTTTTAAATTAAAGTAAATAATTGTGCACCTAAAATCAATTAATCAAAATTCTTAAAACCAATATAAATTGCGGCCAGAGGAAAACTAAATGGCAAACTGCAGACAATTACGTTGGAAAATTTGACTAAGACCTTGTACATGCCGAAAATGTGTGGTGACAAATATGGTCCTATATTTAAATATATATGTCTTCTGTTAAGAAGTTGCTTATCCAACAAAGGTAAGCTATGGCCACTTTGTATTCTTCAAACTGCAGACATTTTAAGGGAACCCCCGATTCTCGATTTCAAAATTTGCAAAGTGGCGGACCTAGAAAAATTATTTTTGGCTATTGGCTATTTTCCAAGCTGGTAAATAGAGAATATCTTCACCAATTAGATTAATCCTAGTTTATACTAATCAATGTAGGTACATTATAACGTGTTAAAATGTGGGACCGATTGTTTTGAGAAGAAAAAAAAAACTAAAATGAATAATTGCAGTCACGGATGGGATCTTCAAAATATTAAGGCAGAACCCTTTATTTTATTCTATCATAAACCAAAACACGAAGTTTTAGGATGTCTGGTTATAATCGCAGCTCAAACCTTTTAAATGTTTTAAATGGAGTAAGTGCTTTATTTTATAAAAAAATGTGTCTTTTATGCTCTTTGAACCTCAAAAATGCTTAATATAAGTCGGAACATTTATATAGGATTCATCTAAAAATACGAACCTATTTTGAAAAATGTCTACAAGGATGTATTTTATTCTCTTAAAAACTGAACAAAATTATAGAGAGCTCGATTAAAATATTTGGATAGAAACTTCAAAATCTTATATCAAATCTTCAAATCCTATGTCAAACTATGTTCTATGGAGAAGAGTTTATCCTAACACTATCCGAAGTCCAAATTGAAAATGTTGCAAAAACCTTTCAAATAATAACAAGTAAAAACGTCGTTAATCAAAATTCTTTAAGCCAATTGGGACATGTAATAGCATGATGTTCATATACAAATACTGTTTCACATTACAGACACTCAAGTTGGAAAACTTCAAAATCCCGAAATAAAACCAGACTTTTTTAATTCAATGTTTTTATTCGCCGTTTTTGCAAAATAGTCAGGCTTAATCCCATATTGTTTTTATAAAAAACAACTATTTGTTAGTGGGGACTGTATGGCATTGTCCGCCGAGGGGTAAGGCAGGGAAGACTATAGTTTCGGATCTGGCCACTGGTCCTCATCAGTTCCCTTAGCTTTTTGTTGGGATATTCTCCCCAGAAGCTATTAATAGCTTCTTTACAAAAAAAAACCTTTCAAACCCAAATGTCTCTTGTGACAATTCGAAGTTCTTACGTTACCAGCGATACGACCCAAATGAGAAGTTCGTTTCGTTGGCGCCTGACTTCGTGGTCAACAAGGCATTTACAAACAACTATAATATATTTCCCACTGCTATGTGTCGTCACTTTGTGACGAATGCACATAACGTCTATTGATACATTCCCCAATAATAATTAGTTGTTTTTTATAAAAACAACAAACTGGGATAAAGCCTGACTATTTTGCAAAAACAAAACAGGAATCCGATATTCCAAATTAGTTCAATCTACATGAAAAAATTCGGTTAAGAAATTATTAATACCAAAAAATTGTGGGATGGTACGGTTCTATGGGAGCTATTGCAAATCGTTAACTGACATTGATAATTTATGGTATTAAATATTAGAAAACAAATTCGAAAAACAAATACCCAAACTGCTGAATAACAGGTGTACCATATTATAAGGGCTACCCGGAAACTTAGATCCATTTGGTATGGACATTTTCTACTCAATAAGAATCCAAAATATCTAATTGCTCCCAACTTGGTTGAAACATGTGCTCAAGCTCAGAACTACCAAACTGTTACTGCTTATATGATGCTTCCCAATATTGTGGACCAATATTGATAATTTTTATTAGGAAGATTTAGTAGCACAATCCAAAATACCAAACTACAGCCAATTAGGTTGAAACATGTGCCAAAAAACCCTAAAATACTGACAAATGTGGGAATATGGGGCGCATCCCATAAAGGGGATCAATATTGATAACTTTTGATAGGAGGATGTGTAATGAGAAGAGCCATTTCGGTTGAAAACATGTCAGAATCCATAAAATACCGAATATATGGGGGTACCTTTATATGAGGGCATCCAAGTGGCATTAGCAATGCCTTCTTTAATGTTGCGATTTCAACAGACAGGCGGACATTGAAAAATAGAATTGTTCTCTGATCAAGAATATATAAATAAATCATGGGGTCTCAGGTGAATATTTAAAGGTGTTGCAAACGGACTGACAAATTTAATATACACCTTATAAACCTTATGGTGGATGACCATTATATGGTCAGATTTATAATGAAATCGTTTGATAAATGCGGTTAGAATACTTAAAGTGCCTAAATATACAATGAAATACGATCATACCTCGTTTATTCTTTCGCGGATTGAACTTTGAGTTTGAACTACGTTTTTACATGTTCCTAATAACCATGTTTAGATGAGCAAAATTAGACCAAATCCAATATTCAGTTCTAGTCGCATGTAATTTGCAAAGTTTTTAAAATAGAACCAGAAGGAGGGGATCATCTTTGGAATTGATCTAGGTTTGGTGATAATACTAAGATGTGTAAACTTCGAACAGAGCAGATTTTAATGAAATTCAGACATTTTTAAAATTTTGTCCATACTGGTCCACTCCGAGATACCACAAAAGGTGGACCGATATATTCCATTTTCGGATTTCTTATAGATTTGGTTTTAACTCGAATACTAACCTCATTGGGTTTTGAACAAAACGTTTTCCATTTTGTTGCAGGAGAATTGGATCGTACTCATTATCTCCGAACCTGATCAACATTTTGAAGCAATATTAATATGTATATGTTAAATGTAGATCAAACATTCAGCAATATTCTTGATAAGCGTAGGTAGACAGACATTTCAATATCTACGCCAAGTTGTCGGAAACGTATTTGATACAAAGACACTAGGGGTCCAAAACCGATATTTTGATGAAGATAGACAAATTACGGATAATTAGCCTGGGAACTAAGGTTAGGACATACCGGTATCATACCGGTCACTCCGAAAAGTGGCATATGAAGTTTTTGCATTCAGATATTGTTGAAAGTAGGAAACCTTATATTCAACCAACGTACCTGGTGTCAAGTGATATTAATTTCAAATAAAAATGTGACTAATGGAGTACTCAAAGGGCTTCAACTTTTGAGTACTCCATAAACCAAATTATAGTCCCATGGGTTGAAAAATTCGGCAATGTTATATTGTTATTTGATCATATTCAAAACTTGGATTGAAATATCCCGCTTTCTATACAGAACATGTGCGAAAAATATTAAGTTCTCTCTTTTAAGATTGGGAGCTCTGTGTCTATTTACATAGAATTTTTGTATGTTACGAGGTGGTTCACTGATGAGTACTTTCAGGTGTTATAGAAAATTACAAAATACAAAATATTTGCTCAATCTTTTACATTTACTAAGACAGGACATGCTGGTCGGTCGTCTGCCCACATCTCTGCAAGTTGAGACATGTGATATTCCACCTTTAATAACCACAAAATGTATGACACGAAAGCGAGAGACTTGACATTAAATACTGGTAATTGATTGTATAAATATATATTAGATGATACTTTATGAATGATGCCCATAGGCTTCTGCAGCTGATGCAGTATCGATTACAGATTTCTGCGGTAGGTAGGTATATTTTCCATTTATTTATTCATGACAAGTGACATTTTATTTATTTGTTTTGTTTTTTTCTTCTTCTTTTTCAGGAGGATGATCGTTCATTGCTACTATCACCATTGTCGTGGTTGCATCTTTGGGAATTTCTTCAATGCTATAGAGTGTCAGGGTTGAACAATGACGACAATAAAAATAGGAAACATTAAAGATGCTATTTTTTACGATGCCATAAATATGCAATTTATGTCATTCATGTATAATTAAAATATTGACCATTGCCATTTGGAGATAAGCGATGAAATTTATTGTTGGTGGTTGTGGGGAAATGTAAATTTTAAAATAAATTTATGAGGAATCGAAGTAAAAATAAAAAAAAATGGAATTGATCTCCTGTTGAAGGAAGGTGGCAGCAGTGACTGATAGTTTTTGAGATCTGCTATTTTCTAGCAAAAGGGTGTGTAATTTGGTATTCCGTGCATTTGGGGCTCCGCCCTCTTTTCTGATATTTTGATGGGCCTAGCCCTATTTATAATTGTAGTAGTTGTAATTTGGTCGGGATAGGCATTTTCCAAACCAAGTGGCTGTACTTACGCATTTTGTGTTCGAAGAAAAATAATTAATTTGTTTTTACATAGCCCACCGACAGATTTTTTGCAGAGTAAGAGTCAGTAATTCCGGATTTATTTTTCTCAGAGGATAAAACCTTCCTGGCAGATAATTTACAATAACAAGTAATATGAAAAATAAATGACCCGATCAATTGTTTATATTTTGAAGTCTCGATTTATAGAGGTTATTAAATGTTCTGTCCGACCGAACTTAGTTACGTTTTTTCCTTATTCTTTTCCTTTTAAATTAATATACAGCAGTTATTTGCTCTAGAATTTATGATTTAAAAATACACAATAATGAGTAATGCACCGATCTGTCAGGATCTAAAAAACTAAGTAAAATCCGCTCTTATCGTGTTTGCAACATATCTACGTCAACACACTCCACCATTAATATTATGTTATAGCAAAATAAACAAAAGAATGCAATAAACAATTAACTAATCGTAGCGTGTTATGACTTCTGGCCTCAACACCGATATTAATCAATTAATTTAACACCATATCATTATTATGGTAGCCGAGGAAGGCAAAACGATTTAATCGAAAGGGGAAAAAAATAATCATTCAATCAATCGATTTATCTTTGTTACCACCTCTAAATGACTGGCATTTATCCATCTACATCTATCGCATACGAAAAAAACCGATCGTTATTCCGCACAGAAATTAAAAAATGAAAAAAAAAAAACATAAAAACCTATAATTTTTAAATGGAATCATTGATTGCAGCCATGAATTGTGTTTTTTTTTTTTATAACGTAACCCCTTCAAAGAGTAACCACCAGAGGCGTCGTTTGGCTAAATAACAATGCGAAATTGTATATTATTAATGCAATTGTTGACTTTTATGTTGTTGTCTGCAATAAATAATTGCAGGGCTGCCTGCGGACTTCTGATAAGCCTGCCTGCCAGACAGTCAACCAGCCAGACCCCCTTATTAGACTGCTACTGTCTGTTTGTCAATGGTGAGTGAGTCTAGGTTAATGGCAATGCCTCACTGACAATTGCCCGCATTTAATTGCAGCTTCTAACATTGTTGCTGCTGCTGTTGTTGTTGTTAAATATTTATTTACCGCATCATTGCCGATTTAATGCGACAAATTATAAAAGATTACAAAGATTATAACACAGTTGCAGTGAATAATGAGGGGAGATTTTTTGCCTCAGCTATAGATTATTTTTTATTACATAATTGCATTATTTTTTTTAAAAATAAATTGATGTGTTAAACGTTATTATTAACACAATTGTTGACATATTTTCCAAATACCAGTGACATATTTTTCAGATGTATCCTCATAAAGAAGGTTAACCATGCAAAAAAGTTCTAGTGTACATATCGTTTAAGAATTGAAATGTTTACTTTTTACAACGCACATAATTTATACCCTCCACAATAAAGTGAAGTGTATGTTAAATTTGTCATACTATTTGTCAACACCTCTGAATATTCGTCGGTTGTCCAACCGAAGTAGTTGCAATCAGGAATTCCAAGTTCTTGGAAAAATTTCAATGTAGGTCCCCGTTTTGTTATACCCTCATATAAATGTCCCACAACATTTTAGGTATTTTGATGGTTCTTGGCGAATTATCAACCGGTGACCCTCCGACTTATTGATCGATATAAACCAGAACATACAATGTTGGCCATTTTTTTCTTGATCCGCATGTACAGGTCCACCCAAATTAAGGTACTGGCTGTCCATGTTAAGTTGCAACAAAGTACAGGTTGCATTTATTGTCCGATTTGGTGGAAATTGGGCACATGTCACTAATTTTGTCCAAGGACGGACCCCATTGAAATTGGAGAAAATCGGTTTAGATTTAGATATAGCTCCCATATATATAACATCAATTCAGTTTTCTGATTTAAGTACACCTTCCCAAGGGAGTTGTTAGTCTCCTACCAGGTGCGTCCCCAGGTGATGAATGATCATAGTAGTATATTACAACCAGTGTATGCTGTAGGTAATGGAATAGTTCGATCACCCACCTTCAGGTCTTCTGTCCCCGCGTACCAAAACTAACTATGGGGGTGTTCCCCTAAAGAAAAGAGCCTAGTACCGTATCTTTATAACTCAGTATCGGCGGGTGTCGCTGATCTGCTCACGAGCCACGCCCTGTCGCATTCCAACGATCATGAGCAATCTCATACAGATTTGGGTGTCTTGGCATCTATAATCGAAGGTACGGCTACAAGCACTCAGCCATCGGGCAACGTCGATTCAGAATTGAGGAACCACAGGGGAAGATCAACCTCGATCCAGCTTTCAGATTCAGCTGATAATCAGACAAATATAACCGTCTTTGAGAGTCGGAAGAGAGAAGAGGCCAACAAGATGATAGAGGAGCTGAGTAAGGATATCGCTAAACTCACAACCATAAAGACGCAGTTGTCTTGGGCACAAAGGCGGAAGTTGGCCAGTATGAACCCGATGAATAAAAAGTGCGAGATGCAGACAGATGCTCAAAAGGATAAACCTGACCTTCCATCCACTTTTGTGGAAGCGATGAAGAGGAAAATGTCTCCGGATGAGCAGGCGATTGTCAAATCCGCCAAAAAGAAAAAGAGCTTCCCGTCGACCGATAGTAAGAGAAAGCTGAGTCAAATCAACGTTAAAAGAGACTTCAACGAGAATCCACTGACGAAGGTAGTCGAAGCTGGCTCTGATATCAGGAAGACGAGTGCTGATTCGGAATCTTCCGCATTAACCGGGAATTCCAAAAGGACCAACCGGTATTTGCGAAAGAGGAAGATGACAGCAACAGATGGTAAGGTGAATCACAAAATAGCATAGAAACCCTGTGGAAGCTAGTGGCAAGCATTGGGCCCATAGATGGAATAATCAAATTCAAGCTGGTGAGGAAAAAAACAACATTCCTCAATTACAAAAGGTTACAGTCTTCATCAGAAGTTTGGGCAGCGATTTCGACATGGGACACATGTTCGAGGTCTTCAGCCTCCAGAACAAGACACTTCATGTGAAGAAATAGGAAGTTTTCCACAGGGAGGATAACTAGGAAGCGACTCTCCTTGTGTTAGTCTTCGACAGGTCTTCAATGATAAGTCTGGCTAAGACCAAGGGCAAGTCGCATCACGTGTCCAACGCCGTATACTTCAAAATCTGGAAGGCAAGAATTGGAGACGGTGATGCCACAGGTAATGCTTTCTCTTTACCTATTACCTGGCATCAGTATATCTTCCGTTTGACTCGCCGATACCACCACCGACGGCGGAGCTGCAGTGACTGTGAAAAAAGCACAGAAAACGGACAATGAAGTACTAATTGGTAGTGATGCTAACTCAGATCATATTGCGTGGTGTCGTGCAAATATCAACAAAAGGGGCCAGACCCTTCTATATTATTTGAATACTAACGACCTAATAACCCTTAACATAGGCCATAAACCTACATTTATTAACAGAATTAGAGTGGAGGTATTAGATATAACAATATGTTCATAATTTTGTCCCACTGTAAACAAATGACAGTTAATCTGCCCAAATGAGAAATTAAGTATACGTTGCAGAATGACATGTTTATAGATTGATCTAATTCGGTTCACATTTACATTTTATTTTAGTTCATCCAATTTCATGTTAATGATCCTTCAAAAATGCGACGTCTGTTAGGATGCATCTGTGGAATATAACTAAGTGGTGAAGGGTATCTTATATTCGGCCCCATCCGACTTTATTACTTTCCTTAATGGTTTTAATATGATTTCTATTGAATCCCATATTGAAATTAAAAGACGTATTTTTTGGATAGGAAAATCGTTTTCGACTGTCCTTCGTATAATATAACCTCTAAACAGGCAATAATTTCCACTATATATACCATGCTGTTTAAAATAGTTTACATTAAATAATGAATAATATTTGTTGACTGATATTCACTGTTCACAAGTCCACAGTTTGAAAAAATGAAATATAGACGTTTATCAACTTTAATTTGACAAGAGTAACTATTTTACATTTATTTATTTTCTTGTAGTAGAAAATGATAAACATTTAAATGAAAGAATCCGTTAATTATAATTTATATTTAGTCAGCTACAAAACGCCATTAGTTTTTTCCTCTCCCCCATAAACCACACACATTTTTCACTTGTCGTGTGGTGGCACAACATGAATATGCTATCAATTGCAATCGATGCTATTATGATAAATTATAATTTATCGCTTCCTTATAGTTTTGATTAAGCTGTTTTAATTTGTATTAATTACACGATCACTCGCTTCAATTATCAGTTACAAATTGTTTGCAGCTAATTGCGGGTGAGAGGTGGGTATTTAATTAAGCATGTGGCTTTTATTAACTCGATGCTGGCGTTTAATTTTTTCCTCCATTTTTTCCATATATATATTTCTACGCAATGTGCAGTGCATTAATAATCTGTATTTTATTTACACTAATTGCAACAATGTATCCATTAATTTATTGATTTATCTGCTGACAGCTCTACAACATTTTCTAAATATTTACTTTGAGGTGTAAAAATATGTTTATTTATAAAAATGTCTAATATAATTCATATTAGACACGTTGATAAAGTGAAAATAAAAAACGTTTTTTGTTTTCTTTGCGAAATCAAAACATGCAAAAGTAGAGCGGCCAAAAATAATGCAGAATGCGAAATATTTTCAGTAGTGGAATGTGGTGGAAATGTGTTTAGGTAGATAATGATTTGAATGGACTGAGAATTTATTGAAGAAAAAGAAAAATATGAAGTACGTCTGCAGATTAGACCTAATATTCATATACAAATAGGGATAATTGTGGGCTTGATTAGAACTATTGAAGAGTTTGAAAATAAAAAAATCGTTAATTTCGGTCAGGACGATTTTTTTTTTGACCCTCCACCATACTTTCAACATTCAAAATAATTAAAACCTATGAAGAATAATAAAGCAGCAAGTGTCGATGAATTACCAGTCGAACTATTCCAGACCGGTGGTCAGACGCTGATCAGGAGCATGCATCAACTGATAAATACAATTTGGCTAGGGGAATGCAAGCCCAATGATTGGAACCTTAATGCGCCAATTAAGCATTGGTCAATGATATTATTGTATCTTATCAGTGCGGCTTCAGACTTGGAAATCCACTATAGGCCAGATTTTCACACAGCTCCAAATCCTGGAAACGACCCACGAAAAACACGTCGACACATTTCACCTATTCGTCGACTATAAAGCCGCATTCGACTGCCCTATCCGTTCAGAGGTATTTAAATCCATGTCTGAGTTCGTCATTTCTGCAAAATACAACTATGGAGGATAACTTTAACTGGCACAAGATCAGTAGTTAAACACGGAAGGGACTTATCGGAGCTCGTCAATACAGAACGAAGATTCAGACAAGGTGACAGTTTGTAGTGTGACAATTTTAACATTCTGCTGGAAAAGGTCATACGAGATGCCAATGAGAAATGACACTCTGCACACCAAACATGTTACTCGCCTACGCCGACGACATCGACGTAATGGGTCGATCATTGTGAGCGGTTATAGCCACCTTTGAACAAATTGAGAAGGAGTTTGCCAAAGTGTGACTGGCGAGAATACCATGCTGATGGTATAATCACGCAAGACGTCCAGTAGACTCGGACCATTTGTAGATCCTCAGCTTCGAGGTAGTGAACGATTTTATATAACTCGGTATCGCCATAAACAGAACCAATAACATCAGTTTCGAAATCCGGAGAAGAATTGTGTTTGTCAAGAGATGCTAATATGGTTTGAGTAAGCAATTCAATTACAAGGATAATACCCGTGTTGTTATGTGGATCTGAAGCATGGGTACTTGCGCTACCAGATGAGGCAGCTTCTGGAGTGTTTGAGAAAAAATGTCTCGAAAATATCTATGGGCTGATCTGCGTCGACGGTGAATATAGCCGTCGAATGAACTATGAGTTGTACTATCTATTCTCGGACATCGACATATCGACATCGGTGGTTAAATCATGTTGTGAGAATGGATGAGAATGCCCCAGCTCAAAAGGCATATAAAAGCGAGCCAACTGATGGTTCACGCAGAAGAAGAAGGCCACGAATTTGATGGAAAAAAGATGACAACATTTCGAAACATGGTATTTCAAATTGGAAGAGCTGTGCACAAGACCGACGCGCCTTGAAATCGTTTTTAAGCTCAGCTTATGGAACAAATGTTCTGTCGCAAGCCAGCTAAGTAAGTAGTATGCGGACTAATTTGTCTTTATGAAGACCTTACAGTCCTAAAGACACCGATAAACCTGTAACTCGGCGAACATTTACGTAGAAACACAAATCGTAATTATTAATGGCTCTTTGAGGCATATTTGGGTCGAGGCAAACTAAGTCAAACACCTCCTCCTGTTTACTGTTTTCATTAGATATTGAACCAATAAGGCACAAAAATTGTGAACATACTAAAAAACGCTTGAGTCCGATTGAACGACCTCGTGTTTAAAATAAATCAATTAATTTCAATTATTATCATTTTAATAAAATTTCCTCAAATTGATTACTAAATAATAAACAAAATAAAACAAAACATTTCCTTTACTGAAGATCAGCTTAATTGCTTTGCAAAAAAACCGAAGAAGAAGAATTTAATAAATTTTCAATTGAAACAAGAAGTGGATTTTGTTTCCGCTCTATGTGTTTTTTTATGATAAATGTCAGTTTTCATTAATTCCTGCAAATCATCGTTGCTTCGTGAGCTATGAACAGAATAATTGTTCAATAATCTTTGTTTTTTTTCGAAAACCCCTGGTGGCATCAAATGCATTGCAAACTGTCATGTTGAACATTTCTATTTAAATTATTCTTCATTCATGTTTTGCGGTTATGTTCACAATTTCTGTGAGTTTTCATTTTGCGGAAGATGATTTTTTCCTCTTTCTTTTGTTCCCACAAATGTTCAGGGGATTGGTTAAATTGTCAAGAAAAAACAAAACTATTATTTAGTAGAATTATAGAATTAAAAACCACAAAAACAAAAACATTTAAAAGAATAAATTATGGCTTAGCACCACCTTACTAGACATATGACATCGTGTTGTGGCTATGTATGTCTGTCTCTGTGTACAGACAGACATTCACGTCTCTGGTGGTGGTGGTGGTGCTGTGCTGCAGCACTTAAATAACCTGAGTCAATTGACTTACACTTGCATTTGATAATAATTCCAATGGATTGTTCACATTCAACAGCATGTTTTCATTAATTTTCATCATAACTGTCAATTTGTTGGCTGTTCGTTTGGATGGATGCGATTAAAACACAGCATCGCTTGTTCGTTCTATCGTTTGCGAAATAGCTCTGGCTGACTAGCTAAAGTGCCAACGTCGCGTGAGAGTATTCTGGCACCATAGCAAAAACACACAAATTTACGTATTGAGGTATACTATTTATTTGTCGACTTCTAAACATATGCGATCGTGTAAAGTATAATGCAAATTTACATTTTATTCAAATGTTCATACATACATATATGTATATGTAAATGTTTGTATGTATATACAGCAATAAAAAAAATAACAACGAATAACACTTTGTTGCCTGACATAAAAAATAAAATAAATAATAACACATGGCAGCATGTGTTGTTGTTTTTTTTTTGTTTTTGTTATTTATTGTCTTGATCATTTAAATTATGAGTTTTTAAACGTCTAGGAGACGAGGAATTCATTCACATTTTGATTAAAAAATAAAACAGAAACCTGCCTACATAATTATAAAGAAATTCAGAATGAGGAAATTACATTTTAGATTTTAATTTAATAGGGATGTAAATTATTTGATTATTTTAATAAATTGCAATTCAAAAGAAAGGCTTTATTGGTAAGGAGTTCTACTCGAGAATAAACTCTTCCGATCACGAATAGTTTGAGAAGAAATTATGTGAATTTTGTAAATAGTACTGGAAAAACTCTGTTTTTTGTGTTATTCGATTTTATGGGTCAAATAACCAGGCAAAGGTTCCGTCCCATTTTCTGTAATTTAAGGGCACCTATTCTCGATTTCAAATTTTAACGATATTTCAACCTTAGCCAGCTGGTATACATTATGTTAACGACTAGTAACTTTGCATACATGTATTTGAAGAAGAAGAAAATAAATGTTTGAAGAAAAAGAAAAGAAATGGTTGTTGTTTTTTGTAATTAAATAACAGTCCTTCTTTTCTACGTCGAGCCTGATTGTGATCTCTGGAACATCTGAATCTGAAATGAAAAATTGCAAAGCAAATAGAAAGAGTATTTAACTGACCCTGGTATGAACTAGGATTATTGACTTCACTCGAAAATTATAAAAACTGCGGATCAAGGATAATTAGTTTTTGGAAATTCCTAGGTCTGCAGAAGGATTTCTTTTTAATTACAAAAAAAAAAAAACAACATTGAAGATCTTCCCCATTTTCCTAGCCTGCTTGTTTTCGAAAAGAGTTTCGAAAATGGGGGAAATCTTCATTGTTGTTTTTTTTTGTTGTAATTAAAAATAAATCCTTCTGCAGACCTAGGATTCTTTTTTGCAATTTCGCATATTTTCGACAAAAAAAAAACCATTGTCTTTTATACCCTTCACCACACTGTGGTAGATTATGTCTTTGTGCATATGTTTGTAACAGGCAACAATAATCGAGATAGACCTATGGTTTCTTTTGAGAGTTTGCATAGAATCCATTTCTAAGTCGATTTATGCATGTCCGTCCGTCTGTATGTCCATGTTAAATTGTAAACAAAGTACGGGTCGCATTTATGATCCGAATTGGATGAAATTTGGCACAGCTCATTTGTTTGGCTCATGACGAACCCTATTGAAATTGGGAAAAATCGGAAATCTTTTGATTTGCACGAAATTTGGCACAACGTACAAAATTAAGTCTAGAATGATATGTGCAAAGTTTCGTGAAAATCGGCTCAGATTTAAATATAGGTCCAATAGATATAGGTCCAATTTTAACATAGTGTACTGAATTAAGTCTACAATGATGTGTGAAAAGTTTTGAGAAAATCCGTTCAGATTTAGATATAGCTCCCATATATAGCTTCGCCCGATTTTGGGTAAATAGTCCACTTAAGTCCTTGGAAATCTTTTAATTTGCACGAAATTTGGCTCAGCGTAATGAATAAGGTCTAGAATGATGTTTGCCAAGTTCCGTGAAAATCGGTTCAGATTTAGATATAGCTCCCATATATATCTTCGTCCGATTTAAGGTTAATTGTGTACCAAAGTCCCTATATATCTTTCGATTTGCACGAAATTTGGCACAGCGTACTAAATTAAGTATAGAATGACGTGGAAATCGGTTCAGATTTAGATATAGCTCCCATATATAGCTTCGCCCGATTTTAGGTATATAGTCCACTAAAGTCCCTGGAAATCTTTTGATGTACACGAAATTTGGCACAGAGTTATGAATAAGATCGAGAATTATGATAGATATAGCTCCCATATGTATTTTAATCCGATTTAAGGTAATTAGTGCACCAATGACAACGTACTGATGGTATATAAATTAGTCTCTGGCAAGTTTCCCTGAAATCGGTTCAGATATAGATTTATAACAAAACGCGTCGTCTGTTAGGATACGTATGTAAAATATACCCAACGTGGTGAATGGTATCATATAGTCGGCCCAGTCCGACTTTACTACTTTCCTTACTGGTTTTAATTATAGAGAAGTAATTTTTTCTACGGCGGCCAAGATTGCCTATTACTTGAACAGCGGAATCTCAAAATTTTCAACGCAATTGGAAAGAGTACATATCATATGAACAAGGATTAATGTATTCTCCCGGAAATTTAAAAAAATTGAGGACCTAGGAAAATCGTATTTTTAGATACAACGATGTTATGTTCGGTCCGGCCGAACTCTTAATATCCTCCACAATGAGGACGGTGATGGTGTACCGTCCTATAGGGGTTACTCGGTGCAGGGTATAAATATGTTGGACATTTGTGTGAGGGTTTTCAGAAGGTATAGAACAAATTGCCCCATATTTAGAGTAATTTGATAGAATTAAGATTAAGATCCTCAAGATCCTAAAAGTTTTATAACTATCCACTGTAGGCATAAAAATCGCTTGTTCACATCCTATTGATTTATAACAGGACCGGGTTGGTATTAGGAAAAGCTATTGAATCGATCATCAATCACATTCTGAATATAATTGTAACATACCATTTCAATCTAGCCCACATGTTATCCATCCACACAATTACATTATTTTTAATACTCGATGTATTTTAAAATTAATATTTTATCTGATAATTCCAATAGCTGTTCATTGTTAACATACATGAATATGCATGTTCATGTATGTTTGAGAACACTAATTCCAATATCTAACGGATTTGTCAGTTTTCATATTAATCTAGCTTTCAAAAGAGATTTGCTTGATTGTTGTAGTGTTGTTGTATTCTCTCGGTTTGACAAATTACTTAATTATTGTATTTTGGTGTATTTTATTGACTTACCCACATTTTTGCAAAAGAACCCAACATAAATTATGTGCATATGAACGTGTCTTACCTGCAAAGGAATAGAAAAAAAAATTATAAGATTATAAAACATTCAAACATTTTTATCTCACAAGGGTTGATCTTTTGTTCCTTAACAATAAAATGTTTAACTTTTAAGTATTATAAATAAAAAAAACAACACAAACTTCAATCAAAAGCAATGAGTCAGTCACACGTTTTTGTTTTTCGCCTAGGCGGCGGTACATTTCTAAAACACACAAGAAAAAAATATATTGTCAACTTCGACAAATTGATGAAAGCACAGACATTATGTCAGCGACATGCCATAATTTTTTGTGATTTACTACACAACAATAACCGAACACACACACACACCGTCATATTAATAGTTCATAGACAACAGCAAAAATAGATTTTAAAAAATTAAAATAAAAAAATAAAATTGTGCTTGTTACTACTACTGACTGCTATATATGTGTGTGTGTGTGGTTTCATTTCAGCCAGAGAAAGAATGGTCAGCAGAATTCATTTTGGCTGTGGGAAATTCAGACAGCAACAATTAAATAAAACCAACGACAACAACAACAAATTTAAATAAATGTAAATTTCGAAAATAATGATACACCTCAAACATGTGCATGTAGCACAGACAGACATACATACAGCCTCTGTATAAGTAATAGCAGCAGCAACAACAACATGTTGTTCTTTACGTTGTACAACATGTCTCGAGAAGAAGACAGACCAACCAACCAACAACTCATGTTCTATAAAATGTGAACATCAATTAAATTTGTTGTTGAATGAATGTTTACAACAAATGTTGTTGTTGTCATTGTTGTTGTTGTTGCGATTTGGCTTACTAAAGTGCGTATTCAATTTATTTTACTATGTTGCGTTTCGTTAATGACTAGTTTAATTAACAATAAAATAATAAAAAAGACGAACTCTGATGTTGCCAGGTTTTTTTTTCTTCGCGTACGTGTGTATTTTTGTGTTACAAAGATCATTTCACCTGAAATAGTCAAGTGTGGGCTAAGAGCATCACCGTATGCCGGAAAGATCTATGATTCTGTTTTTTTGAAACATTTCTTTTTCTCGCCGGCCGGCTTGCCTGCCACCCATGTTGGCCTATACCATTTGCCCAAACAAACCGACAAACATACATTCGCAGACACATTTTGTTTGTGGTGAAATGAAATTTTAATTGCTGCTGACTAATTCAAATTAGACAACCTGCAAAATGCGAAGAAGAAAAATGTCCGAATCAAATAGCCTTGATGTGAGAAATAGTTCATTGATGATGATTCAAGAAAACTGTGTGTTCTGATACGCCCAGGTAGGCGACATACACCTCCTAGTCATACTCAGTCGAATTGGTTCTATGAAATTTCCAATATTATATGGAACATATTTCAGAGTATGTTAAATGACAAATAATTTTACTATGAGCTTCATAGTATAATTTATGGGGATATATTTTTTTCAGAATACTGACATTTACTGGGAATAAGGAATTCCAAGTGAATGATGATGAATCGATTATATCCAAACATGTGAGAGGTGTATATTATAAATAGGTATATGCCTAGTGGATATCTACTGACTAATGCTGCAGTTTATTTTAAATATGAATGCGGAACTACTAAATAATAATATTCTTCAAGTCGAATGATTGTGGAAAATATGGTTTAAGGGGACCGGCCATTCTCGATAGCAAAAATAACTGAATTTGGTTTTTAGATTCACTTCCCTAAATCAAGAACGCTCATTTTAAATTTCAAGTGAAAATCTCAATAGCAAATCTCAACTCAATATATAACGGCAAGACAGTGCTTTTACGATTTCAATAGCTTTAAAATTTTGACACGTTTCACTCTGAGTATACAGCTATCTTATGAACTAGGATGAATACAATCGGTGGAGGTCTTTTAACTTAGTTTTTCCTCTATTCCCTGCAGTTTGAATATAAAGATCGTTTATAAAGGCTTCCAGTATCACTATATTTACAGATACTCTATGCTTCCGCTGGTCCAGAGGAAATTCGTCGCATATAAATACTTTCTGAGTTATAGATTATCTGTCAACACTCTTTGAGCTTGCGTTCGTTTAGGAATACTGCATAAGCTTCTAATCTTCTCCAAAGTCTCACCTAAAAATAAATCGTCTAAAGAGAGTCTCTCTTTAAATTACTTCCAACTTTATAAAGACTATAAGACCCTTAGTCTGTTAAGATTCCATTCAGCTCTTCTACGAACGACTCCCCTCAGCTCGTCTATGAAAGTCTCCCTTCAGTTCGTCTATGAAAGGCTCTCTTCGTCTATAGAAGACTCCCTACAGCTCGTCTATGAAAAACACCCTTCCGCTGGTCTATGAAAGATTCCCTACAGCACGTCTGTGAAAGATTCCTAACAGCTCCCTTCAGCTCGTCTGTGAAAGACTCCCTTCAGCTCGTCTATGAAAGACTCCCTTCAGCTCGTCAATGAAAGACTCCCTTCAGCTCGTCAATGAAAGACTCCCTTCAGCTCGTCAATGAAAGACTCCCTTCAGCTCGTCAATGAAAGACTCCCTTCAGCTCGTCAATGAAAGACTCCCTTCAGCTCGTCAATGAAAGGCTCCCTTCAGCCCGTCTATGAAAGATTCCCTTCAGCCCGTCTATGAAAGATTCCCTTCAGCTCGTTTGTGAATCTCTTCAGCTCGTCTGTGAAAGAGTCCTTTCAGCTTGTTTATGAAAGACTCCCTTCAGCTCGTCTATGAATTATTCCCTTCTGCTCATCTGCGAAAGACTCCCATCTGCTCGTCTATGAAAGACTCCCTTCTGCTCGTCTATGAAAGACTTCCTTCTGCTCGTCTATGAAAGACTCCCTTCTCCTCGTCTGTAAAGGACTCTCTCCCTTTGTGATAATATATTTTTCAGGAGTGAAGACAAATGTCGAACCTTGACAAATTTGAATATGGATGCATATGTTCTACTCCTGCCTATCCTTTTTATTGCACAACTTCGATCATTAGCTCGACTCGAAAGAAAAAAAATACTTTAAAACTGATTCATCGCCCTCACAGGCAAAATTCAAATAAATAAAAAATTGTCAAAACTTAATATTTCCTTCATTGCTTAGGAGTATTGAATTCTGTCACATATGTCAAAAGCATATTCTTATGTCCATTTAATTGTTATTTTTATATTAACAATTAAAAGTGAATATTTGTTTTACCAATTACTTACAACAAATATATGAACAATTAATTGTTTGCTCATGGTCAATGCGAATAAACCAAATAATCAATCTTAATGTAGCAACGACGGTTATCCCTTTGTTTAAAATATGGCAGACGAGAAGAAGTCAGTAGAGATCAATGTAATCAAGATGTTGACGATAATGGCAGTGACGTGGCTGATTGTTTTCTGATGTTGTTGTTGTTGCTGTTGTCACTGACACTGAAAATGGACATTGACAATGACTAACAACCGCGATCAAGATCTGCATGCCCATCGTTCATTGTTGATTTTCGGTTTTGGTTGAGTGACTGACTGACTGGCTGTCCGTCCATCTGCCTGTCAGTTGAACATTTGATGTTCTTACTGATTAGGCATGAGAGAAGAATATTGCCGCTATCCACAATATGTTTGTTGTGTTCCTTTTTTCGTTGCCATTTTTTGCTGGTCATTTACATTTTTTCGTTTCGGTTTCAGTCAGTCGGTCTGTTTATATAGCTTTGTGTATTGGCTTGCTAATATTTAGTCCAGTGCGTAATGTCCGTCCACATAGTTGTCGAAAGTTGATCAGTTTTTTCCATTTCGAGAATTGTGCGTTAAGCGTTTTTCTCTGTTGTTTTCGGTTTTGTTATGGCGCCACATCAATCATCGTTGTAACAGCGCAAACATTCTTCGAGGCTGAGACATTTTCTACGTTCAGTGCTTTAAATCATATCTCACTTTTGGTGTCCATGTCATGGCGTATGACAACAGGCGTACAAAGTATGTTTGCAGTTTTTTTTTGTTTTGCCCCCACCATCATCCATTGTTGGCTAAATAAAGTCGTCTAAATTGAGGAAAGCAAAAATTGTAAGCAAATAAGCGCAGGCATTGCATTTTTATTTTAATTCGTTTTTGTTTTTCATATTGTCTGGATAGTTTTGCTTTCATTCGTTTAATGTAAATGTGGAACTTCGAGGGGTGTTATCAGAAGTTATTTTATCAGCGAATTTTTTCAAATATTTAGAACGACAACAATTTCTGGGGATTCCACCAATAAGATTTTTTAGATGATCTAGCGGGGTTTTTATATACGAGCTGAAGGATGTAGGACTGAACTGACACTTATGTTGCTGATAGACGAGCTGAGTCAAGGCTTCCTTAAGGCAGTCTTTAGTAGACGAGCTAAAAGGAGTCTTTATAGGAGATCAGAACGAAGTTTGTACGATCTGAGGGGAGTCTTTCATAGACGAGCTGAAGGGAGTCTTTCATAGACGAGCTGAAGGGACTGTTATAGTTCATCAGAAAGAAGTTTATAGACGATCTGAACGAAGTCTTTCATAGACGAGCTGAAGGGATTTTTTCATTGAGTCTTTATCTTATTGACGAGCTGAAGGGAGTCTTTCATCGTCTTATGAGGTTCGTTGAGTGGTTATATGTGGTAGAGGTCTTGAAGGAAAACTGTTAAGACGAATGAGAAAGTAGCCTTTCTTGACTATTAGTAGTATACCAGGAGGACTGGAGATCACATCGTGACTAGAAGGGTGTTGTAATATACCATTCAAATAATGTATAGATTAATTATCTAAGAGCAAGGAATATCTGATTATTTTTTCCGGTTAGGGGTCATATGTCTTGCTTCTTCACTTATGATTCTATTCAAAAAATGTCAGTATTTTGTGTGATCGTTGGGGTTGCAATTATCTTGAACTACATATTAGACCCCACTCGATCAAATCATCTCCCATTATCATCATCTGCTACGGCATCTACATATTTTTCTTTCACTTTTCATTACTTGTTGCTGCTGCCTTTATTTTTAGTTGAACTAATAAAATACTATATTTTTTATGTTGTTGTTTTTTTCTTAACGACCGTCTGTCACAATAATTTCTGACATTGTTCTGTAGCTAAAACAAAAATGACATAATTTTCGTTAGCATCCAGCCATTCATTTTACAAGTGTCAGATAATAATTTTAACAATGTTGTTCTTGTTATTTTATTGTGGGCAATACATATTTTTTAAATTTCCCCCTTGTATATTAAATAATTTATAGTTGTATATTTTTACGCATTTTTTATTTGGATCCCCCCTCATCCATTAACTCTGTAACAAGTGTTAACAACCAAATGTAAACACATGGTGACCCATTAACCAAAATATATTTTTTTGATTTTTTAATAAACTTTTACAAAGAGAATAAGACAAAAAATAACAAAACGTTTGTCCCATTAAAATTGACTGTGGAGACATACAAAAATACTTGTGGTCAAAGTGTAATGCACTTTTTTAATTTTTCGGGGGATTTTTTAATTAATTTTGTTTTGCTGACTCTTTTTTGTTTTTTATCTTCATATTCTTTAATAAAAGTTTTTATGGTTTATATAGATTGTGGTGTGTTGTGCTGGTCCAAATTGGGTGTAACCGAACATTTTGTATTCTTTTATTTGCTTGGTAGGTCAGTAGGTTTATTGCTGGTAATAATGAAATGTAAGAAGGGCGCTGGTATTATTAAAGCACTAAATTGTGTTTTTTGATCTATTGTAATATTAGGAAATGTTCGACCTCTTGTAAGACCTTATGATCATGAACTAAAATTATTATTACCTTGTTTACATAGATTGGGGAAAATTTTGGGTGAGTGGAATATACCATATAGTTACCACTACTAAAGTTGTCTATGGATTTTAAGATTTTACAGACAAGTTAAAGGGGGCATATGTAGAGGAACTAATGCGTCTCTTAAAATATGAGGTGAAGGTTATTTCATACAATCTGTAGGCATAAATGATAGCCTTTATAGGTAAGCTGAGCATTTAGAGGCGAGCTGAAAAATCAGTTTAGGAATGCTGAATATTCATCATTACTTATAACCTGAGGATACTATAGAAAATTAATTATGGAAAAATTTCTTATATAATATAACAATAAAGGTTATCATTATAAACGATCGGGATTATTCATATACGAGATGAAGAGATTGTGTATAGAACAGTTAAAGGAAGTAGGATAAGCTATATAAATTAAAACAACAGTTTTCATACACGAACTTAAAAGGGAGTCTTTAAAGAGAACTTAAAAATGAATGATTTAAAATTATATATGGCTGTGGCTTAAGTCCTTGAGGAGCCAAATCTGGTAGTATTTGTGGTCGATTCCAAGCAAAGAAACCGGACCAAATAGGTTTTGCACGTTCTGGAAGAGGAAGTTTTAATAGGTGTTTATAGATTCAGCTTGGCTATAGAGACAGAAAGATAGATTTTGGACGATGTGGGAATTCTTTGTAGACTAGCAGAAGGAGATCTTTGTAAACGATCTCAAGGGGAGGATTTGCATATTGGCGTAATATAGGGGTCTCCCTCCATAGATGACCGTATTAAAGGTGGGAATTTTTATTGTCAAAAAGACCAAAAGGATGTCAGATTATTATCAACATATGTGGTCCAAACGGAGGGGTTGCAAAACCATATAAATATGGGTGGTACTGGAAATATAAAGTCTTGTGATCTTGAAATAAACTTATTGTATACCATAATATAAAAATAATTCTACAATAATGCAGAATACAGGTACTTTGTACTTTGAAATAATATAGAAAGCAAAATAAAACCAGTAAAGAAAGTAGTATAGTCGGACGGGGCCGACAAGAGATCCTATACAAGATATCCTATCAAGATTATTATTCATATAGAATGTACGTGATCACATGTTATTCTGCAATCTATGCAAAATGCTATTTCATTCGAAGAGTCTTAGAGTCAGTTGTGTACTATTTATATGATTCGGACAATATTATCAACATTTGGACCGTTTAAAGCAAGCTTGACACTCGCTGTGTGATATGCACCTACAAAATTTCACGTTGATTATTTGATACATAATATGGATAGAATCGATCGAAAATATATATGGCAACTATATCTATATCTAACTATATCTTCAACAAAACTCAATAAAGTGATTCTGGTACGTTAGGCAACCTCTTTGCAGAAAGGTTGGGTATATGAGGCGCCATTTAGATGAAATGGGCCGAAAATATATACGGAAGATGTATATAGCTAGAAGTCGATTTCTATCAAACATAATTTTGTGACATCCGGACAAAACATGAGATTTGGTGCACCATGCTCAGATTACATCAAAATTACACATACGCCAATTTGTACTTGATTCAGTACGGTGTGCACAATTTATGTCTATCGGACATAACTTGGGAGATTTTGCACCGTTTATTTAAAATCGGACGAGTATAATATATATCTAAATTTTAACCGATTTCAACAAAACTTTATATATGCTAATCTGCACTTAATTCAGTACTCTCTCAATCGGAAATATTGTAGGAGTTTCGTGTACTATGGGAGCTATATCGAAATCTGAACCGATTAAAAAAAACTTCACATGCATCAATCTATTTATAATACAATGTGCTTGCAAAATGTTGTCTTAGTCAGACTAATCGTTGATTTTTGTGGCACGATTTACATAATAACGGATAAAAATATATGGGAAGTATATGTAAATCTGAGCCGAATTTCTCGAATTTCAATATGTTAAATAAGTGACATGTGCAAAATATCATCCAATTCGGATCATAAATGCGACCTGTACTTTGATCACAAAAATACATGAATGGACAGACAGACGGACAAATCGAAAGTGATTCTATGCATATTCTCAAAAGGGACCATAGGCCTATTTCGATTCCTTTTGTCTGTTGCAAACATATGCACAAAGACATAATACCCTGTAGCACAGGCTGATGATGCGTATAAACAGAAGGAGAGAAGCAGAGGTGCCATCGGTAGCTAGATTAATTAACAAATTGCAAGGTGCATTTTTAGGAGACCACATACCAGTCATAATAAAACCCCATTAGTTATTATTTGTATAAGGTGGCGCCGTAATATGATGGTTGTGCCAACACATTGACCTGTAATAAAAGTGTGTGCTAGAATTCTGAAATGCCAATATACAGCCAAATGAGGCTATGACCTTTATATATAAAACACTGCCTTTCAGGAATAGCATCTTAAAGTAAAAAAACACAAAATACATTACATGACGGCAACTCTAAGAGATAGGCATATAATGGTAAAAAGATTAAACACCCAACAAGAAACTAAAATATAGATTTACAGCCAAAGTACCGAACATTTGGGGAAACTGTTATATAAGGACTACTCCGAAACTTAAGTCAACATTAACAATTTTAATAGAAAATTTGTTGCCCGTCATACGTGCGGTATCTCCAAATATCAAAGGCTGTGCAAGACCTGAATGTTAAATATTAAGATCTCTATCGTAATTTCCAAATGCAGACGGACATAGCTGAATCGACATTGAATTTGAGTCTTTAGAATATGCGGTTAATTTATTTATTTTAATGTATTCCGTAGGTGATTTTTAATATATCTGAGCTTTATTACAATTTGAGAGAAGTTTCTTAAAAATATATAACAAATTTGAATGACCCCCCCAAAGAAAAAAAAAATTGGACTGAAATTATTGTATGAACTGAACCAAATATATATGATCATATGATTTAAAATTATAATAAACTGATAAAATATCATAAAATATGAAAATAAAGCATAATATATTTTTCCGTTCTTCAGTATCATGATTTCTTTTGATATTGCCGAATATGACATTAATAGTCTTGATTTCAAGTGTTTTTTTTATTTTATTTCATTTTTTTCTTCTTGAGAAAACTGTCTTTGGCCGTTTGGTTTATTTTACGAATCAAGTATATTTTTTAATTTATCATGATATGACTCACATATCATGCTATAATCAATCTAATAAAATAAATCAATTCGGTTATAAAGTGTGAATATAAAAAATTTCCATTTTTTCCTGGTGACAAAGTTCAATTGCCTAGACTGGCATAGTTCGCCAAAACCGCCAACATATCACAAGAAAATTGTTTGCCAAAAAAACACACACACATATATACAAAATATAACAAAAATCTTTTGGCAATGATCTGTCATTTTATATCGCAGACTATATCCATCTATCCGTGTGATTAATGGCTCCTAATCGTTTATTCCCAATACAATTATTAAGTCAGTCACAATTTGTTTGTCATTCTTCTTCGAAGAAAGTCCGAAAAAAAATTGAGAACATTTTCAATTGTCATTATAAATCATTTTAAATTATTTTAGTTAAGCAATATTTTTGTTAAATATTTTTATTTTTAGTAAAAAGCTAATTATTTCGCAGTTTATATATTTTATAAACACAAAAAATGTGTTTCACACAGTGAAATTAAACATATACAATTCTAGGCATATTTGTTAATTATTCTTAAGTAATTTTTATGGTTTCACTGATGCATTGAATATTTATTGCCTTAAAATCTATTTTTAGATTTTGGAATCTATTATGGGAAAAAGGGTGTGTCTCCAGTTTTTTCTGTAGTCTACAAACATTTTAAATTTTTTGGTTGTTTAAAATTTTGCAACGTTGTTATTGTCTAATTTCGATATTAGACAATATTTTGGTATTTCAAGATTTCCATTGGTTGGGGAAAGTTTTCCCCACCACCATTTCTATAAACTATGCCAACCTTCAACCCATTTTCTGTTTGTTTGTTTCGGTTCAACAAATATATATTTCTTTCATTTCAGAATGTTTTCAGTTTATAAAATAAATTTAATAATTCCGAAAGTTATTTTTAGATTTTTTTTTTCAAATTGGAAATTTCTTTTTTCAAATTTTCTTTCTATGTTTTTGTTTGTGTTAGTGGCTAAAAGATATTTATTAATTGTTGTTGTTGTTGCTGCCGATCATTTTGTTTGCTATAATTAAAATATTTGAGGAGTAATTGAAATTTATGATTCTCATAAATAATCGAGGATTGTTATGTGTGTTGTTTGCTGTTCTTAAAGAAAAGTTAAAGAACTTATAAAAAATCATAGAATATTTATTGTTTTTGTATTAATAATCTTAAAGAATTTCTATTCAAAACAAATTTTATAAATTTTAACTAAATATTTGAAAATGTGTTATTTTTTCAAATGTTGTTGAATGGAATCAGATATTGTTGCATTGTATCATCTCATCATGAAAAGTGCATGATACTAAGTATATATTGTGAAGTTGTCAGAATACTAGTCCTGGAAAACAGGTTTTGAATATATGTTTTATAAGAAACCCACGGTTGGAAAGATTTTGTAAAAATCCACCAACTAAAAGCCCATGTCTTTGTTTGTTAAACTATTTTTTAATCCATATTTTCTCCGAAAAATATTATTAAAAAATCCACTTGCTTTAAAAATTTTTCATTAAAGAAATCCATACATTAAAAAGTATTTGTAAAAAAAGCTCATATTTTTAATTTATGTCCAGCATTCCTAGGTATCTTATCCCCGCATCGGATACGTGTTAGACCAAAATCGAGAAATTGAATACTTTGAATACAAATTTGAATACTTTTAATAAGCAATTAACGATAACCATATTTAAATAAGAAACATTAATGGAAATACTACCAAGAAAGAGCAAACAAAGTTCAGAGCTGTCAATTTTTTCTTGGAAGTTTGTTTTAAGGGGACCTCCCCCATTCTCGATTTTAAATTCTCAAGATTTTCATTGGGCTGGTAAATGAATACCAATGCATGTTAAGGTTAGTAAGAAGAAAAATCATTTGCAAAATTAGGTTGTTGTTGTTTTTAGTGATTAAAGAAAAGTCCTAATTATTAATGGCGACATAATAACTACGCACTGGAACATCGGAATCCGAAAATTCCCAGGGTGTTAGAAAGAGTACATGTCTGACTCTCGTATGAACTAGGATTATTGACTTCACTCAAAAGTTAACAAAATGGCGAGTCTTTGATTTTTTTTAATTTGCCTATTTTTTACCACAAACTAAATTAAAAACCAGTAAGGAAAGTAGTAAACTTGGACGGGGCCGACTATATGATACCCTCCAACACTTTGGGTATATTCAACAGATGGAAGGACCATTAACATGTTATTCTGCAACCTATACTCAATTTTGGTCAGGTATAGAGTTGCTTCTTACAATGGGACAAAATTATGTAAATAAATTTAAAGCAAAATATCGAAATCTAAACCGATTTCATCGAAACTTGTCACATGTTAGGTTACACTTAATTCAGTATCTTTTCTGCATTTTGAGTTCTTCATTACTTATAAATCCAAATTTCGTGGAAATCGAAGGATATATATAGGGACTTTGCTGCACCATTTACATCAAATCGGACGAAAATATATATAGGAGCTACATCTAAATCTGAACCGATTTTCAGGAAACTTAACACACATCATTCTAGACTCAATTCAGTATGCTATGCCAAATTTCGTGCAAATCGAAAGATATATATGGACTTTGGTATACGATTTACCTTAAATCGGACGAAAATAAATATGGGAGCTATATCTAAATCTGAACCGATTTTTCCCAATTTCAATAGGGTTCGTCCGTGGGCCTACTAAGTGACCTGTGCCAAATTTCATCCAAATCGGATCATAAATGCGACCAGTACTTTGTTAACAAAAATACATGGACAGACGGGCGGACATGCATAAATCGACTCAGAAAGTGATTCTATGCATATTATCAAAAGGAACCATAGGTCTATCTCGATTATTTTTGCCTGTTACAAACATATGCACAAATACATAATACCCTGTACCACACTATGGTGAAGGGTATAAATAGGGAAGTTCTTCACCGTTTGGCTTTATCCTAGTTCATACGATAGATATACACTCCCCGAAAAGAGTATGAAAATTTGGAACCGATTGGATTATTAGTTTTTAAGTTATCGTGCCCGACATTCGTAAAAACACTACTTTGAGAAAAATGCGTTTAAAGTTTGAGAATCACTATTGTCGTCACTTGATGCTGACACAATAAATCGGCTATATCTTCAAGAGTTCTTGAGATTTTCACTTGAAATTTTGAAGGGACATTCTTGAGTTAGTGTATTCGAATTCGAATTTAGTCAAAAGTATAAATTAATGTATTATTTTTCATTTATTTTATTCAAAACTAATCGATAGTGCAATTAAAATTTATGATAAAGTGAAACCTATAAATAAAACTATCAATTCATCGGACAATAGAACAAAAACAATAAATAAAAAACACAAAAACATAATTTATTAACTTCTGCAAAAAAGAACAACATTTAAATTCAATCAATTATCAATTGTTTAACAATTATTCAAAATATCATCACATTTAAAATCTAAATGCTACTTAAAGTACAGTGGCGCAAATATAAAAAACAACAACAAATAACTTATTTGATATTCAACACCTAATCTCAACAAATAAAAAAAACAACCTGTACAACATTTATTGTTCTTGTTGCATTAATATAGGGAACATCGGAATTTTGAATAAATTTAATAATTTTACCGACATTAATGTCAATGGCCAAATGGGAAACAAATTTGTCTCTTCTGCTGTCTAGCCAAAGGCGTGTTCGGCGCCTTTATATCAGCCATGTTTGGTTGCAGACATTCCAATGTTATTTTTTTGCGAACAAATTTAGAAAAAATAATAAATATTTATTTTATTTATTGTTTTTTTTTTTTGTTTTGAAGTAGAAACAGAAGCTCATAAGGGTAACAAAATCAACAGCTACTGACGTCTATGGCTGGTGGCATAATTAAATGTCAATAAAAAAATATGAATGTTAATAATAAAAAAAAAAATAACAACACTTATCCACTTCATAAAGTCATAAAATACAAAGAAATATACATTGTTTAATAATAATTATTGAAAAAAGTTAAACAAACAATAATTCTCTGTACGGATATAGCTAATCATTATTTCAAAAACTTTACAATAGAATACAAAATGCAAATTCATTTCTTTTGTTGTATTCCCCCAACAGCAACAACAAATGCTGCTTGTCTTCCTTATTCGCCAGCAATCAGATCTGTTTTAATGACCATTACCAACCAACTACCAGTTTCATTGTTGTGGAGGGTGTTGCAGAACAAACAGTGGCATTGTTATTTTGATTTAAATGTCGGAAATTTGCATAAATATTTTCAAATGTATTAATCAATGTTTGTTGCAATCTGTTCGTTGTCGACTATGTTGCTGTATTTGTTTTTTTTTGCTTTAAGAAACAAAATAAATGATACCAATTAAAAGAATATTAATGATCACCACCTATATGTTGTGTTGTGCTTTTTTTAAAATTTATATGTCTGCCCCACACAGACAGGGGTCATTGTATAATGACCGTTTCAATTAAAAGCTAATTTAACAATTGCAATAAAATTTCTTTTGTTTTAAATAATGTTTGACTTATGTGGCCAGTTTTCTTTGGGTGAGTCATATAGGCTAATGGGTATGTAGAAGAGTATTGCATATGTTGTTAATGTGGCGTATGAGTTCGGACAATATGTATACGCAGGGTTTTCTGCAATGCAAAATCAAATAGAAAACAAATCAAATGCGGGCGATATTGATATTATATGAGGTTTGAAAAGTCTGGTCGAGAATTTTAAAACTAATGGAGAATAGCCCTGGTCTATTAAACAGGGTTATCCTTCATTAGTTTGTTTTGCTTCTTTGGTGGTATTCAAAATGGCTGTTATTTGGCAATCCAGTTCTTCAGAAGGTGGAGATTCCGTATTTATAAAATTTAATACCCACGAAGTGAGTGAAATTTAGAACTATTATTTATTATTATTTTCTGTGCCAATTATAGAGGAATAAGTCTCCTTCCCATCGAATATAAAGTGCTATCCAGCGTACTGTGTGAACGACTGTAGCAGTTAAAATCGGAAAGGACATCTCGGAGCCCTTTAATACCGAACGAGGATTCAGACAAGGTGACAATTTGTCATGTGACCTTTTTAACATCCTGCTGGAAAAGGTCATACGATAGGCAAAAGTGAACAGAAATGACACTCTGTACACCAAACAACACATGTTACTCGCCTACGCCGATGACATCGACATAATGGGTCGAACACTGAGAGCGGTAACAGCCACCTTTGAACAAATTGAGAAGGAGTCTGCCAAAGTGGGTCTGGCAGTAAACGGCGAGAAGACCAAGCTAATGGTATCAACGCGCAAGACGTCCAGTAGACTCGGACCAACTGAAGAACTTGAGATCTACAGCTTCGAGGTAGTCAAAGATTTTATATACCTTGGTACCGCCATAAACAAAACGAATGACCTCAGTTTTGAATTGGGCTAAGAATAGTGATGACCAACAGATGCTACTATGGTCTGAGCAAACTACTCAAAAGCAAGGCCACCTCCCGCCAGACCAAACTCACACTCTACAAGACGCTGATACTACCCGTGCTATTATATGGATCTGAAGCATGGGAACTTACGCAAGCAGATGAGGATGCTCTTGGAGTGATTGAGAGAAAAATTCTCCGAAAGATCTATGGGCCGATCTGCGTTGACGGTGAATATCGCCGTCGAATGAACCATGAGTTGTAGCAGCTATTCTCGGACATCGACATTGATAGACGTATTGAGCTGCAGCGACTACGTTGGCTAGGTCATGTTGTGAGAATGGATGAAGATGCCCCAGCCCAGAAGGCATATAAAAGCGAACCAGCTGATGGTTCACGCAGATGAGGAAGGCCAAGAATACGATGGAAAGATCAAGTCGAAAAACATTGCCGAAAATGGTCTTTCAAGTTGGAAAAACTGCGCAAAAGGCCGACGCGCTTGTAAATATTTTTTAAGCTCGGCTTATTGAACGAAAGTTCTGTCATAAGCCAGCTAAGTATGTAAGTAAGTATTTATTATTATTTAGAACTATATTAGAATAAAATGCCTCCTCTCGGAAAAGTGTATATTTAACATGGCTATATGTTCATAGATCCTTTCGGAGTTCTGTGTCTTCCACCAAAGTATGGAGGGTATTTCAAGTTTTTTTTTTCGTTTATAAACTCATCGAAACAAATGCTTGCGACCCTATCTATATTAAAAAATAAATAGTGAAGTGATTGACAGACTTACTGACTGGCTGAGGTGAGTGTCACTCATAGTCCGGAGGTCAGAGAGGCTGGGTTTTCGAAATTCGTTCTAGAACAGCACGAAAAGTACTAAAAGTTACTTAATATGGTACTTGTATTTGATATTTGTATTTGGCAAATCAGTAGAGCTAGAATTCCTATATTTGAAATATTTGAAATGAAGGTCACTGATGGATTATAGAATAGATGTAGCTAAGGGTTTTTTGGACATTCGAACTACAAGTATCCGAAAAGTACTAAAATATACTAAATTTGGTACAATTTCGAAGCATGTGAATGGATAGAGCTAAAAATTTGAAATTTATAATACGAATTAAAGTTGAGAAGTAGGGTCGATATAAAGCGTATACTTATGTATACGAAAAGTAGTACCTGGTACTATATTTGGTACAATTTAAATTTGGAGATACGGGTGGAGCTGGAATCCTGAAATTTGAAATTATCATTACCATCAGAGTGTAGAATTGGGATATGTACGAAGTTTTAGAATTTTTTCTTTTCTTTTGTGTACGAAAAGTATTACATCTAACTAAAAGCTGGAACTAGGGCTGGAATACTGAATTTTGAAAATATGATTATTGTTGTAGTGTGTGATTGGGGTATGGATGTAGTTTTGGAAATTCATAGATACTAAATGCTACTAAATTTTGTACAATTATATTTAGGTGAAGTGATCGGGCTGGAATCTTGAAATTGGGAAATATGATTTCTATTGGATTTATATTAAACTGTACCAAATGGTACTAAATTTGGTAAAATTAAAATTTGGCTGAACCAATAGAGCTCGAATCATGAAATTTGGAATTAGTTTTGGAAAAAAGTACTGCAAGAGTGCGAAAGGTAACAAATGACACAACAATTAGCACATAGCTAGATTTCTGTCGCTGACAGAATTGGTGTGTAGGGCTGAGATATGGAAGTAGTTTTGGAAATTCAACATGTCTGTAGGTTCAGAGATCCTTCCGGAGGTCTGAGTGAGTTCACATTGTTTTTATACCCTCCACCATATTATGGAGGATATATAAGTATATAAGTTCATTTTTTCGTTTGTAAATCGTCGAAAGAATAGCTCAAGGACAGTTCCTCCATATAAGGATAGCGCAAAATTTTGGGGTCTTTTGAGCAGGTTATTCAACTGATCTCGCAGTAATTTTGGTTTGTTAAATAACTACTCCCCCCAAATATAAAGATTTTCAAGATTTTGGATACATTTTTCTATCGAATTGGTTGTAATTCGGTAAGTTAGGTTCTAATTGGGAATTAAAACTTCCCGCTGAAAATGGTCAATATTAGTCCAATGTTTTTAGGTATCGGAATACAAAACTAAAGGGATTTTATATCGGTCCTCATTTAGGCATTGCCCTCCACATATAATGGAAATTCCTAATTATCGGTACTTCCCACAATGTGAAATAAAAATTGGCTCTTTACGATATAAATTTGAGCCCTAAATTTCAGCCATGCGTTATCAACATCGGTTCACATTTTGGAATTTTGAGATTTTAAGAAAAGTCACCATTACAATTTGTATTTCATGTAACATTCATTACATCAGAAGTCGGGACAGTATAACACAATTCGTCGTGGGGTGGGGAATTTCATTGTCAATCCCCTTTTTAAGAAACGTTACCATTAAAAATGAGCAGCAAACCGTTAGTCGTGCTTTGGCGAGCTCTTATTTTTTTTAATATTTGAAAAAATTGATCAATGGAGGTGTATTGTAAAATAAAAAGTTAATGACGATGCTGGTCCTGCTCGCCCATGCACACCAAGAAACAATGACATCGCTGAAGCAATGAATAGAACGTTCCGGATAATGATAGAATCGCTATAAAGGAAATTGAAGAATATATTGACATGTCGTTCGACATATGGCCATAAACTTATATCAGAGCCCATTTGAACCGAACTGATCTGAATATATCCTCTATTTTTCTATATTTCTATGTTTTTGTATATGTCAAATATATCATTGATAGGAGAGGCCACAGGATAGTATAGGGTATAAACATGTTCACAAAATTCTGCCATACATAAATTTGCATCTTTGTAGATAATTCTGTTCCTATTTCCCAAGATATTTGCCAATGTTATGTCTCAATTTGTCAGCGTACGGCAAACATAACTAATGGCGTAGAAAAATAGACCCAACTGACCAACTATTATACCACCAACTGGGAATAGACAACCGCACAAAAAAATATAACATCGACGAATGCAAATCATATTCATGTTGTTCGCAGTGCAGCCAATGTTCGCTCAAATGAGCGGACATTAATCTTTGTTCGGTGTCTACATCTGCGGCAATTATTAATTAATTGGCAATCATAAAACAATCATTGTTCATGTCCAATTCTCAGAGGGTGCTGATCGAGGGACTGCACAGCGCGCGAAATATACCCAGTGGGGCTTGGGTGAATGACAGTGAACAAATACGTTAACAACTGTGTCGGTGACCGGTCGTGGCTAAGGGGAACAACAACAACAAAATACAACTAACAGTTGAATATATATTTCCGGGATGTCGGCTATTTCTAAAACCCTTTTTCAAAATTGAAATAACTTCCTAAATAAAAAATAAAATCTGAGTTGTTTTGTTTTGGGTGTATTTTTGTCACAATTTGGTGTTAATTTTTTTTAGTAAAATTAATGATTTTTGTTTTGTCATTGTGGCTGGGTGTTTTTTTATATGATTGTTTATAAACAAAGATAAATGTTGGTGATTTTTATGCTTATTTTGGTTAAGCCAAGATTGCAATGAAA
Source organism: Musca vetustissima (assembly GCF_032173495.1). Taxonomy (NCBI): domain Eukaryota; kingdom Metazoa; phylum Arthropoda; class Insecta; order Diptera; family Muscidae; genus Musca; species Musca vetustissima. The sequence goes on along the minus strand of NW_026882780.1, from coordinate 93,581 downwards.
AAAAAAAATACATTTTTTTCTAAATTTGCGGAATTTTTGCATGTGTTCATATCTTTCTTTCTAATAGCCATTCAAATCGCATTCTCTGCATCGATTTTTTTTCAATTTGGCTGATTTATACCGGATATTGAACATGATTTTATGGTTTATTATTGTTTATTTTAATTATATATGTTTCTTTTTTATTGCTTTTGAGCATGTTTGGCAGTCTCTTTTTTTGCATTTCGGCCATAAACATTTTCAATCAAACAATAATTATTGTTGTTTTTGGGCGAAAGAAAACGTGCTTTTTTGCTGCATTAGAATTTGTATCGTGCATGTGGCAAATATTTTTTGCATTTCATAACCAATTTGTCAGTCGAAGCGTCTACGATCCGACATAAAAAAATTCCACTCCTACGAGATCACAACAACAATTTCTAATTTATGGCATTTCACATGGAGATTCACATGGGAAATTGTCTCATCTATATATATATATATATATATACATATATGTATATAGTTCTACTATATTATATACATTGTTAGACAATATTTTGTCGTGAGTGGATTTGTTTTGGACATTTTATTTCATAAACAAAAGTGTTGAAAAAATATTGCTATGATTATAACAATTAACAAGAAAAAATTCTGAGGCCAAAGTATGCCAGTTGGATTATTTTAAAAAATAAGTTTAGGTATGCCAGTAAGCAATTTCAAGACCCTTTTTATTGGAGGTATATCAAATCTTGGTCCGATCTATCCAGTTTTTGGTCCGTTGCTTTATAGGCATAAGTAAATATAAATTGCCAATTTTCCTTGAATTTGGTTGAATATTAAAGATTATATAGTAACATTTTCAAGACCCTTTGTATGGGAGGTATATCAAATCTTGGTCCGATCTAGTTTTTGGTCAGTTGCTTTATATGCCTAAGTAAATGTAAATCGCCAATTTTCATTGAATTTGGTTGAATATTAAAGATTTTATAGACCAAAAAGGGTGACATTCTCAAGACCCATTATATGGGAGGTCCGATCTATCCAATTTTTTGTCAGTTGCTCTTTAGGCCAATAATAACCACATGTACCATATTTCATTAACTTACGATAACTCCTTTTATATATCCATATATCCGGAAATGATATATCCACGGCACTATAGTAGAGAACCTTTGAAGTTCAACGAACATTTTCTATGTTAAATTATACTCTATGAAAACGAAATGGCAAGATTTGCCGAGTTACTGTTATAAGGACTGTGTTTATAATTTTTTATATTTGAACGAAACTGAAAAAAATACGGAAACACAGGCTGGGGACTGAGGCTATGATCTCCAAAAATGCAAGAAATCCTTTTAAAACCTGAAATGTTAAATTATATCCACATCGTTTGGTAATTGCGCCAGAATACCGAAAATATATAAATTTCTAGCCAAGTAACGAAAATGCGGATATTTATCATCAGCTTATGACTAATAAGTGTATATACTCCTTGGTATTAAACCCCAAGATTCTTTGGAACTAAGCCATTTCAGAGAATTGAAAGTAGATTTAAAATTTATTAAAGCTCAAAAAAAACAAAAATGAATTATGAAAATTATAGTTAATATCATAGTCTTATTAACCCATTTGAAATTTAGAATAATCGAAGCCAAAAGCTGACAAATCCTGATGTTACTGGTGTTTACTGTGCATGTTCAAAGGTGTCCCACCTGTGGCATTTTACGCAAATTTATAATAAATTGTTAGTATGTAATTTATATTAAGGAAAATAAATTAGTTATGTTTGAAATTATTGTTGGAATGCTTAAAAATTGTTTAACGAAAGAAAACGATCATTGAATTCTTTCTGCGCCCTTACAACAACAAAATAAAAAAAAATTACAATGGCACTTCGAAAACAGCCAAATAATTTTCACTCAGCTACATTTTGTGGCTAGCCAAAGTTATTTACGTTGCTAGAGACCAAGATTACCACGTAAAAAATTGTTACGGTTCGAACAATTTTAAACCGAGATTTTATGAGCGCTGTTCAAAGCTGCCCCCATCTCTCCTATATATCGTCCGATTTAATGTAAATGGTGCACCAAATTCATAACATTTGTCCGATTGAGACTACATTTTGCACAGTGCACTGAATGAGGTCCTTATTGATGTTTTATTGGAATCGGTTCGGATTTAGATATAGCTCCCACATATTCATGTTCGATTTTATGCAAATGGTGCACCGAGAAGCCTATGTTTGTTCGCTTTACATGAAATATTGCATAGCGTATTGGATTGAAATTAGTTCAGGTTTATTTTGCTCGATTTCATACCCCTGATACACCAAAGAAATGAAATTTTTTATACATTTCAGATTTGTATATTACGGGTTGTTTTAAATTAGTTCAAATATCTATGTAGATCACACATCTAATTTCATCCACTTTTCCGAATAGTAAAACATTGAGGTGGAACACTAATCTTTTTATCTGTCAAAAATAAACGGACAATCCAAAATGGCTGTTACTACCGACATATATAACAGGCATGAGTACCTACACAATGAAACCTGAAAATAATATTTTGATCTGACCTGCTCTATCGCATTTATAATCCAATTTGGATGAAATTTGGTACAGCTCATTTGTTTGGCCCAAGGACGAACCCTATTGATATTGGGGAAAATCGGTTCAGCTGTTGATATAGCACCCATATATATTTTGTTCGATTTTATGTAAATGGTGTACCAAAATCCTTATATATCCTTCGATTTGCACGGAATTTGGCACAGCGTGCTCAATTAAGTATAGAATGATGTGTTGCACCAAAGTCCCCAAATTTGCCATAGCGTGCTGAATTGAGCCTAGAATTATGTGTGTTTATTTTCGTGAAAATCTGCTCAGATTTAGATATAGGTCCTATATATAGTTTTGTTCGATTTTATGTAAATAGTGCATAAAGTCCCTATATATCTATCGATTTGCACGAAATTTGGTACAGCGTAATAAATTAAGCCTAGAATGATGTGTGCTAAGTTTCGTGAAAATCGGATCAGATTTAGACATAGCTCTCATATATATTTTCGCCCGATTTAAGGTAAATAGTCCACTAACGTCCCTATATATTTTTCGATTTGCACGAAATTTGGCATATCGTACTGAATTGAGCCTAGAATGATGTCTGCCAAGTTTCGTGAAAATCGGTCCAGATTGAGATATAGCTCCCATATATATTTTCGTCCGATTTAAGGTAAATGGTGCACTAAAGTCCCTATGTATTTTGCGATTTGCACAGCGTACTGAATTAAGCCCAGAATGATGTGTGCGAAGTTTCGTGAAAATTGTTTCAGATTTAGATATAGCTCCCATATATATTTTCGTCCGATTTGATAAAAATGGTGCACTAAAGTCCCCAAATATCTTTCGATTTGCACGAAATTTGGCACAGCGTACTGAATTGAGCATATGATGATGAAAATCGGTTCAGATTTGGATATAGCTCACATACATATTCTCGTCCGATTTTGTGTAAAAGGTGTACCGAAGCCTCTACATTTCTTTCGATTTGCACGAAATATGTATAGCGTACTGAATTAAGTCTAGAATGATGTGTGTTAAATTTCGTGAAAATTGGTTAAGATTTAGATATAGCTCCAATAAATATTTTCTTCCGATTTAAGGTAAATGATGTGCCAAAGCCCCAAAATACCGTTCGAGTTGCACGAAATTTGACAAAGCGTACTGACATAATTCTAGAATGATGTGTGTTAATTTTCCTGAAAATGTAGATTTAGATATATATGCAACATATATGTTTTTGTCCGATTTTAGGAAAATGGTGCACCAAACTCCTCCGATTGACACGGAATTTTGCTCAACTTCAATAAAAAACAAATATTTCTTAATAATATTGTTTTTTCATATTTCAAATATTCAATCATGATTGATATTATTAATATAAAAATCGATTGTTGAAGGAAATAAAAAATGATTCCATAACACTCAGAGAATTATTAAAAAAATAGAACATCTAACATATCTCGACTAACCTAATTTGAATGAGCGTTGAATGACATCAGCTGTCAGTGAAGCATTTAAAAGAGATTTATGATTAAAAATAATGACCAAGAAACATTTTTCCAATTTACATATATTAAAATTAAAATAAACACAATAAAAACATATATGTATTTATTTAGCGGAACGAAAACATACCTTAAAAAATTCGAAGAAATTTCGTTTAGGTTCACAGTAAAATGCAATTTGGTAGGGTACAACTTCAGTCCAATTGGCTAAGTTTCGTTTCGTTAATTGCGTTCACTTTTTTATTTGAACAATATAAATAAATTGAATTATTAGTTGTCCGCTGTTACTATATTTGGTGGGTGTGCGGATTTCTTTTTTGTTTATAACAGCAAGGAGACGTATTGAACGCTTTTCATTTTGCCTCGTTGCCAGTAGAATATCGAACATTGAGAATTTTGTAAACAAAGTTGTCGGCGTGTGTAGCGGCGTCAAAATATGGTAGCTGTTCGTTTATTTATTTCTAAGTTTTTTTTTTGTATTTTTTACTTGTAGTGAAAAATTGAAATTATTTTTAATTTTATTCTATGTTGTTTTGCCCAATATAAATAAATGAAATATTATGCAATTGCTGTTGTTGTTATTCACTTTGCTTTTGAGTGGTTTGAGGAGAGATTAAGCACTTGGGGTGGTCTTTCACTTTTTTCTGGCCAATTATTTTTTTTTATTTTTGTTTGGTAAATAATTTCTTTTTTCTTTAATGATTCGTTAAAATTTGTGGCGTCTTCTTGTGTTGCGTTTTTTTTATTTTTGCTTCTTTAAATCGCCGGTGATTTTGTTTTCAAATTTATTTTTTTGTTAAAGCCAAAATAGCACTTCCGCCCAGACATCGACAAACGGTGACAAAATCGAAAGGAAGTCTTTTATTTTATTCGTTTTTTTGTGTAATTCACTTTTTATGCCAATATACCGGTATTTGTTTTATTCTTTCGATTTGTTTTTTTTTTTCAAAAAATTTACAGAAAAACTTTTGAAATTTTCGTTAACATGCGTTGTCGTAGTAAAGCGTGCGCGAATTTTACCAGTTTGTCGCTGTCGCCGAGCTAGAGCGATTATCGAAAGAAGACTGACCATAGTGATCGTTTAGAATAGATTTTGTTTGCGAAATTTTTTGATTTTGGCTGAATTCATTTTCAAACAAATGCCGCTGAGTGGGAATGAACACAGACCGCTGCTGTTGGGCGGCCATGTGCTCTCCTTCACGCTACACAAACGCCCATACACACCGCACACTCGAATATACGGTGGGCCATAGGGGAGAGACATGTATTTTGTTGCCTTGCTGAATCGAAATCATAGATCAATCATTGCAAGTAACATTTCCTGGAAGGCCCTTTTGCATTGTAGCAAACCATCAATGTGTGTGTGTTTGCAAATTGCATTTGGATCTGGAATCTGGATATTTTCACCCCAAAATAATCAACATTTACTTTTCGAATCCCTATTTTGCCTACAAAGCAAAACGTTAGCGTTCTCTGCACGCTTCAATAGATGGCGTAGACGACGCCAGTTTTTGGCCGTAATCCAAAAATAGAAAGAGTTGTTGTTGTAGTTTTTGTTTTCTTTCTATTTTTTCAACAAAATTTGTTTAGAACGTGCGTTTTGTTCGAACATTAGTTTTAGTGTTTGTTTAGTTATTTTTTGTTTTGCCACCCTCCAAAGCCGCACCACACCGCACTTTTTCGAGGATGATGATGATGATGATATGAACATTCGTGTGCTAAACATTGTGTGCAAATTTATTTTATGTTCTGTTTTTCTTCACTTGTTTCACCTCTTTAGCCTTTCTCGCACAAAAAAATAAAACATAAACATTGTGTGGTTGGCCCCCTCTGGACTGTTTTATTTTCATTATTACTATTTTCTTTTCTTTTTTTTTTGAGTTAGTTTTTGCAATTGAAATATTTAAAATTGGCATAAATTAATGCAAATTGCATACTGTGTGTTAGTGAATTTATAGAAAACCAAAAAAAATATAAAATATATTTTTAAATACATGATTATGCGAGGGTAGTTGGAGAAGTATATTTCTTTACATTTTTAGTCAGGTATATCTTTTTTGGTATTTAAAGACATAAAAAATTAAAAGTACTGATGGAACTTTGAGTTTACTATTTGGTATAGACAACTGGATATAAAGGCTCTTAATTAGATATAGCAATCATCATTAGTAATTTAAAGTTCTTCGAAATTTTGGGTTTAAGTGTGAAATCGTCCATGCCATTTTAAGCGTTAAAACTTTTAGATGAGGACAGAATAGCAATTAATGGGCTGAAGACTAATAAAGCAGCAGGCCGAAATATTCACGACCGGTTGCCAGATGCTGATCAGGAGCATGCTCAAAGTTATTAGTACAATATGGCTATGGGAATGCATGCCAAATGATGTGTCCCGTTCACAAAAAGGAGACAAGACGATGTGTTCTAATTATAGAGGAACTAGCCACCTTCCTATCGCACATAAAGTGTTATGTATCGTTCTGTGTGAACGACTGAAGCCAATGTTTCATGTTATAATTGGAACTTCTCAATACGACTTCAGACCTGTCAAATCCACTATAGACCAGATTTCCACATTGCGTCAAATCTTGGAAAAGACCCAAGAAAAACACATCGACACATTCCACCTATTCGTCGACTATAAAGCCGCATTCGTTAAGAGGTGTTTAAGGCCATGTCTGCGTTCGGCATTCCTGCAAAATTAATATGGCTATGCAGGATAACTTTAACTGGCACAAAGACAGCATTTAATGTTGGAAATGACCTGTCGGAGCCTTTGAATAGCGAACGAGAATTCAGATAAGTTGACAGTTTGTCATGTGATCTCTTTAATATCCTGCTGGAAAATGTCATACGAGAGGCAAAGGTGAACAGAAATGGCACTATGTACACCAAACAACACATGTTACTCGCCTACGTCGATGATATAATGTGTCAAACATTGCGAGTGGTAAAGTCACCTATGAACAAATTGAGAAGGAGTCTGCCAGAGTGGTAGACTCGGATCAATTGTGGAACTTGAGAACTACAGCTTCGAGGTAGTGAACGTATTTGTATTTAAAAATCGGAGAAGAATAGTGTTGGCCAACAGATGCTATTATGATTTGAGTAAGAACTAAGGACTGGTCGGCAGACCAAACTCACACTCTACAAGACGCTGATACTATCCGTGATGGTGTATGGATCTGAAGTATGGGTATTTGTGCTAGTAGATGAGGCAGCTCTTGGTGTGTTTGAGAGAAAAATTATTTGAAAGATCTATGGGCCGATGTACGTAGACGGTGGATATCGCCGTCGAATGAACCATGAGTTGTACCATCTATTCTCAGAGTCGATATAGTCAGACGAACTGCAGCGACTATGGTGGCTAGGTCATGTTGTCAGAATGGATGAAGAGGCCCCAGCTCAAAAGGCATATTAAAGCAAGAGAACTGATGGTTCACGCAGATGGGGAAGGCCACGAATTCGATGAAAAAATTAAGAAGAAGCTGCTGCGCACAATACCAACGCGCCTGGATATCTCTGTTATGATCGGCTTATGGAACAAAAGTTCTGTCTCGAGCCAACTAAGTAATAACTTCTTGGCCGTGCTTTTGATTAAAAAAATGTATATAATTGAGAATTTTAGTTTCTCAACGGATAAAAAAACCTGAGGACTGAAAATCTACCATTGAGGTCCGATTTTAAGCATTTTGAATTTGAATTGAAGTCTTGACTCTTTGTGGAGAAGGTAATGGAAGAAGTCGGAGGCTGAAGAAAGCCTTTATCTAGGTTTGGTAAAAATATTTTGAGGTTTAGAAATTGAATATTTCGTAAGTTTCATAAGATATTTACAAATTTTAATCTTTGTGGTGCAACGAAAAGTACCATCTTCAAACTCCGTTCCGTTATATTATAAAATTAATTTCCAGCAAAATGTCGACAATTTTGTTAGGGATGGCTGAATTTTTCCCATTTCCTAACTCAAACTAAGATTGGATTTTTCCTCTATTTCCAACAGATTTGGTTGAAAAATACATGGTACCTAAACCCGATATTTTGAAGTCACATTTTTTTTTTTGCAGTAAAGTGAAAATATCCTTCCACAATCTTCCACAATCAAACCACCAAACTTGTTGCAAAATGTAATCAATACATATTATGACTGAAAATTGGATATTGAAGTCATACCTGAAAATAGAAAAAAAACTTTATAACAAAATATTTTCATACAAAAACAAAAAAACAATAATAAATAAAAAAATCAATTAAATTATAAAATTATTTTTAAATCAATAATAATTTTACTGTCCGAATTTTTGATAACCTACACATTTACAACTAATAGATATCTATAAAATTTTATGTTTTTATATTTTTTCAAAAATACACAATTTTTAGCAAAACAATTAATACGAATTAATAACAATGATGTATATTTTGAAAAAAATCACATGTACAATGTGCAATTTTTATTTACTTAGGATTTCCATTTGCGAAAAAAATAATCCATTAGACGTTGTTGTTAAAAACATGATCTTGATATTCCAGCTAATAGCCAATTGCAATTATGAAGGTCAACAAGGAATGAAAGGAAATTGGCTGTCATCGCAATGGCTGCATGGCAATAGAGCGAATGCGTTATGTTTAATTGTAGAGGCCATCAGACTAAGACGCACTAACAAAGCTAATGATGGGGTATTATGTGCGGATAAATGCGTAGATAAAATTTGAATAGATTTGCAAAAAATATAAATAAATAAAGAATTAATGACCGCAAACTAAATATAAACAAACAGGATACATACATTAAAAATATAAATTCATCGAGGAGGATATTTTATATAAATTACAAACCAAATTAAACAATTTTAAAATCTTCAAAATATCGGATATTTGAAGTATATTTTTATGCCAACTTCATTTGACGAATACTTGTAAAATTATCGAATACTCAAAATGGGTCATTACTGCGACAGTTCATAGATTTGATTTGCTTTAAAAATACCCTTAAACATGATTGAGTATAAAACGTAATGTGTTTTCCTGGAAGTAAAAACTCTTGGGACAAACTTATAATGCTGCTAAATATTGATCGCTGTGTAGGATATAAAAACGTTTGCAAAACCGTGTTCTTTAGTATAATTTTAATTGGCATGACTCCCCAAAAATTAGATCCGTATTCTTCATTCTTAATTTTAGTATGAATACTACAAATAAGAAAAAAAACTTGAAGGTCAACCCAAACAGATATTTATATGAACTGCAAATTCCTAGGGGATTAATCTACAAAATATCTATGTTCCCTCATCAACACATGTCACAACTGGATCTATTTAAAAATTCATTCCAAGAACTAATGCAAATTTATGTCAATAAGCCACTCAATTGTGACCCCATAGCAATAATTCTACTGGATATTTTAATGAGGGCCAGAAGGCGAGAAATGCAAAAATTAAATCTAACCACAAAAAATAGTCATAAATAATCATAAAACAAATGTGACAACAAAATTAAGTGGGAAAAGAAACAGAAAGAAAAATCAGCCACCCAACAATAGACATATCAACAACAAAAAATAACAAACCAGTAGACAAATAAATGATCGAATCAAAAACAAAACAAAAAATATTTAAGCAATTTTAGATAAATTTATAGCATCATAAATAAATTTGGTTGGGACATGTACGCAGGCTATACAACACAAACCCTACACCACCCCACCCATTCAGCCCGATATGACTGCATAGTTTTCTTCATGTTCTACTCACAATTGACATTGTCATTGGAACTTGGGAATGTGCAAGTGAAGTGTGTCTCCAGGCAAATTTTAGCTATACGTTCTGTCGTCACTCGACGATAACAATTGATAGCGTCATACATCACAACGCGGCGATCATCATCATCATCAGTATGGCGTATACGTGTTATTTCATCGCTATGATACACATACGCATATTGGCATTACGCACACAAGAACAACAACGAAATCATTTACATATTTTAATAATATAAATAATTTTTGCACCTCTCTATGCATGTATATTGTCATAGTTGGCTAGCTTTACTTGGCGGGCTGGCTAACTGACAAGGGCGTGACCCAGTAAAGTAAATAAATATGAAATGGACACACCATTATTATTAAGATGATTATGTCACCCCCTGTTGTGGTCTTGTGGTTATCTATTGTGAGAAAAGTTCCGGCAAAAAGTGTACCCCAGTGGAATGCGGTCGGATGTGTGGCGGGTATAAATCTTGCACTTAAGGTTATTTAAATTAAAATGCATCTGGCAAACAAAGTCTATTCGACATTCTAATTTGTTTGTTTGTTTTTATGTTCTCTGTTTCTTAACAAAAATCTAATTTCATCGTTTAATGAAGTCAAGCCACCGCATTCTCTCATAAATCCTAAATGATTTGCTAGCTTTATGCGAAATACCAGCAGCCAGCCAGCCGTGTTAATCATTAATTATTTTATTAACCCCGAATATTAAGACATTTCAAGTTAAACATTTGCCAATTAGGAGAGATTTTTTTTTGTGACTAATTGTTATTACACAATAATTTTGATAGTGATTTCTGTTTTTATTGCAGATATCAGGGTTAATGTGCTAGATATATTTTAATTAATGAATGATGGATCAAATTAGTAAGGAGATAATGGCAATGCATAAATTTATTATGATTGAAGAAGTTTTAGTTGAAATGTCGATTTAAAATAAAAAAATCACAAAGTAATGCAGGCTTCAATTTCAGCGCAGAAATACGATCATCATTCATACCTTGAAAACTCAACGAGAACATGTCATCTTGAAATAATCATATACGCTATAGAATGACTCATTTTGTGGTCTTCAGATCATAACTGAAAGCTTTAGATTAACTTTAAAGTACCAAAACCAATCTTAAAAAAAAAACAAAAAGTTTCGCACTTGACCAGAATTTTAAGCAAAATTTTGTAACACATGTAATCTGTACTCTAAAATATGAAATTTTAAGAGGATTTAGCCATCTGTTGCTATCATTCTTCTTTCAGAGGATATCGAGATTCAGAGAATGAAATATATTGGCCCACCTAGGTCTATCCCCCATATAATGATACCTACCCATTAATATTTAGCGTGTTCGAAATTGCGCTATATCAGTCCTCAATTAGGCATAGAACCTGATATAATGATAACTCCAACTGTTCGGTAATTCCTACACGATGTAATAAATATTGATCCCGCTTTAGGTATAGCCTTCAGAAAGCTACAAATACATTTTTTTAATGACAATTTTCATATCATCATTGCTCCCACATAAATGTCCAGTTGATACATGGTACTTTTCCAACTTATGTGGCTGTAATTTTGTATTCTAGGATCTTAGTCCCTGTTTATATATAGCTCCCAAATAAAGGCCGTACCATTTTTAGGCATTTTCATTGTCCTAGGCACAAATTCCTTATAAAGTGTCAGTAATTTAGCATACCATGATCTGTGGGTCGATTCACTATCAAATTTAAACAATTCTCAAATCGATAAACTATTATAACGACAAAATAAACAATATTTCAATTCTATAACAGTTTTTTAACAACAATTGTTAAAAATGTTGTTAATAAACAACACCAAAATATTCGAAGTTAATTTATCGACAAATATTTTTCAATATTGAACATGCCTTGTTTTGCTCTGAATTTGTATGTATTTTGTTTTCAAAATGTTCAAAATTAAAAGCTTTTTGAAAGTTTATCGACAATTTGTCTACATTTTTACTGAATAAGATTTTCGTTACTGCAAACGATTTTTTGTGTAGACAAAATTGTCGATTGTCGGATCGTTATAAGTTACTGAATCGACCTACAGGTCAGAATAAAGAATTTATCCATAAGGTTATTTTTAAAATTTTCCAACCTGATCTAAGAGGATTAAAAATATCATGATGGAGAGTATAAAAATACGTTCCGATCGAATTTAACAAATTTTTACTTGTTACCGAATATAACAGAAAAGATGTGGCAAGACCATATATACTTCGTACCTGCAATGACCTGTTTTTTCATACATATTTTATATTTACAAAAATGCCTAAGAAAAATAATAAATATGGACCTACTTTCAATATTTGGGACACATATTTCCGACCGAATCGATTGTAGAGTATCAGTAGAAGTAAACGGTTTGAACATCTCCAATTATACTTTTCACGACCCAAATGACATTCGTGGGTGTAATGGGGGAAACGTGAATGATTTCACTAAGAACACGGAATTCATAGGAGTATAGGGAGGCCAATCTCAATATCTTTATTTAAATTTTTACATTGACAACGTACAACAGGTCTTATCTGTATTAAGTGCATTTCCTACTCAACAGCTCATTTTTCTCTGAGGGAGGTTCAACCCGCATCCACTGTTGGCTAATTTTTTTAAAATTCCTATAAAGTTTTATAAAAATCCCCTAACATTTCCAACAAAATGAAATACAATTCTCAAAAAACAGTTGTAGGTAACAACTCAAATATTGAGAAAATCTATTTTTAGAAATAATTGCATTTTCTTTTGTTTTAAAATACTTGCTATTTCCATTTCATTGAAACAATGATCTCCTCTTTTTCATTTCATACAGAGGCTTTTGTATTCGATTTATCTCCCAAATATTTTTTGGTTATGCCACTCATGTCCATTATATCCCATTCAGAATTCACACTTTGAATGACATTTTGTCACTTTCCTGCAAATATCTCAATATGTCACAATTTTGTGTGTTTGCCAACAAAAGCAATTTGCATAAATAAAACATTTATTTTTTTTTTGGTTAAAAAATACATACACATATAGGCACAGATCTTCTTCCTTTTCGAGAGTGTCAAAATAATAGATTTCTAGATAATTTTTATTGTCAAAATTTCTTGTTATTTTCTTGATGCCATTTTTTTTTTGTTTGATTGACAAGATTGCCATAAAATATTATTTACATGTTTTTTCATGTCGCTGAATATTAATATTCACAATTTTAATAATTTTTAAATATTATTAAAAAGCAACAATGTCCAAAAGCAATTTGCATAAATAAAACATTTATTTTTTTTTTGGTTAAAAAATACATACACATATAGGCACAGATCTTCTTCCTTTTCGAGAGTGTCAAAATAATAGATTTCTAGATAATTTTTATTGTCAAAATTTCTTGTTATTTTCTTGATGCCATTTTTTTTTGTTTGATTGACAAGATTGCCATAAAATATTATTTACATGTTTTTTCATGTAGCTGAATATTAATATTCACAATTTTAATAATTTTTAAATATTATTAAAAAGCAACAATGTCCACAAATTATTTTTAAACTCCCATTGTTACACTTATTAGGGACAGTTTCATTGAATGGGATAATATAAAACAATCCCAAAGTTGCATTCAGAAAGTCAATGAGGGAATTATATAGAGGTCAAAAGAACAAAAGATTCCCCATCGGTTCAATATTATAATAGGGTCGAAAAATTATTTACGACATCAACTTGGGAGTTAAGTCAAAACAAGAACTCATATTGACTATTAAAACCTTAAAAAATTAAATTAAATTAAATATTAAACATCTTGGACATTATTGCAATGTATGTGCAAAAGTTCAAAGCTCTTTCTAATCTACTGAGCCCCACTCCACTTTGGATATATACGAATTGTGCTCTAAAATAAAAGTAAAATATATGGAATTGAACAACGCCGTTCTATATTTAATTCTGAGAAGTCATAGGGTCGTTTGCGCACCTTTTAAATTAATCCAAAAATAATCCACATATGGAAACTATATTTAAATTTGAACTGACTTAATTCATACTTAACAAACGTCATATGTGACTAATTCCGGAAAACTATGCAAAATCTGAGCCTACTTGAACACAATTCATCATCTGCAATGCATTGCCTTTGTATTCAAAAGTCCTTATTTCTTAACATAATCCTAAAAATTAATAAATTTCTATAATTGTTTAAAAATACGCTCATATATTTTATTCAAAACCAGTAAGGAAAGAAGTGAAGTCGGGCAGGGCCGACTATGTGATACCCTTTACCACTTTTGGTATATTTTAAATATGTATCCTTATAATTGCATGTCAATGTTCACTCAATGGAACAAACCCATTTCGTTCTGAAACCAATGATAATTTTAAATAAACAGATTTGGAGTCGTCTGCGTACCATGGGCAAATTTTTGGAAAACGATATATAGCAAAATTGATACACGCTATTCAGTACGCCGCCCTGCTAAAAATTTAATTTCAATAAGACATCCGTTCGAAATACATGTGGAAACTATGGCTGCATCTGCACCAAATTTCAACAAAACACAATAAGGTCATTCAAGTCTCAATTTGATAGTTTTGCAAAATTCCGTGTTAATAGGACAAACATTAGGAGTTTAGTGCACCATTTATGTAAAATGGGATGAATATATATGAATATGTGGGATTTCTATCAAAATCTAAACCGATTTTTCCGAAACTTACAACACATCATTCTATACTTAATTCATTACGCTATGCGAAATTTCGTGCAAATCGAAGGATAAAAGGGGACTTTAGTGCACTATTTACCTGAAATCGGACGAAAATATATATAGGAGCTATATCTAAATCTGAACCGATTTTCACGAAAATCATCACTCATTCTAGACTTAATTCAGTACGCTATGCCAAATTTCGTGTAAATCGAAAGATAAATATTGACTTGGTGCACTATTTACCTAAATACGGACGAAAATATATATGGGGGCTATATCTAAATCTGAACCAATTTTTGCGAAATTTAATACACATCGTTCTAGACTCAATTCTTTACGCTAAGCCAAATTTCGTTCATATCGAAGGATATATAGGGACTTTTGTCGGATGAAAATACATAAAAGAGCTATATTATAATCTGAACTGATTTTCACGAAACTTAACACACATCACTCTAGTCTTAATTTAGTACGCTATGCCAACTTTCGTGCAAATCGAAAGATATATAGGTACTTTGGAGCACCATTTACATTAAATCGGGCGGCTATCTGAACCGATTTTTCATTTTCAATTTCATTAGGGTTCGTCTTTGGGCCTTAAAAGCAAAATGTTTGTACTATCAGAAAAAAATCTAGTTTTATCTACAAAAAGGCTTAGAAATAAATATTTTTAATATATTTGTTGAAATCCACACTTATATCTGCAATAGTAATTCAAAATATTTATTAAAAATCCGAATTTTTTTTGTGTAAAATAAACTGAATGTTAAATTATTTCCTATCTATCCCAGCGATTGTTTCGGAAGTTCTATTAAAATAAATTTTTAGTATATTAAAAAAAAATCAAACAAACACTTAAAAAAAATAAATAAAAATAACAAATCACTTTGTAATCACCAAAAATGCTAACTTATATCCAAAATTTTTTTTTTCGACAATCCTCGAATTTGTTAGTTTTATAGATCTGATTGTTTAAATTCAGTATTTGGCGATCGTAAACAAAACCTACTAAAATCGAATACTTTAAAATCTTTTTTTTCGTGTCAAGAAATATTGACACAACGAATTTCTATCATTGTTTTTATTAAAATATCGGTATTTAAATTATGAATATACCTGATTATATTCCTCGGGAGTTTTATCCAACTGCTGGAAATAACGCCGTTGGTAGTATTCCAATATTAAACGTTTACTTATTTTCATTTTGGTCATGGTGGCGATTATACAACAGCTATTTTCATTTAATAATTAGTTTCTTTTACACGTAGATTTTTCTTTTTAATTTTTTTTGTTAATTTTCGATTAAATCATTTATAATATTTAAATTTGATTCACTTCACTTCACTTTTGCTTTTTGTATTCTTTGTTTATTAAAATTTTCATTAATATATTCTTTTTTTTTTTGTTTTCTTTGCTTCACTATTTAAATATTCGCACATCAATCAATCAAAATACTATTTTTGCACCTTTCGAAAATTTAAGAAACAAACCGGATCAATTTAAATATGCAAAAAAGAAACACATTTTTAAACAAAAAACCCCCATCCCCCACGTAGTGACGTTACGCTCATTTAAAACAAACACACCAAACAACCAACCTACCAACCAACAAAAACAGATCCAGGAACTAAACAAAGGCAACACATCGAAGTTCAATGGCCGTTACAGTTATTGGGCAAACAACAGCAACAGTACCACCGCCAACAACAACAACAAAATGAAAGGAATTTGCAATTTTGCTCTTCTTCTTTTGGTTTTTGTCAGTTTGATGGGTATTTGACTTGACGTTTGTACAGACAGACACATACATACTCGAACATACGTTAAGACATGCGATCATCATCACTCAAAGCGCTTTAATATGAAACATAAAGAACAGAATTTTGCAAATTGCCAAAAAATGTTGTTGCTAAAGAGATCAACCCAAAGAAATTTGGTACCAGAGATTCCCGAAATTCCTCCAATGATGGTTTGCTGATTTTCCGCTGGCGCTTAGATTTCAAATTTCTTTCATATTTTATTTTATTTATTTGCCTTGAAATGTTTCGTCACAGGTGATTGACTTTGATCTTGACCAAATTGTATAATATAGTTGCTATCCAGAACGAAATGTTTAAGAAATCACCCAACCAACGCGACACAAACACCAAAGATACACCACTATTACCGATCAACCAACCAACATTATGTAGATGGCCAAACAATTCACTCAAACTTCAACCCGATCAGTTTTTTCTTCGGATAACTTCGAAAGAACTTGCCGCAAGAAGGATTCCCTCAATGCACGACACGGCCTTATGCTTTGCACTGATGATGCGGTGTCTTATTGGTACAAGGTATAAAATACTACTGCTGGTGCATGACAGCAAAATCCTCCAGTCGCAAAAATTATGATTGTCCCCACCAGCGCAGCACTCAACACTCTCGAATTGTGTTTTTTGTTTAAAATATCTAGAGAGAAAGAGAATGCGAGCGTAAGCGGCAAAAGCTCAACAAAAGACGCTTATACTGTGCTGCATTACCGTACCGTAAGCTGCAGTGACAAATGAACGCAGTGCCGCTTGACGGGAATACATTTGCCCAAAAATAAACACACAATTCCAGCACAAAAAAGAATCATTCGACGAGTATGGCAATAAGAAAACAGTGGTTTGGCTGAATTTCGTTCGTCATGGGAATTAATCGAACAAATGGATTTTTCGAATATAATGGATTTTTCCCGATTGTGGATTGCGGCTATGTTGTAGTAAGTTAGGGAGCACTGACTTTACAATATATTATTCATATGTAAAAATGATATTTTCATTTCAAAAGGTGCGAGGAAAAAACAAAAATTAGTCTGATGATCTACGCCATCGCTCAGCAAAGCTGAATGCAATTTAACAGCTCCACAGATTAGACACAATGGAAGCCCAATAAAAATTCAATCTCCGAGTGCCTAGGATCCCAAGATCGTTAAGGCGAAATTGGCGCCCCTAAATGACCAATTGCTAGGTCCCTTCCCATCTAAAGTGACCTCTCTAAGACTAGTGTGTTAGGGGCCTCTTGCTCAATAGTCTTTCACAGTTAGTTTATCAGGCTTAGCTGTCAAATCTTTTCCATGGTTGACTTCAGAAACTCAACAAATATATGCATCGATAATACTGACAAAAATACTTTTCTTAAAGGAAACCCCCCACTCTCGATTTCAAATTTTCAGGATTTTCAATGGGCTGATAAATGAAAACCAATGTATGCTGACACAATAAATCGGCTTTATCTTCAAGATATGTCGAAAACTTCAATTTTATTGGACAATTATTGAATTAGGGCAGGTTCAAATTAAATCAGAAACAAGTAAAAATGTTTTCATTCCACATGTCAATTTATAGCCACTTCCTAAAAAAATACGGTTAAAAATTTATCAATACCGAAAAAGAAGCGGCACATTTATTTGGCGTTATATCAAGACTAGGATCTATAAAAACACCACACAAATTTGTATATAAATCAGCCTTCCAGAACCCTAAACTATATTACAGCCCTATCGGCTGAAAAGGATATTTGACCCACACAGCTGGTTCTGTTCAAAAACGTGTCTAAAACCCCCGTAATACCTAATAATCGAGGGTACCGTTGGGGGGCAACCCTTAAAAATATACCCTTTTTTATTATTTTCAACCAAAAATGTGTTGAAAAGCGTATCACAAATCCCCATAATAGCGAATCTTTCGGGTATCGCTACATGGGGGCCATACCAAAACGTCCCCCCAAAAGAATCAATGAAAATAATGGCAACCACCTTCCGACTGGTGTTGATACGACTGCATTAGCACCTAGGTCGACTATTGCCAACTCTTCTACAGACTTCTTGGTTGATCGACAAAGAACTACCCGAATAGTAATTTGAGTGGCTTCTTGTAGCAAAAAAATCCTACCTCGCAAGCAAAGATGTCTGAGCCTAATCCTTCGCTGTAGGAGAAAATCCACCAAATCAAATCCACTAGTTGTTTCAACAGCATACATTCCATATCGAATGATCCGCAAATGGTGCATACGTAACAAATCATGCATCTATGCATATGAGCCTTAATCGAATCAGCAATTTTCTCTTAATACTGTTTTTATTCCCTCAGAAAAATAAATACCAAAGTATGTTAAAATTCATCTTGGACCTTTAACATACCGAAAATGGGTCGAAACCTTTATATCTAAGCGATGGAATGCCGTTCATTCAACTTCTGAAAACCTGCATAGACTTTTTATCGCCTGAACCTCTATTAAGAACCTCTAGAAAAAGTTTTTTTTTACTCGCGAAGAATTAGGGTTTATTCGATTGAAAGATGTGACTTAACATATCGAAAATGTTTCAAAGTTTTACAAACAGAATACCAAAATTTTATATTTTCCTTATGGTGAAGGCCATAAAAACGTGAACAAAAAGGCCACCATTTCTAATGAGCCTTTACCCAACAATAAATGATTATGATGATGATGGTTAGTGATCATGAAATTTTGTTGTTGTTGGTGGTGGATGCGACATGTTGCATTGTCGACGACGACAACAACAACAGACAAAGAAGCAACACACAAAAAACTGAACTGCAAACAAGGTCCAGTCATCCAAGCAGACAGTCAACCAAAGACCAAACCTTCCATTCATGTACATTACCATCAAACAAGAAAGATACCAACAACTATAAACAATAAGTTCAGAACGAAGAATGAGAAAACTATTTGTTGTTGTTAAGTTGTTCGCTTGGTAGACTGGTTGGTTAGTTTGACCGAAGATCAAAGCACCACCTCATCATTAAAGAACCTACAAAAAAGAGGGAATGCTCAACTAGAGAATTTCCATATAGATAAAAAACAACAACAAGCGGGATGTGTACTATTATCCAGTTATGCACAGTGGTTTATGTGACTCAATAAAATGTCAATTTTTTAACATGATGAAATCAGTCCGCGACCAATTTAGCACAGAAGCTCATAACCGAAATCTCTATCAAGAAGATAGGATGGAACAAAAACTGTTGGACATTTTGGATTTTTATTTCAGTTCACGCCATGTCTAAATACGATGTTCTAACTCCATATGACACAATCGAGTGAAATAATGAAAATACCACAAACATCGATCCAAATATACGAAAGTCATCAGGTTCATGCAGGGAACAAATTTTAGAAAGGAAGTGAAATTTAGTTAGACACCATAGAGATCTGTCGTGGTTACAGCTTAATGATAAGTATGGACAAGTTCTTGAAGGAATCATTCACGCGGAAACTCCATTGCTAGGAATAGAGATGTATGTATTCAGAATAATAAAATCTATGCACAAGTTTTCGAAGGAATTTCTAGAACAAGAAAAACTATCTTCAGCATTGGAAAAGTGAATTGAAAAACAGCATCAGAGTCTGAATTTTTGCGGACATGAATGCATCAGATGTGAGTGGCCTATATTATCACGTCACCAGATTATTATTATTGCGATGTTTGGTATGGGATATATCGGTATATTTCCCTTCGGTGTTCTTTTGAGGTATAATACCTTAAGGTCAATGTTTTGGTTAGGTATTACCATCTTATTGAGGAGGTTCTAAAATAATGGGCCGGTCGTATTTGTTTATACCCTCCTCATCGTTAGGAGGCTCAGAGAAGATTTGACCGGTTGAACTACGTTTTATTTATACCCCTCAACGATATGTTCATTCCGTATGTCACAATAGAGATCGCAATATTTATGTGCAGCAATGTAGGTGTTAAATTACGATGTTCTATATAATCGTAATTTAACACATACATTGCTGCTACACCTGGGATGTTAGGTACTGCCAATTGTATATATCAGTCCACGTTCCCTCATATTATGGTACCGCCCCCATATCGATATTTTGCGGATTTTGTACGTATTTCTTAAAAGAAATGAAAGTAATTTGATATTTCATGTTTATGGTTAGTAAAAACCTTCTTCGCAGCAAATGATTAATAAAGACCCCTGTTTCTTCAAGGTACCCATTAAAAGGTCCTTTTCGATTTGAAATATTTTAATGGTCTAAGGAGCATTTGGCTTTCCGAGTTCTGGCTAAGTAAAAAAGCTCTTCCAAAAAATGTTCGGCTTAAGTTCCAATTCAGCTACATTGAAGGTTTCACACCGAACCATGTTTCAGGGTAGCCCCCATATAACGATACCCCCAATATTCGGTATTTTGGACACGTTTATCAAACGAATTGGCTGTAATTTGGTATTTTTGGTTTTCATTGAATAACACATATCCGTAATAAAAATTATTACTATTGACCCAAGTTTCAGGGTAGCCCCTATATAACGGTACTCCCCAATACTCGGTATTTTGGACACATTCTCATTGGCTGTCAAATCTTACTATCAAAAAATGTTTTTTTATAGCTCCATAAAACTATTAGATATTTTGAGAATATCAATTATATTTTTCTCACGTATTTTCGGTATATTCAAGGTCCTAGTTTCCTCACATAAGTTTTCTCCTAGGGGTCACCCATTAATTTTGATATTTTGGTTGTCATCATCATGGTGGAGGGCATAAAAAGTTCAACCGGACAGAACTTAACATCATTTTTACTTGTGTGGTATTTCATTTTTTGGAGCACAAAGAATATAAATGCAAAAATTCGCAATGAAGTCGACAATTTGAATTCCTTTAATCACCCTTTAATTGAGTGCCGGTCGAACTTAAAGGATTTTTTACTTCTTCCTTGTTTTTGATCTCTCGGAGTTTAGAAATGATCCTATTATAAGGTTCACCCAAAATGTATTTAATTTCTCTAAAATTGTTGCAAATTTTAAGACGTTTGCATTTTTTACACTTCAAACCTCTTTCGAAATTTTTTTCTGTTACACTGTTAATGACAAAGAAAAATGTCTCGGATTTTTTCCATCAATCTACTTGTATGAGATGATTTTGTTGCTGCCGCTTTGTTGTTGCTGCTGCTGTTGCCATTCATTCCTTGGCTCCTACACGTTCATGTGTCTGGATAAGTACATCACAAACTGACATTGCTTATTACTTCTTTTTCTCTCTCTCTCTGTCGCATTTTTATATGCCTTGCCAACAGGCAAACCCCCACGTAAGCAGGAGTCGGACTTAGCAACGAACCAACGAACAAAGCCAAGTTCGATGCTTTATTTTCACAGCAAATTCACCGAATGAGTTGTGGCATTTTGGGTGGGTTTGATTTAAATGATCGTGGACGTGTCTAGGAGGACTACAGACTCTGGGATAATTTGTTTGAGTAATGGTGTGTCTGTTCGTTCGTTCGTTGTGTTTCTTCGTTACTTCTTTACTCCAGTTACCAGTTTTCATTTAAACTGAAATATGATTTCAATACTTGGCAAAGAAATGCAAATCATTTATTTATTTTTTTTCTGGTATAGCACTTCACTCGCGTACACGAAAAAAAAAAATATATATGAAACGATCGAAGTGGAGGTGACAGTGGCAGTAAAACGTACACGTCCAGGCAAATAAAGGAACACGTAATTTTGTTGTTGGTTATCCGTTTTTTGTTGTTGTAAATATTTTATTTTTTATATTTTTGCAAAGTTGTTCTTTTTTATGAAATTCCGCCCGACATGAAGTTGAACGTTAATCATACTAGGCGCGTGTGTTCTGTGGCCGAGCTCTCTATGATCTGTTGAAACGGCGAGCTGTGGCTGTTGCTGTTTGTTTGTCTAGCAGTCAGTCAGCCAGTCTTGCGTTGGAGTTAATGATGCTCCTTGTCGTAGACAAAGAAGAAGCAACAAATCTTGTGTTTTTCTATGAAGACAGAACCAAGCTAAGCGACAGCGGCGACGACAGCATTTGTGAATTGCAGAGGGCTTACCATAATGTTGTTGTCTAGATCAACATTTTGCTCTAGCTTCGCTCACTGAGTGAGTATGCGGGATGGTGGGGATCATCATTCTCTTGGATGTATGTTTCTAGCAGCAGGCAAACAAACAGCTCATAACTCTTCCTTTGGTTTCCTTCACTTCTTCCGCTGCTGCTATTGCTGACAGACCCTCCACAACTTCTTGGACTTGAGATTGACGATTATGATGAATTTTGTTGTTTTTGTTGTTGCTAGCCTGTCATTGGGGATGTTTGTTATTTGTTATCTCTACCCCCCTCTCTCTCTTCCCCACTAAGAGAAGATCAAGATAAACATGTGTGTGCACTGTTTGCGGATGACGCTGTTGATTTTGTGGTGTGGTGATGGCACGAGTGTAATATTTCTACGTTATGGCCGATATGGTATCATCCCATCACTTTGGTCACGCCGTCATCATAATGAACACTCAAGCACACAATCAAAAGGCAGCAACAGCAACAACAAATTATGATTATTTTCATACTCCCGCATTTCATTTTTTGTTGTGTTTGTTTTTCAATTTCCACAACAACATAAAAACATCTGTTGTCGCTTCTATTTGTTTTATTTGTCATGTTATTATTGTTGTTGTACTTTCTGTAATTGTTGTAATTGCTACTTGTACAACAACACCATCTTTGCTGGTGGCGGCATTCTAATGAATTTGTTAATGACGTTGATCGTTCTATCAAATTAACAAATTAAGATCAAGAGCGAGAGCAAGAACAAAAAGAAACGATCTTAACGATTATGACATTATCACAGTTTTCGGGTGGGGGAATAAAAAATATGACATTGACATCGGATTAGGTTTGAGTGGACCCCCAACCAAATTTCAGAAGTTTTGGTCGAAAAGTGTGCCTAAAATACTGAATATTTTGGGGGTACCGTTATCCGCTATCTTAAATATATCGAAGTGTTTTGTGAATTCATCTGACAGACAGATGGACATGGCTAAATCTACATGGAATTTTATTATGATATGCCCACTACTTCGTTAGCGTATGTGAGAATTATTTAACCCTTTGAGCCCCGAATTTTTTCCGCAATCTTAGAACAAATTGCTGTTCACAGATTTAATGCAACTATCCTATATATGATATATGTACACAAAATTTGACATCGCTACAGTACATTCTTTAGGGAAAATTAAAGTCCAATATCAAGAAAACCAAATGGAAAAACGACAGAAAAATAATTTTAAATGATTCTAAAAATAAATAAATAATTAATTAAATAATTCTAAAGGCAGATTTTTCATTTGATATGTATCGTCCATAATCAGGTCTTGACATATGAAATCCAAATAATATATATCTACTAGCTGCATATTAAATATAAGTTCTGAAACATTTTGTTGCCTGTGGGCAACATTGGGCCACAAAGGGTTAAACATGTCTAATTGTATTAATTAATTGCGTATGCCTGAAGAGCTAATAAACCACCAATATTGGCCGCAATTAAAATTTTATTAGCATTTAGTACCTGTGTTCTCTAATAGTACGTATTTCCAAAACTACCTCCATATCTCAACACTACCACCAATTGTGACCGCAACAGAAATCTAGCTCTATATTAATTTTATTTAGTACACATAAGTACAAATTTTCACAACTACCAATGTCTTACAACCAATGGAAATCTTATTTCCCGATTTCAGTATTCCAGCCCTATCGGCTCACGCAAATCCAAATTGTACCAAATTTATAACACATTAGTACGAATTTCCAAAACTTCCTACATCCCAACAATGATCCTAACACCATATTTCAGAACTCCAGCTCTATCGGTTCACGCAAA
This sequence comes from Musca vetustissima, assembly GCF_032173495.1. NCBI lineage: Eukaryota > Metazoa > Arthropoda > Insecta > Diptera > Muscidae > Musca > Musca vetustissima. The sequence continues at coordinate 69,402 of NW_026882780.1, read as the reverse complement.
TCCAATTTGTACGAAATGTGTTAACATTTGGTACCCATTAGTATGAATTTCCAAACCTTCCTACATAGCCAAATCCTACAATGATCCTATCAAAATAATTGAAGCCTTTACATTTGACAGAACCTGTCGTGCTTCATGTGGTCTGAGCACTACTGAACTTTTCCATTGGGATGATTAAGGTCAAGGTGTATTTAATAAGGTGTATGCATCAGATACAACAACAAATATTTTACAAAACCAACATTGTTGTTATAGAAATTAAATTGTCTTGTTGACAATAAGTTTTTGACAAAAATAAACAAAAACAATTATTAATTTATTTTTGTCAAGAACTATTCTTTGAGGAATAATTAATAAATTTGTGTATTCTTGAGGTATTGGCGGTTTTAGGTCAGTGAAAAATAATGTTTAAGACCTGGTCGTGATTGATTTTAAGTTTCCCACATGCAGCCCATGGCTCCTTGTGATGTTGTTTATATTGTGGATTACAATCTATTTTTTCTATGGAGTGGCTTCAAATCTTGCCTTCTTATAGAAAATTGAAGGACATAAATCCCCGGCCAACGACTAAATAATTTAAATTGAACCGATTTTTCCCAATTTCAATAGGGTTCGTCCTTGGGCCAAATAAGTGAGCTGTGCCAAATTTCATCCAAATCGGATAAAAAAGAAAAAAAGAAAACATGTCTACTCAATGAAAATCCAAACTACCAAATTACAGTTGAGCACCGAATAATAAATAATGTGGTAACTCCCATTATTCGAGAAGGGAAATATTGATAATTTTTAGTAGGTATCTGGTATTCAAAATACAAAATTTCAGAAGTTTTGGTCATAAAAGTGTGCCTAGAATACAAATATTACCGTTATCCCCCTATATATCTGACAGACAGATGGATATGGCTAAATCTACATGGAATTTCATTATGATAACTAGCATATGCCCACTACTTCGTTAGCGTATGTGTGAATTAGTTAACCCTTTGAGCCCCGAATTCCGCTATCTTAGAACCAATTTCTGTTCACAGATTTAATGTAACTATCCTATATAGAATATACACATAATTTGACATCGCTACATACATTGTTTAGAATACAGTACATTGTTTAGGAAATGTTAAGTCCAATATCAAGAAAACCAAATGCAAAATCGACAGAAAAATAATTTCAAATTATTCTCTATATTCATTTTTAAAAGAATCAAAAATAATTCTGAAGGCACAATTCGTACAATTTGAATACGAAACGAATACGAATTTAAATAATTTGGACTGTATACACAAATTATTACTGTACACAAATTTACCATCTTCTCTCTATTGAAAAGCTCATAACTTTACAAACATTATGATTTTTTTAATTTTTCTTTTGATATGTGTCGTTCATAATCAGGTCTAGACATATGAAATCCAAATAATATATATCTACTAGCTGCATATTAAATATAAGCTCTGAAACAGTTTGTTGCCTGTGGGCAACATTGGGCCACAAAGGGTTAAAAATGCCTAATTGTATTAATTAATTGCATATGCCTGATGAGCTAATCAACCACCAATATTGACCATAATTACAATTTTATTACCATTTAGTACCTATGTTCTCTTATAGTACGTATTTCCAAAACTACCTCCATATCTCAATACTACCACCAATAGTGGCCGCAACAGAAATCTAGCTCTATTTTAATTTTATTACCTTTCATACTCTTGTTGGGCTTATTTCCAAAATTAATTGAAAATTTCATGACTCGAGCTCTGTAGCCTCACCCAAATTTTAATTTTACCAAATGTGTTACCATTTAGTACACATTAATATAATACCAATAGAAATCATATTTCCCATTTTCAGTATTCCAGTCCGATAGCTTCACTCAAATATAGTTGTACCAAATTTAGTACCATTTAGAACACATTAGTACGAATTTGCAAAACTCTCTAAATAGCCCAATCCTACACTCCAACAGTAATTTTGATTAAAAATTTAAGGATTCCAGCTCTATTGGTTCATGCAAATCCAAATTTGGTACCATTTAGTACACTAACACTATACTTCAGGATTCCAGCTCTATTGGTTCACCAAACAATTCAAATTGAACCAAATTTAGTACACATAAGTACGAATTTTCACAACTACCAATGTCTTACAACCAATGGAAATCTTATTTCCCGATTTCAGTATTCCAGCCCTATCGGCTCACGCAAATCCAAATTGTACCAAATTTATAACATATTAGTACGAATTTCCAAAACTTCCAATCCTGCACCGCAACAGTGACACTATCTTCAAATTTCAGGATTGCAGCTCAATCGGTTCATCCAAATCCAAATTGTACCAAATTTAAGGGAACCCCACCCATTCTCGATTTTAATTTTTCAAGATTTTCAATGGGCTGGTAAATCAATACCAATGCTTGTTAAGGTTTGTAACTTTGCATATATATATTTGAAGATTTTAAAGAGAAGAAAAATAATTTACAAAAAATGTTTGTTATTGTTTTGTTGTTGTTTTTTGTAATTAAAGAAAAGTCCTTATTTTTGATGGCGGGCATGATAACTCCTCACTGCAACATCAGAATCCGGTGTTAGAAAGAGTACATGTCTGGCTCTCGTATGAACTAGGATTATTGACTTCGCTCTAAAATTAACAAAATGGCGGACCTTTGAAAAAATATTTTTGGAAAATCGCCGATTTTTAACCAAAAACCAAGTTAAAAAATAAGGAAGATCTTCACCGATTGGCTTTATCCTAGTTCATACGATAGCTATACACTCACAGATAGACGTGTAAAAATTTGGAATCGATTGGATTGTTAGTTTTTTAGTTATCGTGCCCGCCATTCACAAAAGAGAAAAACGCGTTTAAAGTTTGAGTAGCCCTTTAGCCGTCACTTGATGCTGACACAATAAATCGGCTACATTTTCAAGAGTTCTAGATATTTTCACCTGAAATTTTGTAGGGACATTCTTGAATTAGTGTAGAATCGAATTAAATAAAAAAAATTAAGCCCGAGAATGGGGGGTCCCCTTAATACACAATAGTATGAATTTCCAAATCTTCCTACATCCCAACAATGATCCTAACTCCATATTTCAGGACTCCAGCCCTATCGGTTCACTCAAATCTAATTTGTACGAAATGTACTAACAGCCTTTACATTTGACCGAACCTGGTCTGCTTCATGCGGTCTGAGCACTACTGAAGGTTTGCATTAGGGATGATTAAGGTTTACGTTTCAATGTAACGTCATAAGCATACCGATAAATATTTGGAAGTAATGCGAATAGAATTATTAAAATCTTACGTCCATTTTGATAAGATTTTATTTCAATATTTTCTGAATTTAACAAATTCCAATTATGGAATTGACATGTTAACTATTTATTCCGTGGATCCGTCGATGAATCCACTTCATAATCTTTTTAATTTCATCTTAATAATAGAATATAAAAAATCACTAAAGGTCATTTTGGTACTTAAAATGTTTCTCGTTGTAAAAATTCTTCACAAGTAGCTGGGGGAAAAGTGGCACATTAAAAAATATTTGTGGCCAAAGTTTAAATCAGTGCTAAGTAGAATTTTTTAACGCCACTTACAATGATTGCCAGCCAAATGGTTGCCATCAACATCGTCATCATCCGGTTTGGTTTTATATGCCAGCAAAATAAATTAACTGCAAAATGGGGCAGAACTATTTGCTCGGCACATAGTCACTATGAAAAGGGGGCATTAAAAATAAGCACAAAATAAGAAGAAAAAAATTAAAATGCCAAATATTTTTGTTATTTAAAATTAGGTCATATTAAAAATAGAAAAAAATATTTTGCTTTACAAAATAATGCCAGCGAAATAAAAATAAGCAAATCACAAAAATATGCCCATCATATCATGAACTATGTATATAAATAAATATAACACCCAATTATTTTTTATTAGTCCAGCAATAATTTTCAAATCAAGCAAGCCTTACATCAGTCTGTCATTTGCATGAGTACTTGGCAACGGAGATGAGTGGGTATGGTGATGTGGATCATGAACGGCATCATCTTCTATTTCTATTTTTTGTTCATCTCATTTTATTTGCCAACAAGTCTTGGTTTTGGGAGTGACACTTTCCCAGAATTGCAAGGCGCAACTTCATGGTGGCCCTGATGACTGTCGCTGGTTTCGTCGGCTCCTTAATGCGGGTGGAGGCTGGGTGTGCGGCTCTGAATTTAACATTGAAATATTTTAAATGGATTAGACCGCATCGAAATCAAAATCAATTAACGACATTCGATTTGTTTAATGGCGCAATCAAAAAGGTGCAGTCAAATTATGCAATAGAGCAGAAATTCAGCACAGTCGAACCGAAACACAGAGTTTTTTTCGCTTAATGGCCTCCTACATCTTTTAACCGAAAAAATACAGTTGCCTGCCATATTCAATCTTGACTTTGGCTTTGTCTTCGTGTCGCATTGCTCAATTAACCGAAATAATGCAAATTTGTGTGTATTTTTTTTTTTGAGCTTGTTGTTGGTTTTGTCGCCTTTCGAGTCAATTTGGCATCAGCAATGACAACAGCAACACCCATGTCATGGCTGTGAAACCCTAAAATGCCAAACAATATTTGAAAAAATCAAATAAGTCGTATGTCATTTCAGGCGGGGTATTGAATTGTGAAATTGTCAGTTTTTGTTTTAATTGCAATTAACAATTAATTTTGTACAAATTTAGCAATTCCTAGAAAGGCGATGAAATCTGATATAGAAATTATTCTTAAGGCGAAGAGATTAATGGCTGGTTTGTTGATCTACTTCTGTATATGGATAATCGTATGGATACAGATTAAAATGTTTTTAACAGCAAATCGTTCGTTATCAATTGGAATAACTGTGTGTACAGTAGGGTTATGCTTTTTTGGATATTTTTTCACTTTTTTTCTTTTTTAAGTAATTAAATTTAAATCGGACAACTGTTTGAAGTTTAATAGCTTCCACGAAAATCCACATAGCCTATGAGAAATTGGTCATATATATATATATATATATATATATATATCGATGAAAACGTGCAATTTTATTCACAACTGGTCTCCAGAACCTGCAAGAATGTACAATTTTTTACTACGATAACCAGTAAGGAAAGTAGTAAAGTCGGACGGGGCCGACTATATGATAACCTTCACCACTTTGGGTATATTCAACAGATGAATCCTAACAGACGTCGCATTTTTAAAGGACCAGTAAAATGAAATTGGATCCATAAACATGTCATTCTGCAACCGATACCAAATTTCTCATTTGGTTAGATATACAAGCTATATCTAAATCTGAACCGATTTCAGGAAACTTAACACACATCATTCTAGACCTACTTCAGCGTTTTCCCAATTTCAATAGGGTTCGTCCTTGGGCCAAATAAGTGACCTGTGCACATTTCATCCAAATCGGATCACAAATGCGACCTGTACTTTGTTCACAAAAATACATGGACGGACGGGCGGACAGACGGACATGCGTAAATCGATTCAGAAAGTGATTCTATGCATATTATCAAAAGGAACCATGTGTCTATCTCGTTTCCTTTTGCCTATTACAAACATATGCACAAACACATAATACCCTGTAACACAGTGTGGTGAAGGGTATAAAAATCTTAAGATACAAACGGTAAAGTCTTATTTTATCATTGCTGCAGAAAACAAATAACCCCTGATCTTTTATCGTGAATTCCTCTTGGGGTTAATCCTTTGTATTAAAATTTTCGTATGATTTTTTACAGAACCTTAATTTATGGTCTTAATTTTTAACCAGTCAGCGGGGCAGTATAACCGGACTGAATCGACCATATGATACCCCACATAACTACCATGGAACTCGAACCTTCTTAATTACTTATCTGGCTCGAGGCAGAACATTTGTTCCATAAGCCGAACTTAAAAAAAATCCGGGCTCGTCGATCTTGTTTTTCCAATTTGAAAGACTAGGCTTTGATATGCCATCGAATTTGTGGCCTTCCCCGTCTGCGTGAAACATCGGCAGGCTCGCTTTTATATGCCTTTTGAGTTGGGGTATATTCTTCCATTCACACAACATGGTCTAGCCACCGTAGTCGCTGCTGCTCGATACGACTGACTATGTGGATGTCCGTGTATATATGGTATAGCTCGCGATTCAGAAAATTTGTACATAAGCCGAACTTAAAAAAAGGTCCAGGCTCGTCGATCTTGTTTTTCCAATTTGAAAGACTAGGCTTTGATATGCCATCGAATTTGTGGCCTTCCCCGTCTGCGTGAAACATCGGAGGGCTCGCTTTTATATGCCTTTTGAGTTGTGGTATATTCTTCCATTCACACAACATGGTCTAGCTACCGTAGTCGCTGCTGCTCGATACGACTGACTTTGTCGATGTCCGTGTATATATGGTATAGCTCGCGATTCATTCGAAGCCGTTATTCACCGTCGACGCAGCCAGTAGATCTTTTGGATAAAAGTTCTCTCAAACATTTCAAGAGCTCCCTACTCTGTATCAGTATCAGTGTCTTGTAGAGTGTGAGTTTGTTTTGACACGCGTTAAAGGGTTGCCCCTATAATATGGTACCCCCCAAAATGGGGATTTTTGACACGTATTCAATCAAAGTGGCTCTAACTTGGTATTTTGAGTTCTCATGACGGTATCACCACATCTCCGCACTAAAAATTATTAATATTGACCCAAGTCGGTATTTTAAGGATTTTAGTCGGACGGGGCCGACTATGTGATATCCTTCACCACTTTGGTTACATACTAGAGATGTCAAAATCTACAAAATCCTATAGATAGAACAGACATAGAATATTTGAAGGACCATTGAGATGGAATCGGACGAAATTAAATGTGCCATCTGGATATATATTTGAAACAATTGAAAAAAACCCATACACATACCATTCTGAATCGGAAGAAACTATATATGGAAGCTAAATCTAAATCTGAACCGATTTGAACAAAACTTCGCAGACAGCAGTCTGGACCTAATTCAGTACTCTGTGCAAAATTTTGTCCCAATCGGACAAATATTGAGAAACTTGTGCATCATTCACATAAAATCGGACCGAAGCTATATATCGTCCTTGGGCCAAATAAGTGATATGTGCCAAATTTCATCTAAATCGGATCATAAATGCGACCTGTACTTTGTTCCCAAAAATGCATGGACGAACGGACAAGCTTAAATCGACTCAGAAAGTGATTATATTCATATTCTCAAAAAGAACCATCGGTCTATCTCGGTTCCTTTTGCCTGTTACAAACATATACACAAAGACATAATACCCTGTACCACAGTGTGGTGAAGGTATGTGGTGAAGGGTTTTATTAAAGCTTCATATAATTGTAGCCCCACTATTAAATATTTTGAGAATATCAATCATTCTTTTCTCACGTATTTTTCGGTGCAGTGTGTTTTCTCCTACTATCCCCCGTTAATTTCCCACCTCCCTCATGGTAGAGGATATAAAAAGTTCGACCAGGCCGAGCTTAACATCGTTTGTACTTGTTTTATACAGCACCAATAGACATGTCCTGGTCTCCATTTTACGTATAACGAAGGGTCTAGTTGTATTTTCGATCCTATGTGGTTGTAACTTGGCATTTCTTTAATTTCAAGGTGATACAGACCTCATATATAGGTTAAGGCCAATAGCATAAAAAAGTGGTAAATGCATAGGACATTGGAAAATTTATAACATTTTCAGTTCGAAAACATATCTGAAACATTGAATGGAATGACTCGTATGGTATAAATAATTAATCGAAATAATTTTCTGAATTATATGAAAAACTTAAAACAAAATGTTTACTGTGGTAAAAAATGTAAGAGCCTATTCCTTCAATTGCTAAGAGGCCACTGCACCTACACCGAATCAAATTGTTTGTTTTTTGTTTAGTATTATTTTATATATCCCAAATGCATAAAACAACGGAAATTATATATTTGAAATTCTTGATTGGTCGGGAGTAAACTAAATAATTAACATTATTTAAATAGAAATTGTTATTGTTTTATTTATGTGGATGTAAGAGAGGAAAACAACAAATAAAGAAACATCAAAGCCTTTATGAGGCGCCATCATAAATCGTTCAGAAACTCAAAAAAGCCCCGAAAACAACATTCTAAAATCAACATAAAAATATTTAAAGGGGAACGTCTCCAACAAATCAACAAATTTTTTTATGAAACAAAAATGTTGGCGGATTAACAAGCACACACCACAACAACAACCATGAAAAGGAAGTGATATTTTTTGGTATGAATATGTTTCAGCAAATATTTCATGCATGTCATATGGATTAAAAAATAAAAAAACATAGCTAGCACTGTAGACATCTGTTTCGAATGGAGGGAGATTAACAACAGAGATATATACATATGGCAAAATAAACATTCGAATGATGTAAAATTAAATTTAAAATAAAAACATCATTTTTACTTATAACAAAATTTATTATGGCTGGAAAATGAAAAATAAATTTTGAACTTGTTTCAATTGTAATTTCAAAAGAAAACAAAAGAAAAAGTTTCATTTCATTTGTGTCGTATCGTATTGAAAAAGGGGAAACATAAATAATTGTAAATAAGAATTACAACAAACAATTTGTATGTTCTTATAGAAATTCATTACATTTGTTTCTTTTCGATTTTTTTGTTTAAATATTTTCGAATATAGGAAATCCATTCCCATTAATTTTTTTTAAAAGATTTCCTGCATTTATGCAGCCAAAAGTCAAATGAACCCACCCATTCAGCCAGAACAACATGTTGTAGCCAGCCATAAAATTCTGGGAGGCATTCTTTTCGACCAACCAACAAATGATACGATGGTGTTATTCCGTGTGCGTGTGTGTGGTTTATGATTTTTGTTTTCATACTGAATCCTCTGCCGCATTCATCGCCTTATGTCCGCTACTTATCACTGGCACCGACACACAAAAGTGTGTAATGCCACCAACATCATCTATCCGTTCGTTCACAACTTTTTGTTGCGCCCCAACTAAATATAAATTGGTTAAGAAGCTTACAAGGTTGGAACGCCACAACAGCGATATAACATATCTATGTATGAATGTATTTTGATGTGCAGTTTATTTATTCCCTTGTGGAAATTTAATATTCATATTTCAATATTTTATCAGTGGCGTAGGTTAAAGAGGAGGTAAAGAGCTACTTTATTTATTTCCGCAGATTAACGAAAATGCAAATATCTTTCACCATAGGTTCTTCTCCTGGCTTTCCCTTTCATTGCAAAACTTAAATCATCAAGCTCGACTCGAAAGAGTATAAATAATCACTGAAAATTGGTTTATTTTATTTATTCAAATTATACTGCAGCATGATTTATATTTTTTTCTTACGCTTAGCTAATTGTGGAATTATTTTATTTCTGGATACGAAAATCCTTGGCTACTTAATTTTTTCTGATGTGGAGTAATAATTGGATACCTGGCTGTGCGGTGGATGACCTAACCAAATCCATGTTTTGGCCGGTAATGTTTGGAACCAATGTGTGAGAGATCGCATTTATACCGTTTTTTTTTAATTTCTTGAAGATATCACGCAAAAACATTTAAGTTCGTCGCCGCATGGCTATTTTTGCGGAAGAAATATATGACCAGCTACTTCGAGGTGTTTCAAAGATGAATTACCTATTCTATGCTGGTGAAAAATGCTCTATCCCAGGGTGTGCCACATGTCTCGCGATGTCCATGTTCGGTTCTGTGACACAATGTCAGTTTTTGAAAGTTTCAATGAAATAGGATATTCCGTTCGCTTCATTTAATATTTAAAAGTTTTCAAAAAATTGATTTTTGGTGGTGAAGGGAGGTAGACATTAGTATTTATCTCATCTCCACAAATTATACAAGCTTGGTTAAAATATTGGGATTTTCAAAGCTGGCTTCCAATGTGATAATCCAGTTGCATGATATTACAAAATTAATTTTCAGCAAAGTGTTGACAATTTTATTTGCTGAGGTACCAAAACGATTCGACCAATATGTCCCATCTTCAAACTTTATTTAAGTATAGAAACAATATAACGAAATGAAAAATTTCTCTATTCAAATAGAATCGTGTGCCGCAGCAAATTTTTGTTCCCGGTGTCAAGATGATATCAAATGATTTCCACGAGAAAGCATTTTATCCGCTTAAAATCCCCAAATGGCAAATAACCGATATATCGTTTGAAAAATACTTCTTGTGCTTTTTATAACGGTACCGGTTTTATCCAGGGAGGAGGAAAAATATTTTTTAACAATTTTTTAAATAAAGCTTACACTATTTCTCCAGCTGGAATACATACGAAGGCCCCTGATATTCAAAGAATTAACTTCGGCGTCAATATCAACAGTTGTATATAACATCAACAATTTAAGACGATGTTAAGTAAATTAAGATGACATTCAAAATATGTAAAATTAATGGGGGCTCCTAGGAGAAAACTCATGTTTTGATAGGACCTTGAAAATCCTGAAAATACTTAAAAAATATGATTACCTAATATGGGACAAGCGTTTTATGGGGCTATATCAAAACTGATACATATCAATATTGATCATTCAGCGTAGTCAAATCAGTTTTAGAACAGAGATGTGAGATGTAATATTAATAATTTTAGGTTAATATTAATAATTTTTAGAGCCGAGACGTGTTATGCAATAAGGAACCAAAATACCAAAGTACAGCCAATTCTTTTGAAAACCCTGTCAAAAATCCCTGAAATACCGAATATTGGGAGAACCGTTATATGGGGGGCTGCCCTGAAACTAAGGTCAATATTCATAATTATACCCTTCACCACACTGCGGTACAGGGTATTATGTCTTTGTGCATATGTTTGTAACAGGCAAAAGATAGACCCATGGTTCCTATTGAGAATATGCATAGAATCGCTTTTACTGAAACGATTTATGCATGTTCGTCCGTCCATGTTTTTTGTGAACAAAGTACAGGTCGCATTTATGATTCGATTTGGATAAAATTTGGAATATTGGTCCGATTGGGACAACACAGAGTACTGAATCAGACCTAGACTGATGTGTGCCAATTTTGTTTAAAATCGGTTCAGATTTAGATATAGCTAACATATATAGTTTCGTTCGATTTTAGCCGAGGAGGCTATGTTTGTTCTATATTCACGAAATTTAGTATTGAATTTATTCTAGAATGTTTTTGTTAAGTTTGAAATTGGTTCAGATTTAATTATAGCTCACATATATACTTAAGTCCCATTTTATGTAAACGATGCAGCGTAGATGTTGAAATCGGTTCAGATGTAAATAGAGCTCCCACATATGTTTTTCCAATTTTATGCAAATGATGCAAGTGGGGGCCTATGTCCATTCGCTTTACATGAAATATTGCATAGCGAATTGAATTGAAGTCGTTTCATGTATCAGGGTTTCATCTAAAAGGTGTACCAAATAACTAAAGTTTGTCGATTAGGATGAATTATCTATGAACTTTACACAGTTAATTTTGTCCGATTCCATTTCAATGGTCCCCCAAAATTATATGTCTATTCAATCAATCTACATACATCATGAACAAGAACCCAAAGTGGTGAAGGGTATCATATAGTCGGCTACGTCCGTCTTTTGGACTTTACTTACTGATTTTTAGTACGGAGATATGATAAATTACAGTTAATGCCGTTGAAAAACGTGTTCAAAATCCCCAAAATACCGAGTATTGGGGGGTACCGTTATATGAGGGCTACACAAAAACGTAGAACGATTTACAATATCAAATATCCTAGGAGTACTAGCAATGTCTTTGCACAATTTCAGAGCTCTATTTTATTGTTGGGATCTCTATCGCGATTTCAAACGACGGACACCCATAAATCTACATAGTACTTTATTCTGATCATGAATATACACTTTATGGGGTCTCCGGGGAATAATTCCAGGTGTTGCAAACGGAATGACAAATTTACCGACAAATGACAGACCCATTACCTAAGACATCTTACAGCAGACTGATCTACATAGCTGAAAAAACAGTGATTAACGAAACTAACACAGTAACTGGTCAAATAAGATGGCTGTCCTATACCCACAAGAGGAGTAACAGGGAAAAACCCACTAATATTATTAAGGTCATGAATAGTATAATTTCCCAAGTATTGGTTTCGAAACTTTGCAAAAGCTATGCTTGTTTAAATATCAAAAATAAGGGTATAACGTATGGAGCTCACATAAATAGGGTATAATCATTTACCCATCATCGTTCGATGTTTCGCTCATAAACTCCATCATATAGTAGAGAGTCTAGGAACATTTTAAAATACCTTGAAATAAAAGTCCCTCTACGAAGAAGTGTCTCTGCCCTTTATCATTTTAAAAATCATAAATAATTCTTTGAAAATTCAATGCTTTTGAAAAAATATAAATTTCGACATAACATTGATTGCAGATGCAAACATTGCTTGTATCCATCTCGCTCTGATATTTGGACAGATATTGGCTGATTTCAAAAGAAAATGTTTTGAATTTGATATGAAATTGAATTTGATGTTATGTTTTTTTTTCTGTTTCATTTTTGTTTCTGCCTGTTAATGAAATTAATCCCCGCACCAATGTTTGTATCCAAACGAAGGCAAGCTGCAAATGACCGCCCAAAATTTATGATGGATGGATTTAACACTTGCGTTATTATATTGGCTGGCTTTACGAACATTTCATTGGACTTCATCTGTCATTGGGTATTAACAATTAAGAGCTATTAAAAAATATGTACGAATGTATATAAAATTCATCGACTTTAAATATAACATCTGCAACATAATGAAGAGTGCAGAGAAAGGGGGAAGATGAAGTATGAAAGGGTAATACAAAATTGTTGCTTAAATTTTCCATCGATAAAGGCGATTCATGGACGAACGCATTATGATCTGCTGGCATGGCGAAACAAAAATTCTGATGAAGAACCCCCCATAATTACTAATTGTGATCCGATGATGACGACGATGATGTTGATTATAATGCATGAAATGACATTTTGATTTATTTATGTTAAAGAAAATTCTTCTCATTTGTTTTATATTTTTTAAATGATATCATTCGGCAGACATGGGTAATGGAAAAAAATGTGGAATGAAACTTACTTGAGGAATAAATTTTCGGCAGTCTGTGTGCTTTTGAAATAAAAGCAACATTGTCTTCTATATTTCGATTTAGTCGGAGACAAGGTCTGATCGGCCCAGCAATTTGATAAATGTATCGGTTACATACCTAAAAGAAAAAAGTGGAAATTTAAGTGAGTATCTTCTTGGTATATGATATTTAATGTAAGAACCATATACTAAAAAATTTAATTAAATTAATTTACTTCATTACTTTTTTTAAGCATATGTAAAGTGATTTTTGAGTTTTTCTTTTCTATATTTTTTATTTTGTTTTAAAGGTAATTAAATATTAAATTTTCTTACAAAATATAATAATTTTAATAACCACTTCGCATCAACATCAACAGTAGAGGGTAACACAAAATAGGAATGGCAAGAGATAGCGGCATCCAGTGGAAAATTACTACATTAAACAAGCAACCTCTCAAGAAAGAAATTCTTTCTAGGCAACCATAGATGGCACCCCAGCAACTAAAATAATGCAAACGTAGTGAAACAAATTTTCGTCGAAACTATCCACATCTTTGTCCTCTCTGTATATTAACATATAAAATTAATCCTGGAAATTTAAAAACAACGTTATGTTTGTCCAAGTCCAACATTTTTCAAATTCCTGCATTGAAAAGCTTTTTGCAAAGGTCGGGATACAATTTTAGGTTCTAAAACTAAACTGAGACTTCAACATACCCAAAATTAAGCGGGGTGCAAAGTGCAGTAATACTGAATATTTTCTATTCACCATTCATCTGAAATGCCAAATTACAGCCGTTTCTGGGTTAAATAACTTTAAATAACGTAATGGCTGGGTTCATCTTTACATCAAAACCAGTAAGAAAAGTAGTAATGTCGTACGGAGCCGACTATATGATACCCTTCACCACTTTGAGTATATTCAACAGATGCCTCCCTAAAAACATTTTTGAAGGAAATTGGATAAAGTAAAATATGTGACCTTTATCTAACTGTGAACCGACTTAAATCAATCATAGACATGTCATTCTGCAACCTATGCTAAATTTTTCATATGAACATATATAGAGTCCTTTGTTTGCAATGATACAAAATTATGAAAATCGAATTAAAGCAAATCTCAATCGGACACCCATTGATTATTGGGATTATTATAGGCTAAATCTGCATTTCATTAGGAGTTTGGTGCACCATTTACATAAATCTGGCTAATGTTTATATCGAAGCTATATCCAAATCCAAACCGATTTCAACGATTAAGGTTATAATAATTTCAGTACGTTTTGTGCATATCGGCAATATTTTTCGGTCCTTAATGCGTTATTTACTTAAAATCGGACGAAAATATACATGGTAGCTATATACAAATCTGAACCGACTTCAACGAAACTTGCCACACGTTAGGCTATAATATCTTCAGTATGATGTTTAAAATGTTGTGCCTATCGGCCATATATTGGGTCTTTGCTTCATTATTGATTTCAAATCGGACGAAAATATATATCGAACTATATATAAATCAGAACCGATTTCAACGAAGCTTTCCACACGTTAGTTTATACTAACATCAGTACGTTGTGCAAAATTGTGTCTTAATCGACATCTTTTGGGTCTTCACCATTAGCTTAATATCGGATGAAACTACATATGGGAGCTATATCTAAATCTGAACCGATAACAACAAAACTTGATACACGTGATGTTATAGTAACTTCAGTACGATGTGCAAAATTGTGTGTAAATCGGCCAAAGTTTGGGGCTTTGGTGCACCATTTACTGAAAATCGGACGAAACAAGATATAGAAATTATATCTAAATCTGAACCGATTTTCAGGAAACTTTCCACACAGTAGATTATACAAACTTCAGCATGTTGTGCAAAATTGTGTGTCAATCGGCCATAATTTGGGGCTTTGGCGCACCATTTAATAAAAATGGGACGAAAGTATACATGGGAGCTATATCTAAATCTTAACCGATTTTTCACAATTTCAATAGGGTTCGTCCTGGGGACGAACAATTGAGCTTTGCCAAATTTCATCCAATTCGGATAATAAATACGAAGTGTACTTTATTTACAATTTAACATGGACAGACGGACGGACGAACGTGCATAAATCGCCCCAGAAAGTGATTATATGCATATTCTCAAAAGGAACCATGGGTCTATCTCGTTTCTTTTTGCCGGTTACAAACATATGCACAAAGACATAATACCCTGTACCACAGTGTGGTGAAGGGTATAAATATGGACCTGTTCGAAAATCTTTAGGAAAGGAATATAAAAAAAGGGATATATAAGAACACGGAAGGGCAAATTAAAATCACTTCGTACGGAAAATATAAATATAAAACACTCAAAATACCGAAAATGAGGGGAGCTATGCCCAAACATAGACCTATATTGAATATATTCAGTGACGATGTTTTTCACTCTCGAAGAACCCGAAAATCTAAATTCTAGTCCCTTCGTTGGGAAAATATGGCAGAGACCTTTAAAAACGAAAAATGAAAGGGGATATACATGTTGGGACTAGGTAAAAGCTTGGTCCCATATATATTTTTTAGTGTGTTTCATCATCCAGAAACCAGGAATGTAAAATTACACCCACTTCATGGATATATATCGAAATTGATCCGCGAAAATATTCTGCACCCTCCAAAAACACGTAATGCCAAATTACAACCCTTTCTTTGAGAAAATACGATAAAAACCTTCACATTTCCGAAAAGGCGGCGGTAACGTTATATGAGAGCTATACAGACAATTCGGCTGAAAAACGTGCTCAAAATCCCAAAATTTGTATGGACACTATAAGAAACGTGGCCAAACTACCGAAATTTGGACGTCACCGGAAATTTGGTCAAAAGTGGGCGAATATAAAAACTTTTCTGAAAAAAGATTTGGTTCCCAATGAAAACTAAAAATACGAATTTTTAGCAAACCCAGTTCATGAAAGTACTTTAAGGGAAACACATTCACAGAGAAACGTGTAAAAATTTAAAGTCGATTGGGTTACTAGTTTTTGAGTTATCGTGCCCGCCATTCGCAAAAAAATGTTTAGAGAAAAACGTGTTTAAAGTTTGAGAAGCCCTTCAGCCGTCACTTGATGCTGACACAATAAATCGGCTATATCTTCAAGAGTTCTTGAGATTTTCATTTGAAATTTTGTAGGGACATTCTTTAATTAGTGTAGATTCGAATTATGTCACCAAAATTTTTGACCCCGAGAATGGGGGGATCCCCATTAAATGCCTAAAATCTAAAATTGTGGGAACAACAACAACAGACAAACATGGCAAAAACATCGACATAGATTTATATTTTTGTTCCAGAATATACTTTATAGGGTCGCCCTTGAATATTTCGTGATGTCGCAGCCAAACAATCGATAGAGATAGCTATCGAATTTCTTTCATCGAAAAAGAAATTCACAATGAATTTGTCTCCTGCCCTCCAAAGGTTGATGGCATTAGAAAATAATTTCCCACACATGGTTTAGACTATTACTTCCTCTCAATTTTTTTATTTCATTTCCTAAACGTTTAAGTACCTTCAACAAAAAACACGAATAAAATTAGCAAAGACAAAACTCTCACACATAAAAATATATCTGTATGTTATTTGTATATATGTACGTAGGTGGCCATTGAATAAAGGCGAAAATTAATGGGTGATACTTAAGGTGGAGTGCTTGGTACTTGATACTGGTATTTTTTTATTTCTTAAGTTTTTTTTCGATGTTTTTGCAACAGCACATTTTTTGCTGGGAACAAGTTTTTCTTGAATCTCAGCGACCAGCAGCACCTTTAGTAATTGTAACCAATGAGTTTTTTTCGCAAGCCCCAGCATAGGTGACTGTTGGTTATTTTGGAAGTTTTCTTTTTTTTTGTGGATTTTGTAACGATTCTTCATGCAGTGCACAAAAAGTGTGTAAATGTGTATGTGTGATTCTTTATTGGTTTTCGTCGTGTGATCAAACCAAATTATCCAAACAAGCCAAACTACAAGCTGTGAGCCACAAAAAACGCCAACTAAAAAACCATCATCATCAATAAGCCATTGAACCAACCCGGTGCTAAACAGCATGCAATTTGACCCAATTCATTTATTTTAATTCTTTATAGCTATTGGTGGGTATATTGATTTTTTCGAAGTGTTTTGCGTTTTCTATGCAGGAGACTAATACGTGGTCTTTAAAAAATAAAATCGACACATTGGACTTTGGGGAGAAGAGCAACACTTGGTGTTCTATAGAAAATACCAATATTGTATTAGCGCCCCCAATCATTTGATATTTAAATTTCTCAAAGCATAAAAAATTCACTAGCAGACAGTTTACAACGACATTGTCTCAATATATAAGTTCCGACTGATTTAAGCAATTTTTATTTAACACCACATGATGGATGGTATATGAAGTCTGACCTAATCGAACTTATAGATTTTTATTTGTCCTCCGTGAAACATTTATTGTCGGCGCTACTCAACAAGAAACTTTTCTTCATGTCCAAATAAAACCAGTAAGGAAAGTAGTAAAGTCGGACGGGACCGACTATATGATACCCTTTACCACTTTGGGTATATTCAACAGATGTCGCATTTTTGAAGGATCAATATAAATTTTATACTAAATTTTTCATTTGGTCAGATATAGAGTTGCTTCTTACAATGGGACAAAATCATGTAAATCAAGCCGTTTTCATGGAAACTTGTCACAGAATATCGGCCACATTTTGAGTCCTTGGTGCATCACTTAGTTAAAAAAATGGTAGCTCTATCTAAATTTGAACCGATTTCAATAAAACTTTCCACATGCTAGGTTATATAAACAATATAACATTGGGTCTTTGGTGCACATTTTACTTAAAATCTGACGAAACTATATATAGGAACTATATCTAAATCTGAACCGATTTCAATAAACTTGCCACACGTTATTTCATAATAATTTCTAAAAGTTGTGCAAAATTTTGTGCCAGTTGGACCCACCTGGGGAATTCGGTGCACCATTTATATCTAACTTATAAGTTATACTAAATTCATTATGAAAGATATATAGGGACTCTGGTGCCCATTTACCTAAAATCGCAAGAAAATATATATTGGAGCTATATCTAAAAAATTTTAACGAAACTTAACACACATCATTGTAGACTTTATTCAGTACGCTGTACCAAATTTCGTGGAAATCAAAATATACATAGGGACTTTGGTACACAATTTTCCTTAAATAGGACGAAAACATATATGGGAGCTATATCTAAATCTAGACCGATTTTCGGGAAACTTAACACACATCATTCTACTCTGGTGCACCATTTACCTAAAATCGGACGAAAATATATATTGGAGCTATATCTAAATCGGAACTGATTTTCTATACTTTATTCAGTTCTATATGCAAAATTTCGTGCCAATTGAAAGATATTTAGGGAATTTGGTACACCATATTCTTTAAATCGGACGAAAATATGTATGGGAGCTATATCTAAACCTTAACCGATTTTCGCGAAACTTAACACACGTCATTCTAGCCTATGTTCAGTACGCTATACCAAATTTCGTGCAAATCAAAAGATATTTAGGGACATTGGTGCACCATTTACCTTAAATCGGACGAAAATATATATGGGAACTATATCTAAATCTGACCCGATTTTCACGAAACTTAGCACACATCATTCTTGGCTTAATTTAGTACGTTGTGCCAAATTACATTAAATCGGACGAAAAAATATATGGGAGCTATATCTAAATCTGAACAGATTTTTTCCAATTTCAATAGGGTTCGTTCTTGGGTCAAATAGGTGACGTATGCCAAATTTCATCCAATTCGGATAATAAATGCGACCTGTATTTTGTTCACAATTTAACATGGACAGACAGACAGACGGACGAAATGCATAAATCGACTTTAAAAGTGATTCTATGCATATTCTCAAAAGGAACCATGTGTCTATCTCGTTTCCTTTTGCCTGTTACAAATATATGCACAAAGACATAATACCCTGTACCATAGTGTGGTGAAGGGTATAAACACCCAGCAACGGCAACAACAACACATCCCCTCAACATGAACTCAAAGTTCATACATATGTTGTAAAGTTTCAAGTTTCTTGCACAATAAAACATTCCATTTCAATTGGCAACATTAAATCGTGTCCCAATACAATTTGCATTTAACCCATGACACTAAGACTTATGTGATTTGGCCAAACTCAGATTTAAATTTTCGAATGTGGACAGTAATTGAAACCATTACGGTTTCATTTACACCGTAAATTTCTTATCAATCGTTGATTTTTTTTTAACTTTTTTATGTTCCGACATAAAATGTTTAGAAAC
This sequence comes from Musca vetustissima, assembly GCF_032173495.1. NCBI lineage: Eukaryota > Metazoa > Arthropoda > Insecta > Diptera > Muscidae > Musca > Musca vetustissima. The sequence goes on along the minus strand of NW_026882780.1, from coordinate 49,938 downwards.
TAAGAAGTATTGCCACAACTCCATACCTAAATATTTTTTTGTTGGTCCACATAACTGGACTCGTAGCAAAAACAAATATATATTTAAGCTGCAAATAATTATTTGCTTTTATTACGCGGATTGAGATTTCAATCGGAATAGTCGTACATTTTTGTTGTTGTGATTATTATTTACTATTGCAAATAATATCCCCCACCATTTATTGAAAGCGGTGGCAATTTAATTGTCATTAATTGTCAGCTTAAGATAAGAACCATTTAAAGTCGATCGCTCATTTCAATTCGAATGCAAACGCGTTTCAATTCATAGCAGTCCAGTTCAGTCAATCCAGCCAACCACTTCAGCCAACCACTGTATCGAATTTCGTATGACAATTGCTATAATTGGCAAATTACAGAAATCACAACAAATAAAACTGTAGGTGTGTGAGGTAGGAAGAAGCCGGGTGGGATAGAGTATTGTAAATAATGAAAGTGTAATAATTGTCGCTTGACTTTCTTTTCTTTTTCCGCTTTTGTCTTTCTATGTGCATTAGCGTTAATGAGTTGAGTGAATGATGATAAGCAAATGAAGTTGAAAAATTAGTCAACAATTTAGAAAAACGTGTTGTTATTGCATTTAGAAGCGATTGCAAGCAACTAATCAAAACCACCAGCCTCATTTATCACACGAGCTACGTAGACCGGTACTTTCTGTGGTGATAGCATTTAGGCGAGGTTTTTTTCAAATGTTAAAATTTTAAAATACGTGTTTTTATTGTCTGGAAATTGTCACACATTGGAAAGATTCGGAAAACAGATGAGTGGAAAATTTTTGACACAAACTATTGATCACAAAATATTTCCTTGCGTAGGTTAACTTATTATAAAGACTAAGCAAAAAAGAAGAATTTAATAAATACCCAGTAAGGAAAGTAGTAAAGTCGGACTGAGCCGACTATATGATACCCTTCACCACTTTGGGTACATATGTATCCTAACAGACGTCGGGTTTTTGTTATATATCTATATTTGAACCGATTTAAGGGAAACTTGCCAGAGACTTATGTATATTAATTCAGTACGTTGTGTCAATTGGCCTAGCTATGACCTTTTCACGAAGCTTTGCACACATCATTTTAGACTTAATTCAGTACCCTATGCCAAATCTCGTGCAAATCGAAAGATATATAGAGACTTTGGTACACCATTTACCTTAAATCGGACGAAAATATATATATGGGTGCTATATCTAAATCTGAACCGATTTTCCCCAGTTTCAATAGGGTTCGTCCATGGGCCGAATAAGTGACCTGTGCCAAATTTCATCCAATTCTGATTATAAATGCGACCTGTAGTGTGGCGAAGGGTATAAGAAACCAGTAATCCGGGCAGAATTATCGGACGGGGCCGACCATATGTTACCATACACAAATTCCACATATCTTGATCTTTCTGCGGTGACAAATTCCACAGTACTTGCACACTCTAGTGTGATAATGGTAAACTTAGTCCTTATTTAGATTAGGCGAGTTTACTTGCGGCAAGTCTTTGTTTGTTGGAGAGAGGGGCAAGGGGAATAGAAATGAAAAAAAAATTGCTCGTACCGACAATTTTCTGGCAATTCATTTTGTGTATTTCGTATATATATTTAAATGTGAAAAAACAACAAATAGAAAAATATTTTGGAAACCGAATTGCCTTGAATAGACGCATGAAGCAAGTTCAAAAGAGAACGACAAGAATTGCCGCAAGTAAACTCGCATAATCTAAATCAAGACATACATTATACTATAATTTATAGGTCTCATTACAAAGTTTAGTATATCTCCCATAAGAACATTCTAATGTGTATAGATTACACATACGCCAAATTTTGATTTTTTTACACAAAAGTTTTAGTCCATTGGCCCACTAAATATTGACCGATATTCATTAATATAGTCATGATTTTTCTTGGATCAGGTCTCCATACATTCGGGTCATATTTATAGGTGTCGGCTTTGACCAGAACTACGAGCTTTACTTTTATTACAAAGTTCTATTCGAGGTATTGCAAAGTTTTGGGCCCACCCAACTTATACATGTGTACGGTAAATTCAATTCCTGCGGCTTCTTTCACTTCCCAGATTTTACAGAACACCTTCCAATTTATAGCGAATTATATAATCGGCCCTATTCGGTATTTTATAAAGGGGGTCTCTTATTATTCTATAGTGAAGTCCACGGATTCCACATTGAATACCCAGAGCAAACCCGAAAAACAAAATTAAAAAGTTTTAGACAGAAAAATACACATAGGACCTTTAGAATGCATAAAATGTGGCTCCTTTTTACAATGGTGAAAAAACATTAACATATTTAGACTATTTCCTTTAACCAGATGTTTTACATTGAGCTTGACCACAATGACTTAGAAATTCTGCCAAATACATTATTGGCAATATTGAACCCATCTTTTTATGACCATACCCTGTTGTTAACGTAATGTGGCGCTTTCTATTGGATAATATTGATTGTTTTTTGTTTTTCGATTTTGGCTCAAAAAAACATTTTACAATTGCAACACTTGTTGATACAAAACAGCATCTGCTTTCGAAAACAATGTATAAATATTAACATACTCTGAAGCGAAAATGAAATGTATTATATTATTGAATATAATGTAAATATTTATTTAGTTTGGCATCAATATACCGACGAATACAAGATGTCAGTACTCTACATCTATCGATAGACGTCTGTCTGTCCGTTGAAAACGTTTTTGTTACACTGACCGATATTTCGTTTATACGAGAGAGATAATTGCAGAGCCAAAACCAATTTGTTGTTGTTGCACACAAGTGTCTATCGGTGTATATATCTCGATGTTCAACGTGCAGAATAAATAATATTATCAACATATGGTGTATTGTACACTCGAAGAATTGGACCGGATTAAATATGTCCAAAACTAATGACTTGTTCACGTAAAAAAACAAATGCTGACACAACTTTCAAACTTATAAGATGCAATTATAAATAGTTTTCCGTTATTAAAAAAATTTGCAGGTTCTGGAGGAGAGTATATATGCAATAGCTACCAGCATTTCCCTACCCTAATTCTAATTTTTTTGCGTGAAGCTATTGGATACTTAATGTGAGGTTGAAACACAGTCTTTGGAACTAGTCGAAAGTAAAGAGATAACAGCCTATTCCGGTTATTTTAGGGTAAAAACAAAATGTATGTACAGAGAATGTTTAATCCGGTTCCATTTCGGCATTTCATTTCAATTTTCATACCCACCTTTCTTACCTATTTCGGAACATAAAAATTATGTGCAGTTAGGTCTATTATCCTGAATCTGAAATTCCAAATTTTCAAAAATCTTATAATAGGTTGGACACTTTAAAAAACCTATTATAAGATTTTTGAAAATTTGGAATTTCAGATTCAGGATAATAGACCTAACTGCACATAATTTTTATGTTCCGAAATAGTCCACATAAACGATCCCGTCCCTAGAATAATTCAAGTAAAGTAAAGTCGGACGGGACCTACTATATGATACCCTTCACCACTTTGGGTTTATTCAACAGATGAATCCTAACAGACGTTGAAGGACCATAAACACGAAAATAGATCCATAAACATGTCACTCTGCAACCAATACTAAATTATTCATTTGGTCAGATATAGAGTTGCTATACATATAGTATATACATATATATATATACATATAGTATATAATGTGAACCGATTTCAATGAGACTTGCCAGAGATTAACTTATACTAACTAAAGTTCATTGTACAAAATTGTGTGACAATCGGACAAACTTTGGGTCGTTAGTGCACAATTTACATAAAATCGGAAGAAAAGATATATAGGAGCTATATCTAAATCTGAACCGATTTTGACGACACTTAACTCACATCATTCTAGCCCTAATTCATTATGTAATGCCGTGCAAATCGAAAGATATATATATAGGGACTTTGATACACCATTTACATGAAATCGGACGAAAATATATATGTTAGCTATATCTAAATCTGGACCGGTTTTCAGGAAACCTAACACACATAATTCTAGACCAAATTCAGTACGCTGTACCCTATTTCGTTCAGATCGAAAGAAATATAAGGACTTTGGGTCACCATTTACATTAAATCGGACGAAAATATATATGGGAGCTATATCTAACTTAGGACCGATATTCAGGAAACTCAACACACATCAGTCTTGACCTAATTCATTACGCTGTGCCAAATTTTGTGCAAATCGAAAGACATATATCGACTTTTGAACATCATTTACATTAAATCGGACGAAAATATATATGGGAGCTATATCTAAATCTGAACCGATTTTCTGGAAACTTAACACACTCCATTCTAGACTAAATTCAGTACGCTGTGCTCAATTTCGTGCAAATCGAAAGATATATAAGGACTTTGGTACACCATTTACATTAAATCGGACGAAAATATATATGGGAGCTATATCTAAATCTGAACCAATTTTTCTCAATTTCAATAGGGTTCGTCCTTGGGCCAAATAAGTGACCTATGCCAAATTCCCTCCAATTCGGATCATAAATGCGATCTGTACTTTGTTTACAATTTAACATGGACAGACGGACAGACGGACATGCGTAAATCGACTCAGAAAGTGATCCTTTGCATATTCTCAAAAGGAACCATTTGTCTATCTCGTTTCCTTTTGCCTGTTACAAACATATGCACAAATACATAATACCCTGTACCACAGTGTGGTGAAGGGTATAAAAACAAGGTGATATTTGGCATAAGCCTCATAGAAAATGCCATCCAATTTTTAAGTTTATTGACGAAATTTCCAATAGTGAATATTGGTCGCAAATGACATGTTACAACTGATTTTTTTCTCGAGTGTATGTTTATTTGACTTATATTAGACAATAATTTAGTTGTTCAGTTGTGCCGATGCTGTCTTTTGAAATTTCAATTATTGTTGTTATCATTATATGAAATTAACATTAAAGGCTTTTTTCGAACTGTTTTAGGATAAATTTGGGTCATTAACAAATCAAACAACAGCCAGCCAACGAACCACCCGATCCGCCATCCAAAGAGTGTATCCAAAAATAAACTGACAGCATTGAATTTAAATATAACCTGTAATGGAATCATAATGATCTTGGATTTTTCTATTCAATTTATATTTTTTTGGCAAATACAACACAAGGCATGCCACAACAATGAGACAAAAAGACTGACTGACGGGCAGGCCTCGACAAAAGAAACACGTGCAGAAATCTATTTTGGCCGTTAGTGTCTAAGGTGAAAAAGATACCAAATCACATCGATGATCAGGTTATGAAGATGGAGTTTGTTGAAGGAATTGAAATATTGTTTGCCGGCATTAGGGCAGACAAGTGGTGTTGATGGAAAATATGTAAGATAGCAAACTGAATGGTAACTTATAGATTATTGTAATTGTTTGCCACGAGGTGGCTGTGGTGAAGGTGGGAAGGTTTTAACAAATGATGTTTAAATTGCTCGGTCTCTGCTACACGACCACCACCAGCAACAACAACGAAACGAAACCATGAATGGCATCAAGTGCTTAGATGGCGTCTTGACGGGATGAATGAATACAAAAAGCAACAACAAATAGTTAAATAATACAAAATATACACCACACAAACTCATGGAGTACCGTGGAGCACAACAATGACATGCCATAAAATAGTAATAATGATGATGATAATTAATTGTTTACGTTTATTTTAATGATTATCTTAATGGTTGAATGGAGATTTTTTCCGACTATTCATGTTTTTTATTGACAATCACAATCGCCCAGTGCAAGATTTTCGATAATAAATTGTAGTGATAATGTTTATTTGTTTCATACAACTGGTATTTTAAAACAGGATCAGGATTTATTGGTAATAGGGACGTAGATAACAAACACCCATAGAAAATCCGAAATTTAGTTGATAATTTATAACCTCGCCCTTAATGAGGATACATACATCCGGATTCGAACGTAAATGTGATCCATTAAAATTTCGATTTTAGACTCTATGAGTCTTCTATTTTGGAGTACTTAATTGATGTGTCCGATTTCGTGAAACCATGTATTTAATGTTATTACTGAACAAATATTAAACGACAAATACAGTTCTAAACCAAAAATATGGTAACATTTTAAGGAGACCAAGTCTAAATGGGGTCTAACATAGTGATAAAAATTGTATACTAAATTATTCACAGTATTGACACTTACGGAAAACTTTCTTGGTCTCATGGATTCAAGAACCCAAAGTGCCAAATTATAGTCCCATTGGTTGAAAATTTTAGCTAAACCTTTAAAATACCGGGAATGGAACGGTAACCCTTGTAGGGAGGTTATGTCAAAATATGGGGCTATATTCTAAATATTACATCGGTGGAAAATACAGCTAAAACCTTCAAAATGCAGCAAAAAGGTCAGGGCCATAATATAGCATATATGCCAAAGCATTGTACAATTTTCGGTGGTACGGCCAAAACCTTCAGAATACTGATTATGTAGCGGCCCCATGATATGGGGACAATAAACGTGGGTCGATATATCCCGTTTTCAATACCGAAGGTCTAGGAATAGTAGGCGAAATTTCAAAAATATATTAAATATTGCTGTTTCTATAGAGATTTCAACACACAGGTACATTTGACTAAATCGACATAGAATTTTATAGAGATCATGAATATATAGTAGAATATATACGAGGTCTCCGACGAACATTTCGAGGGGCTACAAAAGAAAAGGAAAATTTTGATATGCACTCCATCCCACATTCTAAAATCCGCTTATTTAATTATGTAGCTGATCGATACAAATATATGTCATTTAATGCTATATGAAGAACATACGAATGCGAGGAGCACTTGGAACCAGTTTCCTCTTTAGCAGTGGTAAGCGTACTACTGCAAACAATTATCACAACTGCATATCTGCTGGCCTTCCGCTGAAGTGATCTTTGTGTGCGTTTGTGTCATTTTGCATGGTAATGTTGTTCTATGTTCGAAACGTTTGTTTAATACAATTAAAATGTTAAATTGTTTATAGATATTGAAAAAGAAACAACAGCGATATTAATAAGCCACACACAATAGCCATGTTTATATATGTTGCCATTGTGTGCCATTGAATTGTAATCATAAATATTTAGACAGCCAAACGCAAGATTTAAATCTCTGCAAATGAAAATAAAGCAAAACTAAATCAAATAAACAAATAGATTGAAAAAATATATTGAAAGAGGTTGTAAATGTCAATGTTGTGTTTCAATGCATGGCAGCCGATATGTCTGCATAACAACAATTGACCCTCTACTTTTGGGGGTATTTCAAGAGGAAATGTTTTCCTAAGTAGAGGGGTATTTTATGTAAAAAGCATTATCTTGTATCACTTTACATATATTCCAGTTGTGTCTGATTTTTATAAGTGACCCATTTTACATCCCCTTCCCTTTGGACAGTTTTTGAGCTCTTGCTTTGATTTACTTCATTCACAAGAACAAACAAAGGAAAAAACGAAATCAGAGCAATTAATTGTTTATTGATAATATTATTAATAATACAGGGAAATGAAACATAATTTTTAACACAGTTTTTAAATGATATTCGCTATCAATATTGAAATGATTTATTTGCTAGAAGAGGCAATGTTATGGAGGCTTGTACGGATTTAAATTGCATAACAAGTAATAATAAATTGCTATTATCCGCGTCAAAATCTTAAAATATTGGTAATAAGTTGCGTGGAAGATGTGATGGTGTGTTGAAGCCAACAATTTTATTTTTTATACCCTTCACCACACTGTGGTACAGGGTATTATGTCTTTGTGATATATTTGTAACAGGCAAAAGGAATCGAGATAGACCAATAGTTCCTTTTGAGAATATGCATAGAATCGCTTTCTGAGTCGATTTATGCATGTCCGTCCGTCTGTCCGTCTGTTGATGTTAAATTATAAACAAAGTACAGGTCGCATTTATGATCCGATTTGTATAAAATTTGGCACAGATCACTTATTTGGTATGGTGTACCAAAGTCCCTATATATCTTTCGATTTGCACGAAATTTGGTATAGAGTACTGAATTAGGTCAAGAATAACGTGTGCTAAGTTTCGTGAAAATTGGTTCAGATTTAGATATAGCTCCCATATATAGTTTCGCCCGATTTTAGGTAAATGTTGTACCAAATTCCCTATATATCTTTCGATTTGCACGAAATTTGGTATAGCGTACTGAATTAGGTCTAGAATGATGTGTGCTAAGTTTCGCGAAAAACGGTTCAGATTAAGATATGGCTCCCATATATAGTGTCAGCCGATTTTAGGTAAATTGTGCACCAAAGTCCCTGAAAACCATTTGATTTGCACGAATTTTGGCATAGCGTATTGAATTAAGTCTAGAATGACGTGTGCTAGGTTTCGTGAAAATCGGTTCAGATTTAGATATAGCTCCCATATATAGTTTCGCCCGATTTAAGGTAAATGGGGTACCAAGATTCCTATATATCTTTCGAATTGCACGAAATTTTTGTATAACCTACTGAATTAGGTCTGGAATGATGTGTGCTAAGTTTCATGAAAACCGGTACAGATTTAGATATAGCTCCCATATAGAGTTTCGGCCGATTTTAGGTAAATGGTGCACCAAAGTCCCTGCAAATCTTTTGATTGGCAAGAATTTTGATATATCGTACTAAATTAAATCTAGACTGATATGTGCTAAGTTTCGAGAAAATCGGTTCAGATTTAGGTATAGCTTCCATGTATAGTTTCGTCCGATTTTATGTTAATGGTGGACCAAAGTCCCTGGATATCATTCGAATTTTGGCATAGCGTATTACCATAAGTCTAGAATTATTTGTACACCTCCTATATATATATTTGTCCGGTTTTAAGTAAATTGTACACTAAAGATCCATAGCTAGGCCAATTGACAAAACATACTGAAATTAATATAAGTTAACCTCTGACAGGTTTGCTTGAAATCGGTACAGATATAGATATATCGTTGCTTCCATATATAATTTAGACTTATTTATGTTAATTGTACACCAAATAATCAATGGGTGTCTGATTGAGATTAAATTTTGAACAGTGCTGCATACCGAATAGCGTGTGTCAAATTTGCTTTAAATCGGTTTACAAAAATCAGTGCCACTGTGCGCAAACGACTCTAAACATGCCCAAATTAAATGTATTAAATGTTTAATTTCATGTTAAAATTCCTTCAAAAAGACGACGTATTTTCGGATACATATGTAGAATATACCCAAAGTGGTGACGGGTATCATATAGTCGGCCCAGTCGGACTTTACTACTTTCCTTACTGTTTTTTTTTTTGTGTTCTTTCCTGATTTTTGGGCTAAAGTATACAACGCTCTCACATTTGATCAGTGACTAAGTTAAGGAATACCCCACGGACTATATGGTTCTAATGTATAATTTTCCGATATAATCACGGTATCCATTCAAAACGGACGCTGACATTTTGAAGCCGGATTTTTTGTGTTTTTTTAATTTGTCTTAAAATCAGGACAAGAGTGATATTTCTCCATTATAAGGTTGTTTGCATAGTAAAATGCAAAAGGCGACACACTTTAGCCGCATTATGGAACATCAAACAATTCAATTTTTTTAGAAGATATTGATTCGTTGTATGGGAAACCGCATGTGCATCAATTCATTAATTTAATTTCATTAGGCAGACATAGAGTCGTTTGATATACGCTATTCGGTATGCCAAATTTCCTCCAAATCGGAAGATATACAGGGATTTTGTACACCTTTTACCTTAAATCGGGCGAAAATATATATGGTAGTTATATCTAAATCTTAATCGATTTTCGCGGACTTTGATGCACCATTTACATTAAATCGGACGAAAATATATATGGGAGCTACTTTCGGAATCCGTGTCAGTATTTTGACGACATTAACCTGAAAAGATAATGAATCTGTTATCACTTTATATGGAGAAGTCCTCGTGGTAAAGCGCTACCAGAAGAAAGCGAAAGACCAAGCTACAGACACTGAACATATCAAACATGGGGCGTGAAGGTTGAAATCATATGTTATATTGAACCGATATGTGGTCATTACCCAGAAAAGTTGACTAATATTGAAAATTTTTAGTAGGTTATGTTTTCTAGCATACGCCATTCTCGAGATGCCTGAGACAGATTTGGGAGGTACGTTAATATGGGAGCTACCATAAAATGTGAAAACGCAAATGAGAATTTACGCCAATTTAAACGAAAAACTCTCCCATAATACCGACTATTGGGAGATAACGTTATATTAGGGCTATACCAAAGCGTGGCTATGTACGTGTGAAATTTCAAATCTCTATCTTAAGTATTGCAAACTCTATCGTGATGTCAACAGACGGACATGCTTAAATCGACATATTATTTTGATCAATAATGTATAGAGTGGGATGTCAGGTGAATATTTCGAGGCGTTGCAACTACAAAGAGACCTTTCTATGTAAATCCACCATAATAATAACTTAAAAAAATTAAATTAACAAACAATCAACAATTCTATTTTGTTCAGTAAATAAATCTGAGAAAAAGTCCCTTTAAGATCGTTCATATCAAAATAAGTGTTTACATTTTTCTGGCAATCTCATAAACTTAACCAAGCGCAAAATCACAACATCGATTGTTAATTGAATTGGAATCGCATAGAAGAAGAGGAAAAATAAAACGACAACAACAAACGATGTCAAAACATATCATTCGTAGTTGAACATTTGATCGGAGTAATAGTCGGTATTGGCATGATAAAATAAATCAATAGCTGATGAATGTCTTCTGTCTTCATTCAATCGAATGTTGAGCGCCAGGAAAAACGCTTTTTTTGCCGATTTTTTGCTATGTGACAACTCGCAATCTCGATTGAGATACGAAAATCAGATATTGTAAAAAGCCCGCCCGTTTTCATATTGTCTTTTGGTGTTTTTTGTTGCTTTACGTTTTCAGTGACAGACATATTGTCTGTCATTGTCGATCGGTTTGATCTGACGAAATGTTGTTCGTTTTTGGTAGGGTATCAATATTTGTTAAATTTATTAGAAATCAATTTGGAGCACAATGCAAAACATATCGAACGACGTTTCAATTCGTATTAATTATCACAATACACAGAAGTCATACGTTTCAGTATTTTTTTAAGTATTGACATTGACTGATACAACCAACCACGATTTTGGTGATGTCTTCGATGCCGACGACAACTGATACCCAGAACACTGAAAATCAATCGTACCACTCGCGATCGCATGGGTGATTCACGAAACATCTGGCACATTTTTGTCGTGAATAGATGATTATAATTCTTGTTATGGAAAATCCCTTCTGTTAGGTATTAGGGCAACGAAATGGGGCAGGTTTTCAATGCATCTTTCTGTTAGACCACAATTATCTGATTAGAAAAATAAATGCTTTATTCTTTCAAGATTATGAGATTAAAATGAAATATTCATTTATTAGTTTGCGGAAAGGATAAAATGGATGGTTGGTGGGGGGATTTCAGTATATATTTCATCAGAACTCTTGGTGCTTCAACCTCTATGCAAACTTTCTATGTCATAAAAGAGGGACTTGTTGATCGACACATGCCGAAATAAGTATAAGTTTGCATAGACCACATGCATAATTTTTAATCTGATGTGGCTATAATTAGGCATTTGGAGATTTCCGAGGATAAGGACCACTTATACAAAAAAAAAAAAAAAAAAAAACTTGAAATATAACTTTTAAATTAGTGATTTTTGACGCATATTCCAAGCAAAGGGACTGTAATGTGGGTTTCCTTTTTATACCCTTCACTGTGGTACAGTGTATTATGTCTTTGTACATATGTTTGTAACAGGCAAAATGAAATGAGATAGACACATGGTTCCTTTTGAGAATATGCATAGAATCACTTTTTAAGTCGATTTATGCATGTCCGTCTGTCCGTCCGTCCATGTGTTTTTGTTAACAAAGTACAGGTCGCATTTGTGATCCGATTTGGTTTGTGATCAGATTTAAATATAGCTCCCATATATATTTTCGTCCGATTTAATGTAAATAGTGTACCAAAGTCCCTATATATCCTTCGATTCGCACGAAATTTGGCTTAGCATTCTGAATTAAGCCTAGAACGATGTGTGTAAAATTTTGCGAAAATCGGTTCAGAGTTAGATATAGCTCCCATAAATATTTTCGTCCGATTTTAGGTAAATAGTGCACCAAATTCCCTATATATCCTTCGATTTGCACGAAATTTGGCATAGCATTCTGAATTAAGCCTAGAACGATGTGTGTAAAATTTCGTATATGGAAGCTCTGTCCAAATATTAAGCGATTTCAAACAAACTTGTCTCAGGTTAGGTTATACTAATTCTAGAACATTTTGTTCCTATCAGCCTATTGGTTCCTTGGTGCGTCAATTACTTAAAATCAATCTATAATAAAAGGGAGCTATATCTAAATCTGGACCGATTTTCACGAAAAAAGGCAGACATCACTCAAGGCTCAATTTAGTACGTTATGTCAAATTTCGTGCACATCGAAGGATATATAGTGACTTTGGTGCACCATTTGTGTGAAATCGGACGAAACTATATATGGGAGCTATATCTAAATCAGGGCCGATTTTCTCAAAACTTGGCAGACATTACTCTAGGCTTAATTCAGTACGATATGCCAAATTTCGTGCAAATCGAAAGATATATAGGGACTTTGGGGCACCATTTACATGAAATCGGACGAAATTATATATGGGAGGTGTTTCTAAATCTGAACCGATTTTCTCCAAACTTGGCAGACATCACTCTAGGCTCAATTCAGTACGTTATGCCAAATTTCGTGCAAATCGAAAGATATATAGGGACTTTGGGGCACCATTTACATGAAATCGGACGAAACTATATATGGGAGCTATATCTAAATCTGGACCGATTTTCTCGAAACTTGGCAGACATCACTCTAGGCTTTATTCAGTACGATATGCCAAATTTCGTGAAAATCGAAGGATATATAGGGACTTTGGTGCACCATTTACATGAAATCGGACGAAAATATATATAGGAGCTATATCTAAATCTAGACCGATTATCACGAAACTTGGCAGACATAATTCTAGGCTCAATTCAGTACGTTATGCCAAATTTTGTGAAAATCGAAAGATATATAGGGACTTTGGTGCACCATTTACATGAAATCGGACGAAACTATATATGGGAGCTATATCTAAATCTGGACCCATTTTCAGGAAACTTGGCAGACACATTCTAGACCTAATTGATTAGGCTGTACCAAATTTCGTGCAAATCGAAAGATATATAGGAACCGTTTACATTAAATCGGTTAAATATATATATGGGAGCTATATCTAAATCTGAACCGATTTTTCCCAATTTCAATGGGGTTCGTCCTTGGGTCGAATAAGTGACCTATGCCAAATTTCATCCAAATCGGATTATAAATGCGACTTGTACTTTTTTTACAATTTAACACCAACAGACGGACAGTATCTTGAAGAGTTTAATGTGAGTTCCTGCCAATAGGCCTACCTCACAGTGGCTGCGCCACAGGCGGAAAAGCGCCCACCAGCGCTCCAGCACCGAAGTACTGTACCAATTGGAGAGCATGCAGAAGGCACACTCCCCCCTTGGTGAGGGGCGAAACCACAACCCCCGCGATGCTCCCCAGGGGGCCACACCAACTGTCAGGCTGGATCTAAAGATCCAGGGGCACCTGTCACCCGCGGTACGGAAAACCTCCGCTCAGGCTCGAGACCGAAGCCTCTTCCAGTTTGACGCACGTCCGGGCTGGTATCCCAAAACAACAATATGCAACGACGATAACCGCAGGTGACAAGGAAAAACCTGGCCACAAGCAGTGACAAATACACAAAAACACAAACAATTAACATGCTGTCCTCACGGACTGCACCAAGGGCCCCAACGGACCGCGGCATCGGACATCACAACACAAACAATGAACAAAACTGCCCTCACGGACAGCCTGCACTACATCCACAGGACAAGTGAAGCACACGAAGTGGACACCACGAACCACCCACGATGCACATACGAACCGCAGGCAGACCATACACCACCTACAACTGCCAACAGCCGCCGATCACCGCACCAAGACCAGCACCGCCACCCGGTGCACCTACCCACCACCACCCGGTGCAACCAAACCACCCAACTGCAAGGGGGCTATGTACGAGGACCACCTCCACTAAGTACTGTCCTTCTCCTAAATGCTTCACGAGCAAAACTACTTAAACAACTAAAAGTCCGATCGTCTTCAAGTGCCCTACTGAAATCCCACCCCGCCCCTCCATTCGATATACCCATACTTGCTAAATCTCTAATGTCATCATAGTAACAGCAACAGACGGACAGATGGACGGATGGACGGACGGACGGACATGCATAAATCGACTCAGAAAGTGGTTCTATGCATATTTATTTTGACTGTGTATCGAAAAAGGCCCATACACAAGATCATATTTTCTCATCATTGGCACTCGGATATGTACCACTAGATTACTTATGTCAGTATTTTTCCATTCATTTACCATCATGGATTGTGATTAGTTTAAAATTTTATTAAAATTTGTTTAATTATGGATATCGTGTTCAACTTGTTTGATTTAAAAAATACCATATGTTTTTGTTGTTGTTGGCTTGTTGATTTCAATTTAATTTGGCATTAAATTCACCAACCAACTATCTATTTTCCCAATTTCACAGACATGGTAAAATTTAGTAATAAAATAAGAACAATGATGGCGTATGCCACAATTAAAAAGTTCCCAAACAAAATATGGGAACATTGACCTTGATTCTAGTTTATGGTCACCGCCATCCTTCCCAAATAAAACAGATGGGAATAATTGCCAATTTTAGTTTTTCGTTTTTTTTTTTTGCTATATTAAAATATCAATATCTTTAATATGGCATGAAAGGAAGACACCAAGTCTGTGCTGATACATTAATATACATTCGTTTGTAGTAGCCAAAAAAAATGAACATACGTACATATGTTATTTTTTTGCAAAATAGCAAGCGTTCATATATACACACATATATCCATTAATAGTTTGTTTCGAAAAACGAAAACTTTTATTTATGCAGAGACATGTATGTTTTGTTATTGACACAAGTGACCTTGCAAAATTTTGCAAAAGAAATAAAACAATTTGTTTTTTGAAATATAAAATAAATTATTTGTTTTTAATTTGTTTCATAGAACATACACAGTGTGGGAATGATATATTCAACCACAAGCTTAGTTGGGGGTATAGAATATGGTTAGAATCGAAATTGAAATAGTATTTTAGTTCATTTATCCAGAACGTTGTTCGTTGGATGCAGTGTTGTCAATTTAGAACTTAAGAGCTAAGCAAAATGCTCGCGTTGAGCCATCCGTCGCGTTATATGTTATCGAAAATACAACAACCACAAGGAAACGATAACACAAACGCTCAAAGTTGATGTGCTCTGCGCTTTGGAGTTAAATATATTTTAACTTTTTGCGTGCGTTAACGCGATAACAAAAAACGCCCAACGCGAACATTCTGCTTAGTCCTTTATAGTGCTAGATTTAGCACTTTTTAAACTCGTTTAGCACCTAGCACTTTTTTAGCATTTCTAATTTGTTCCAAGATTTTTCAAAATTTTTAGTATCACTCCAAAAAAATGTAGTTTCTCGATTTCACATCGACAAATTGAAATTTCCGTATGTTTCACATGGTGGATTTGATTTTCCAATGTTTTTTTCTTGTGAGGGGAGCAGTATAGTCGCACGGGGCTATATGATACCTTACGTAACTACCACAAGACTTAAATTTTCTGTGAAACTAATTTCCGTGTCGGTGAAAAATTCTGCGAAATATCCACCTTCTGGTGTTGTAATAGTTCTACATTATCAGAATATAACAAGTTAAAAAACTATGTTAACGGCCGAACATTTTATAACTTTTATAACATTATAATAAATTACATCTAGCTCGATTGGAAAATGTGCCCAAAAAATGACCAAAATACCGAATATTGGGGGTACCGTTATATGGGGGCTAGGACAATACTTAGACCGATATATGACATTTGCAATACCAAACATCCAAGGAGTACTAGCAATGTCTGACAGATCAATCACAAAGCAGCCATGTTTTTTTCGTTGACAAATTTCCCGTATTTATTGGTGTTCGGGTTATAAAAGTACATTTAGAAAAAAATCTTTTTTTGTATTATTTCATCCTCTAAACCGATAGATGTCGCACTTCAACAAGACCGGAACTTTATGCAAAATTGTATAGCTATAATCTAGTGCGGTAATGGTAATACTAAATACTATTAGAATAGATATACCCCTGTATATAATTTGCGAATAGCTCCCACACCGGTCTCTGCCCTTCTAGAATAAATGTGAAGAGCACATAATGCAAATTTTGTATTTTTTTCTGGGTCAATTTGACTTGCTCAATATGCTTATTCATTAGCACTTTCCCTATGTACAATTTTGTGACCTCTAGAGAGATCAGTAACAAATATAAAATGATTTGGTTGACTTCAACAGCCAAATATTGACCGTATTTACCAAACACACTGGCCAAAACCGGATATACAGAATATCGTGACAATTGTTTCACATCTACGACCCTTACTTTGTTTACAAATGTTAATGGATATACGGATAGTCACATACATCTATATCGACTCAGCTATTCGGGATATAACGATCCGTATACCAAAATGTAAATCCACGACCAATATTTCGTTACAAACTATTGAAACACAAACACTTGCAATACCCTCACGACATAGCTGTTAATTTAAATTTTAAGAAATATAGATCCCATTATAAACTATAATCAAATTTTCTTAAATTCATTTTTAGCACTTTTTCTGACACTTTTCTAAAATTTTTAGTACATTTTTGCATATTTTTCAACAAAACCTAGCATTTTTTCTCAATCGAGTTTTGGCAATTTGATTTCTCGTTGATTTATCAGGGGAGATCTTTGTGTATATCGCTATACACAAAGATCTCCCCTGATAAATCAACGAGAAATCAAATTGATCATGTTATGATAGACGGAAGGCATTCATCCAGGGATTCATTAGCCGTTCAATTCATCCAAGTAGCGAATATCGATTCGGACCATTTCCTTGTGACAGCCAAGGTTCGCACCCGCCTTAATGTATCAGCAAAAGTGCGATCTAATGTAATACGGAAACTGCAAACTCAACTGACCCACCCACCTACTGATGAAAGTTCTCCTTGTCCCGATAATTATATAGAAGCACAATGGCAAAGAATTGCTTACTGCCTACAAAAGCATCACTTGGTTACCAAAGACCACCATCAAGAAAACCGTGGTGCGTCCAGGGGTGTCGTAATGCTACTGAGTTGAAAAACGCAGCGTATATTGCACAGGAAACCTGGTGACAGATACAGACAGCGTGTTGAAGATTTCGAAGAAGCATTTTGCAAAGCTTCTGATATAAATAGTAAGAAGATACCCCAGAGCCAATAAGAGATGACGATATTGTATACCACCTGGCCAAGAGGAGTTCAGAATAGCAATCAATCAGCTGAAGAATAATAAAGCAGCAGGTGACGATGGATTATCAACCGAGCTATTCAAGGCCGGTGGTCAGACGCTGATTAGAAAAATTTTGTTAGAGATATGCATGCCCAATAATTGGAACCCCAGCATCCTGTGTTCCGTTCACAAAAAAAGGAGATCGGACGATATGTGCCAACTATAGAGGAATTAGTCTCCCCCCATCTCATATAAAGTCTGGATAGCACTTTATATGTGCTGTGTGTACGACTGAAGCCAATGGTCAATGACATTTTTGGACCATACCAATGCGGCTTCCGACCAGATTTTCACACTGCTTCAAATCCTGGAAAACACCAACGAAAAATACATCGACACATTCCACCTATTCGTCGACTATAAAGCCGCATTTCACAGTCTTATCCGTTCAGAGGTGTTTAAAGTCATGTCTGCTTTCGGCATTCCTGCAAATTTAATACAGCTATGTAGGGTAACATTAACTGGCACAAGGCCAGCAGTTAAAGTCGGAAAGGACATCTCAGATCCCTTAAAAACCGAACGATGATAACGACAAGGTGACAGTTTGTCGTGTGACCTTTTTAAAATCCTTCTGGAAAAGTCATCCAGTAGACTCGGACCCACTGTGGAACTTGAAAACTACAGCTTCGAGGTAGTGAACTATTTTATATAACTCGGTATCGCCATAAACAAAACTAATAAATCTGGAATAGAATAGTGTTGGCCAACATATCCTACTATCATCTAAGTAAACAATTCAAAAGCAAGTCCACCTCTCGCAGACCAAACTCACACTCTACAAGACGATGATACTTCCCGTGCTGTTGTATAGATCTGAAGCATGGGAGGTAGATCTTGGAGTGTTCGAAAAAAAAATTCTATGGACCGATCTGCATCATCGTCGAATGAACCATGAGCTGTACCATCTATTCTAGGACATTGACATAGTCAGACGGATCAAGTTGCAGCGACTACGTTGGGTAGGTCATGTTGTGAGAAGGATGATAATTACCACACTCCAAAGGCATATACAAGCGAACCAAGCGGTGGTTTACGCACAAGAGGAAGGCCACGATTCCCTTGGAAAGATCAAGTAGAAGAGAACATATCGGAACAGGGTCTTTCAAATTTAATAAGATGACCGCACATGACCGGAGCACTTGGAAATATTTTTTAAGCTCGACTTCTGTCACAAGCCAGCTAAGTATGCAAGCTTATGACATTTTAATCAGAAGTTAAAATATTCAGCCAGTCCTTGTCCACAAAGTGTTAAGACATTGAATAGACCCTTATCTGTAAATATTAAGAATATTCGCGCTTACAACACAGTATTTCAATTTTTAATATTATTATTTCATTGCTAATAATATAAAATAAATTTCAATGTTATAATAATATATAATCAAGGATTATTTATTGTGTAGTAGAGAGAACCCTCTGAAATTTATGAGACCATTGACTTCCGTAAAACAATATTTTACGTTCGATTTAAATTTTATGGATTTGTTACAAATTATGCCGTATGTATACAATTCAAAATACATAACAGACTTGAGACAATTTTAGTGTTTGAATGATGATTATCAATGTCATCGTGTCAATTGACAATACAATAAATATACTCATATTTAGTTCGGAGATTATTATTTTGACATTTACGAAATTTTAATGTTGATGTCTGTTTTAATATAAAATAAACTCTCTTATCAGTACAACAAATAATAATAATAGCTTCTAAATTAATATAAAGACAAAATTAAATGGAATTGTTAAACACGCATGGGAATATATTCAAGAAATATAACAATTGTTATTAATTGGCATGGTGGCGGCTATAATTTCGATTCTGAATGAATATTCTTATCAATGATGGAAATATTATCAACAAATGGGGATATTTTGTTCTTTAATCGTTAATAGATGACACATTATAATCTGTTTCTTCAAATCAAAAATTATAATCTAAAGCCATTAAATGTGGGAATAATAACAAGGTAAATTAAATTTTATATTTTCAAGATTATAATGGTTTGAATACATAATCCCAAATTTAATGCCTTTAAATAATTATTTTTATTTCTTCTTATTCTAATTTTATTAAAATTTGCCACAAATAAATTCTGTTTGACATTTTGTTTTGAAAATGTCGTAAAATAGTCAATAAAGTCAAAAGCACTGGCCACTGGGACAAAACAATGTAATTAAAATTATTATGGTTTATAGCCTTAACTTGGTTAACATGCATAATTTAGTATTTAAAATTGCATAAGTTTTTCGATTTTATTAGACATGTATAATATAAGAAATAATAATCATATCCGACCTAGCGACATGCTACACAAAAATAATATAAGCTTGGAAAATATAAATAAACCTGTAAGGAAAGTAGTAAAGTCGGACTGGGCCGACTGTATGATACCCTTCACCACCTTGGGGATATTCTACATATGTATCTTTACAGATGTTGTCTTTTCGAAGGAACATTGACATGAAATTGAACGAAATTAAAAATGCGACCTTTATATATAAGTGAACCGACTAACATCAATTCTTACACATGTCATTCTGCAATCTATTCCATACTTTGTAAATTGACTTTAAGCAAACTTTACGTGTATTTGATATGCTTCACTGTTTAAAATGTAATATCAATCAAGCACATATTGATAATTTGGTTTACAATCAACATGAATAGGTCGAATAAGTAAGGAAGCTATGCTATATCTAACTCTGAACCGATTACAAAGAAACCTGCCGGATATTAATTTATATTAACTTCAGTACGTTTTCCCAATCGGCCTTGCTATGGATCTTTAGTACACCATTTACTTAAAATCGGACGAAAGTATATATAGCAGCTATATGTAAATCTGAACTAATTTCAAGAAAACTTGACATACAAAAGGTTATAGTAACTTCAGTACATTGTACTTTCTTTAGGGCACAACTTACATCAAATCGGACGAAAGTATGTATTGGAGATATATCTAAATATGAACCGATTTGCATTCTGGACCCAATTCAGTACCCTATGCCAAATTTCGTGCAAATCAAAATATATATAGTGACTTTGCAGACCCATTTAATCGAACGAAAATATATATGGGAGATATATATATATATATATATATATATATATATTTGACCTGATTTTGTCGAAACTTGGCACATATCCTTCTTGACCTAATTCAGTACTTTATATCAAATTTCTTGCAAATCAAAATATATATAGGGACTTTGGTGCCCCATTTAACTTAATTCGGACGAAAATATATATGGGAGTTATATCTAAATCTGGACCGATTTTCACAAAACTCAGCAAACATCATTCTAAACTTAATTCAGTACGCTGTGCCAAATTACATGCAAATCGAAAGGCATATAGGGACTTTGGTCCACCATTTACATAAAATCGGACAAAACTACATATGGGAGCTATATATCTAAATCTGGACCGATTTTCATGAAACTTAACACACATCCCTCTAGGCCTAATTCAGTACTCTATGCCAAATTTCCTGTAAATTGAATGATATATAGGGACTTAAGTGAACCATTTACCTTAATTCGGACGAAACTATATATGGTAGCTATATCTAAATCTGAACCGATTCTTTCGAAAATTGGCACACATAATTCTGCACCTAATTCAGTACCCTATGCCAAATTTCATGCAAATCGAATGATATATAGGGACTTTGGTGAACCATTTACCTTAAATCGGACGAAAATATATATGGGAGCTATATCTAAATCTGAACCGATTTTTCCCAATTTCAATAGGGTTCGTCCTTAAGCCAAATAAGTGACTTGTGCTAAATTTCATCCAAATCGGACCATAAATGCGACCTGTACTTTGTTTACAATTTAACATCTACAGACGGACAGACAGACGGACATGCATAAATCGACTCAGAAAGTGATTCTATGCATATTCTGAAAAGGAACCATGTGTCTATCTCGTTTTCGTTTGCCTGTTACAAACATATGCACAAAGACATAATACTCTGTACCACAGAGTGGTGAAGGGTATAAAAACGAGTAAAAGTTAAAAAGAGAACAATGAGGATTATATTAATCTTCATCATTGTAGGGTATACGAAGAAATTCCGAATAAAATACTAGGAAAAAAACTTGTATATTTTTGAATAACCCCAAATGACCCACAAAATTCTGCTGAGATAACCGACGGCGTTTCGAAATGACCAAAAGTAAAAATAAAATTTTTATTACTAAAATGTTATTAAATTTTAATTGTTTTGATCTCAATAATCTTTTAGTCTACAAAAATTTAAAAAAAAACATACATAGAGCCACAATATTTAAATATATTAATACGAAAAAATATTCATATTTCGCTGTCGAATTGTTTACTTATTTTGTGGGGAAGTACAAAAGGTTTTTGCAAAAAAGGAAAATTTAAATTATGGCCATGACAAATGACAGTTCTGTTACAAATGTAACAATTGCCGAATAAAAAATTCCGGATAAAACAATTGGGAAGCCACGTTTTCTTCAATAAATTTTAAAACAATAACAACAAAAGTTATTGTTTTATTTTTTCGCGCTTTCTACTTCCATAAATATAAAAATATGTGAAGGACTTCATTTTTGTTGCCTTGTTGAAGAAGTGAGAAATTTTTGAATAAGCTGAACTGCATTTCATGCTGATGAATGATAAACGATAGCAAGGTTTCATTTGCATTCGCAAACGTGAAATGAATTACAATCGGAGGGAATGTTTAAACTTCCACAGTAAGAACTTGGAGTTATTTTTTAAATATCAATATCAAATTATGCAATTTGAATTAACGTATATTGGGGTTAATAGTGTTGTTTATGGGATTAATGGGAGAATATCGTACGGATCATGAGTTAGCAAGTAAGATAACATTATATAAACTTAATATCCTCGAGATTTTACTAAAATATTACTAATTCGCCATGATCGCAAAATTATTTTCCACAGAGTAACTTGGAATATTGGGTGGCGTAGTGCAATGGATAGAGTACCAGATTACAAACCCCTTGGGTCCGGTGTTCAAATCTCAGCTGAGAAGGAAATATAGTTTCAGACGACATGCATTGAAACTCCCTTTTAATCACCAATCTCGACATAAACATCAACAAACTAGGATGACACAAAATAAAAGTTGAAAGAGATAGCGTCACTCAGAGAAAAGAGGTAACACTAAAACAAGCAAAGACCCAAACCATTGCACAACAATTCATTGAGGTTTTGTTTCTGGACAGCGATAGATGACAGTGCCATCACCTAGGATAGGCTACAGCGGACCAGCAGACGAAATAATGAAAGTGGTCAATGAACAAAATTAAATACCTTTCTTCCTGTTGATATACTCTTTTAATACTTTTCTTCATTGGTATATATTTATTATTAATGCAACTTTTCTTGAGATATAAAATTCTCCTTAAAAATATCTGAGAACAAACAGAGATAAAGTTTGACAATTCATTTGTCACACAAATTTTTATACCCTTCACCACACTGTGGTACAGGGTATTATGTCTTTGTGCATATGTTTGTAACAGGCAAAAGGAAACGAGATAGACACATGGTTCCTTTTGAGAATATGCATAGAATCACTTTCTGAGTCGATTTACGCATGTCCGTCTGTCCGTCCGTCCGTCCGTCCGTCTGTCCGTCTGTCCGTCTGTCCGTCCATGTATTTTTGTGAACAAAGTACAGGTCGCATTTATGATCCGATTTGGATGAAACTTGGCATAGGTCACTTATTTGGCCCAAGGACGAACCCTATTGAAATTGGGAAAAATCGGTTCAGATTTAGATATAGCTCCCATATATATTTTCGTCCGATTTAATGTAAACGGTCCCTATATATCTTTCGATTTGCACGAAATTTAGTACAGCCTAATCATTTAGGTCTAGAATGATGCCTGCCAAATTTCGTGAAAATCGGTTCAGATTTAGATATAGCTCCCATATATAGTTTCGTCCGATTTCATGTAAATGGTGCCCCAAAGTCCCTATATATGCTTCGATTTGCACAAAATATGGCATAACGTACTGAATTAAGCCTAGAGTGATGTCTGCCAAGTTTCAAGAAAATCGGTCCAGATTTAGATATAGCTCCCATATATAGTTTCGTCCGATTTCATGTAAATGGTGCCCCAAAGTCCCTATATATGCTTCGATTTGCACAAAATATGGCATAACGTACTGAATTAAGCCTAGAGTGATGTCTGCCAAGTTTCAAGAAAATCGGTCCAGATTTAGATATAGCTCCCATATATAGTTTCGTCCGATTTCATGTAAATGGTGCCCCAAAGTCCCTATATATCTTTCGATTTGCACGAAATTTGGCATAACGTACTGAATTGAGCCTAGAATGATGCCTGCCAAGTTTCGTGAAAATCGGTCCAGATTTAGATATAGCTCCCATATATAGTTTCGTCCGATTTCATGTAAATGGTGCACCTAAGTCCCTATATATCTTTCGATTTGCACGAAATTTGGCAAAACGTACTGAATTAAGCCTAGAGTGATGTCTGCCAAGTTTCAAGAAAATCGGTCCAGATTTAGATATAGCTCCCATGTATAGTTTTGACCGATTTCATGTAAATGTTGCCCCAAAGTCCCTATATATCTTTCGATTTGCACGAAATTCGGCATAACGTACTGAATTGAGCCTAGAATGATGCCTGCCAAGTTTCGTGAAAATCGGTCCAGATTTAGATATAGCTCCCATATATAGTTTCGTCCGATTTCATGTAAATGGTGCCCCAAAGTCCCTATATATCCTTCGATTTGCACGAAATTTGGCATAACGTACTGAATTGAGCCTAGAGTGATGTCTGCCTTATAGATTGATTTTAAGTAATTTACGCACCAAGGAACCAATAGGAACAAAACGTTCTAAAATTAGTATAAGTGTGTAAGTAGTATAAGTGTGAGAAGTGTGTTTGAAATCGCTTAATATTTGGATAGAGCTTCCATATATATTTTCGCCCGATTTCAAGTAAATTGGGCATCAAACTCCTCATGTTAGTCAGATTGACATCAAATTTTGCACAACGTACAAAACTGAGCATAGAACTACGTAGTTGCATTTTCTAAAAGTACAGGCATAGCCAAACGGATGACCTATTTATATTTGTTTGAAGTCGATTTACATACTTTATGGACAGATCTAGGTAGATTCACATTTAGATAAATATAACATATTATATTTCATCCAATTTCATGTTAATAGTCCTGTTTAATATACCCATAGTGGTGAAGGGTATCATATAGTCGGCCCCGTCCGACTTTACTACTTTCCTTACTGGTTATAGGTGAGTTTCTGGTATAAATATATAATACTGCAATATTAATTGCAGTATCTAGTTTCTAATAATTCCAATCACGTTTTAATCTGGCATTTTGATTATATTCTCATTGAACATGTTCCTCACTCTTGCTAATTAAAATGCCTTAATATGTTCACAAATTAGAGTTAAATAAACAGTTAACTTAATTAGCAATATCAGGTATGACAGATTTAGTACAAGTTTTTTTTATTAAAATTGATTATTCGCCACTGAATCAAATGGAAACAAGATTAATTAGCTTTATTCGATTCAAATCAAACATTACCGGTTAATAATTTTAGTAAAAAATAGACATTTGATTCAAAGCTTACCAAGAAATATTTCTATTTTTAGCAGTAATAAAATTTCATTTTTCGAAAAATGGCATCTTACCTGGAAATAAAATAAAAAATAAAAATCGATAAGTTTTCTATGAATTATAAAATAATAGAAATATAAATATTGTCAGTTAAGAAATTAAATTATGTACTAACAAGTGAAAATGTCGTTAAATATTGGTCGAGCCGAAATTTTGATACACTTTACCAGGTAGAGTGCTTTCAAAATTATTAAATCCGTCCCGAGTTTTATGTGGTTTCTATGTAATTGCATTCTGATGCACTGATGTTGGAAAACCATAAAATTCAACGGCACATGTTTGGCTATTTGAAAACATAACAATAAAGGTATATTGAATAATTCCAGGATAAATGTTTTTATTCACCAGGTATCCGTTATGCCAAATAATAGCTACTTCGTGAAGAAAATCCTGGTAAAAACTTATTATTGCGGAAAATGGTTCGGAATCATTATGGGGGCTATTTTGAAACTATGAACCTATATAAACAAATTTCGAAAAGTATATAATGCGGCTAACAGCATCAAAATATTGAAAATGGGGCGCTACACCATATATTTGGGTCATATGTCAAAACATTGACCTAGTTTTACCAAAATGTTAACATATATTGATCAACATATATGTGGCCTGTTCCCGTACTGCAAGATGGTCTGTTCCCGTACTACAAGAATCTACTCGATTTTACTATTTTCTTCGATATCATAAAGGAAAATTCGTTATCGTAGTAAAAATTAGTAGATTCTTGCAGTACGGGAACAGATCAATATTGATCAAATTGAATTATTTGCCGAATGTTTATGGGGGTTACTTTTAAGAATGAACTAATAATAAACATTTTTAGGAATATTTTCTAACCAGTGAGAACCAAAATACCAAATTGCAGCTAGGTTGAAAATAGTGTTCAAAGTCTTCGGAATACCGAATTTCGGGAGATGGTGTTGTATGGGAGCCCTATAAAAACTTGTACTTATACATCCCATTTTCAATAACAATCATCCTATAACGATGTACATGCAAAATTGTAAAGCTCTATTGGCAATATAACTTGCTCTATCGTAATTTCAACATACACAGACTTTATTCAAGAATATATTTGCAGACGGAATGGAAAATTTAATAATTATCGGTCGATCCTTGGGTATTGCCCAGCCCTTCTATTTTAAGTATATTTAGTTCTAAGCGTCATTCACTATTCATTAGCATTACGAAGTAACTGACATTCCATTCACACCTTTAGAATGCCTAAGTAAAATTCCACTTTTTCCATATATTAATACATCTGTGGACCAGGTTTATAATAAACTCAAAACCACATCTATGTATATTCCAAAATGTTATAAAACTAATCAGATTAGCATAAATATATTGCAAAAGTATCTTCGAAATTGAAATGAACTGCATATTCAAATAAACCGCCTGCTGTTTTAGCAGTTGATTTAATTTTATGCTTCTTTTCTTAAGCTGAAATGAATTCAATAAAAGCGGATATTTTTAAAACATATGTTTTTTTTTTTTAATTCGATTCTTAAGCCGAAAGATACAACACAAAGCGTTTCATGCAAGAGCAAAATAAAACCGAAAAACCCTACTAACTTTTGTAGACAAAAACGAGTCGTATGATTTATGAGCATAAATATATTTTATAATTAATTAGCCAAACATGCAAGAAACTCTTAAACGACATTCGATATCTTGAATGAAAACAAAATCTTTGCCGCAACATTTATATTTCTTTTTATTCGAATTTCTGTATTATTGACGTTTTTTTAGTCACTCTTTAATTTTTTTACCATAGAGCCATCAACTATTATTATGTAAATATTAAGGTGACATAATGTGATTTTATAATAATAATGATTTAATTAATTCTCATTGTTTTACGTTTGATGAAGTAGGGGAGGAAAATGTTAGCCATGCAATGGAGATATGCATGTGTGTATGAAGATAAAGAATATAAATGTGTTTAAAAAATTTTCTGAAAATAAAAGAGCCGACCATGAAATACTCTATATCAGTGGATGGATTCCACGTTTAGAGTCTCAAGCTCACAAATTTAAAATTTGAAATGAAAACCAGTAAGTAAAGTTCAAAATCGGACGGGGCCGACTATATGATTCCTTTCACCACTTTGGGTACATACAAGAGATGATCATATGTACAATATCATTTAGATAGAATAGACATAGAATTAACTGCGTGAAATTATAGATATTTGAAATAATTTATTCCAACCCATACACATACCAATGTGAAATTTATAAAAAAAGTGATTGTTAATAATAGAGCAAAATATATATTTGAGCAACCGTGGCATCCACCATTTCGCATACTGCAACACAGTGCGCTATCCAAAATTTATCGCGACACAAAATCCAATTCTAGGTTCAATTTGGTACGTTGTGCACTAATTTGTCCTAAGTGGACAAACTTTAGTTATTTGGTACATCATTTTGATGAAATCGGATAATATATATATATTATCCGATTTATATATATATATATATATATATACACAACACAAACCTATATCTAAACCTGAAACGTCTTCAATCCAGTACGCTGGGCTATATTTCATGTACATCGACCAGGCATAGGCTCCTCCATTTGCACCATATGAGGGAGCTATATCTACATCTGAACCGATTTCACCAACAAATTTTCATGCAAATAGAAAAGGATTTATGGTGCACCATTTACATAAAATGGGACTAAAGTATATATCTGATCTGTATTTAAATCTGCACAGATTTCAAACTTAAAGCATTCTAGACTCTATTCCATACCCGATGCAAATTTTCGTGAATATAGAACAAACATAGGCTCCTCGGTGCGCCATTTGTCTAAAATTTCCCGCGTAATGAAAAAACGGGCGGAATCTTTATAAAGATAACATAATAAATAAATGGAACTATGCGACAAATGAGAATCCCAAAAAGGGTGTCTTTTGGTACCGAAATTATACAAGATTACTTATACAGGGTTGCCCATATTCGACGGACACGTGTTTTTTTTAAATCAAAGAAAAAAATAAAAATTTGGCGGTTGGCAATGTTAATCATTTAATTTGTTCCAAGTAGATTTGTTTACATCAATTTTTGAATATGATCTCGCAAATGGCCGCCTCTGGCGTTATTGACGCATTGTGCCCTTTTTGCTGCATTTTCCATAGTTTTTGCCAACATTTCGGTCCTTCTACGGTCCTTGGCTTGTTAACATAAACCTTTGACTTCAAATATCCCCACAAGAAAAAGTCAGGCTGCGTCAAATCGGGCGAACGCGGTGGCCAGTCCAAATCACCACTTTTCGACATCTAACGGCCCGGAAACAAATTCTTCAGAAAATCGATTGTTATGCGACTTGTGTGCGGTGGAGCGCTGTCTTGCTGAATCCAGAACTGCCTCATACGCTTTCGACGAATAATTGGTATCACAAAATTGGTCATCATGTCACGATAACGCTCCTGATTGATGGTAACCGCATAGCCATTTTCATTTTGGAAGAAAAACGGCCCAATGAACTTTTTCGCACTAAAGCCGCACCAAACTGTGACTTTTTTGTCATGAAGAGGCACTTCTTGAATCTCCTGAGGATTTTTGCTCGTCATCTTCGGCCATTTCGATGACTCTTTGGGCCCATTGCAATCGACGAGGCTTGTCCGCAGGCCACATTCTTTGCGTCAATTGAATTTTGTACGGGAACAAATGCAAATCAATGCGAATAATCCGTTGTAAAGTGGACCGAGCCATGCCCAACTGCTGAGAACGGCGTTTTTGGTATGTTCTTGGGGATCTCTCAACACTGGCTCGTACGGCAGCGATATTTTCGGCCGATCGCCTTGGTCGACTTTTATATGGCCCCTTCGGATTAGAAAGAGCCTTACCAGTCGAAAATTTTTCGTATAAACGCTTAATGGTGTTCTTAGAAGGCGCACTTCTCACATTTTTTAATGTTTTAAAAGCACGTTGAGTTTTCACAATTGATTGTTTATGTCGCTGCCAGATGGTCCGTCGAATATGGGCAGCCCTGTATTGATCCACTTTTTATGGTAGCACCCATATAACCGTACCTCTTAATATTCGGTATCTGGAGCACGCTTTTCAAACTAATTGGATATGATTTGGTATTTTGGATCCTTACTGGGGAAAACATACTCCTGCAAAAACTTTTCAGTATAAGTCTACTTTTTAAGATCGGTTTCCCCATATTCGGCATTTGAAGCATTTGAGCACGTTTTCAACAGAACTGGTTCTCATTTGATATTAAGATAGTCCCAAACTCTCCAATCTGCGGCATGTTAGAGTTTTTGGGCACGTTTTCAATATACTCATCAGTATTTTGGTATTTAGAGTTATCGCTACCCATATAATGTTAGACGAATTTTCTCATCGAAGTGGTTATAATTTGGGATTCTGGGCCTTTGAAGGTTAAAACAATTTTTGCGGAATATTGTATTTTTTGATCCAGTATTTTTGGTTAGCTGTATTTTCTCAACGAATTTTCAATATAGGTTCCTATGTTGATATAGCCTTCATTTCTGATATTTTGAAGGTTTTTGCTGAATCTTTCACTGAATTCACCGTAATTAAACTATGCAATATAGGCTTACTTTATTCAATTGCCACCCATACAAGGACAAGAATTTTATGTTTTGTTAATATGCTTCGGCAAATATTTGAAATTTCTTTAAAAAAATATTGTATGCTGTCATTTTTGAAGTAATTTGCTTGTGAACATCTTTCATTAGTCATCACCAGACAATGATATAAGCGAAATAAGTTCGGTTGTATTGCATAGTTTGAGGCGTATTTTATTATTGCATATTTTGTACTACTTGTATGCTGGATTCGAGAATAAAAAACATGACTTACAGTTACAGATTCAGATTCTCTGAGATTCGCAAAAACCTAAACATACAAAAATCATGTTCTAGTAAATATGTTGGCCTTCATCAAATTGAATGTTATCATGATCACAACGAAAACATCAGGACATATGACATTTTTTTATCTGCCATACAAAAGCTGATGAAAAACTCTCAATGTGCCGAAATCAAATATTTCAATTTATTGCATACAGAAATAAACAAATCATGCCACACCTCCTCGCCTCTGCCCACATATTTTGCAAAACAATAAATTTCAATAGACAATTTAAATAAAATAAAATCGAAACAAAACGAACATTTTATGCGTTCATTGACATGGATTCTGTGAAATTCAATCCGTGACCATATTTTGTTGTTATTAGATGCCATAAAACATTAAAGATTTCAGTATTTGCTTTCATATTTTTGACATAAAACAGTTGTGGACAAATTATCATTTAAGTGATGATCAAGATGATCAAGGGATCTCAAGATTATATATATATATATATATATATATAAGCATTTAACTGATGTTGTTCTTTTTGATGACAACCAGACATTGTATTGTCCAAGGTCATTGTCACATAAGACCAGTGGTAGCTAACATCCAACTCGTGCTTTAATCGAAATTCGTTGTATCCTGATAATTAATATTGATTTTTTTAAATAAAAAATAAAAAAAAACTCTTTTGAGAGGCGGTTCTTTTTAATTTTAGTTCTTAGAGTTTAATAACCTTTTGCCTGCTGTTTGTCTATCAGTTGAGGAAGGACAATTGAAGTTAATTGAAAACGTGATGCAGACGAGATGACATTGCATCACAGGCAACCAACACAACAATAACATCAAACAAAATTGGCTTGAATTTATGTTCATTTTATTGATAAATAATAATAATGTCGTGGAAAATAATACTACGCCCAATCAATTCTCAATTGAATTATGGAAATGTTCACATTGAAATTCGATGGTTTACTGTGGTGATTTAAAACCAAAAAACGTGCATGTAAACAATTGGAAAGCCGCTAAGTTCGAACCAAGCTTTTGCACATACCAAATAGGGGCTCTAATAATTTTATAGTAACCACACTTCGTACTCAATTTGATACGCTGTGACAATTGAACAAACGTAGGATGTCAAATTCAGGAGAGGATTCAGGTATATATTGTAGCCTATACCTGAACCGATTTAAACAAAACTAAAAAAATGGTGTTGTGGATTCTTATTTGGTAGGAAATCTCTTAACCAATAATATTCGTTCACCTTTTTGGATAGCCCCCATATAACCCCATTTTTTTTTTTAAATTCTTGTCCTATACAACGCATTCCACCATAGTATGGAAGATATATTGAATTAATAATTTTTTGCTCGAAATAACAACTTTAGATCCATTATTATCTTCGAAGTAATGGAGATACAAAGTTATATGGTCAGATTTTATTTATTTCTCTTTCGAGATGAGCTACATGATCGAAGTTGCAAATAAAATGAAAGCCAAAGAGATACTACATTCCCACCATTATGCGGCATATTTGACAATGTGGCAATGTGTGTATCGAATATCGTTGCGAAATTGCATCTACGAATTAAATTCAACCGTGTCAAGGTTCGGACATTTGGCATCACATTAGAACATCCCTTTTCAGAGCATATTTTTCTTGTAGTGACGGACTTATTTTTCCATACAGATTACAATATTTTGTCCTTTTATAAGGTCAGGTTCATAAGTGGTAGGAATTGAGTTTTTTGGAAAAAAAATCCATTAAAAGTTGGTGGAGGAAAACCTATGTTTTCCTGCGCGGTTTATGTTACAATATTTTCGATAATTGATTATTTAGTTATCGATATTGTGAAAATTTATCAATCAAAATTACAACGAGTAGAACATTTTCCTAAAAGAGACGTAATTCGATGCAGCCCGACGCATATGTTTCTATACATCAAAAGAGGCCATGAAGTTTTGAAAGCTGGAGATAATCCAATATATCAAACTACAGCCAATTCGGCTGAAAACGTGTCGAAAATTCCCTATATAATTTCCTTCGGAATATAGACAGTTATGATACATACTTTATAGGGTTGGAAATTCATATTTCAACGAGTTACAAACGGAATGACTGACAATTTATATATGTATGTCTTCCCAATTTTTCGGTTTTAGATATACATTTCTTGTATTCGAATTGGCACATTTAGTAGTTTGGCTTTCCAGAAACTATTGGTATGTTCCCGTACTGCAGGAATCTACTATTTTTTACTCCGATAACACTTTTTTTCTTTATAATATCGAAGGAAATAGTAAAATCGTGTAGATTCTTGCAATACGGAAACATACCATATATTTTAAATTGTTGTGCAATACTCCCAAAAGTATGCACCACTATTTTACCACAAATAATTTTATGCTATACATTTTACTTCTAATTACATATCAATGGGATTTTACATGGTAATTTGAAATGTTTTCATAAATGCTGTGAATTCGCACCGCCCTTAACACCAAGAATAATCAAAACAAAATCCAACACGCCATTGTTTTTGTTGTTTAGGCGGATGGTTATTTTATTCTTAACAAAAACAAAACATTTGCATAGATTAGATATTAATTAACACCAAACTCAAGGTAAACATATCTTATATATGCGACACTTGATTCTCGCACGGAATTCCACAGAAAATCGAAGTTCTGGAAGAAACAAATCGATACAAAATTTTCAAAATGAAACACAAAAACAAAACACTCAATAAAAATTCCAATATATGCAAAATTTGAAACCGTATACTACTGAATGCCGAAACAAACGCAAAAAGAAGAAAAGAAACACATCACATAAATATTTATGCTACCGATAGATAGACTCCTCTTTAGCCAAATAACACACTGACTGACAGACAGACGGTCGGACACACAAACAAACAGTGGGATGGATTAGCGTATAAGCCTCTATAGATAAGACAGATGGCCATTGACTGCCGGCCGTTTGACCGCTGAATCGATCGATCTAACATCTAATTTAAAATCCAAAATATTATTATGGGCGAAATTAATAATAAAAGGAGAAAAAAACACCAATAAAAAACTACAAATTTTTTAAAAACATTTTATTAATCGAAATTTTGTTGAATGAATTATAGTTTTTTTTTAATATTTTCTGTTTGTAATATTAATTGCCAAAATAGTAGTGCGTGTTGGAGAAAAACAGCAACAAAAAGAACCATATGATGATCCAATGGATTTCTTGTAACGCTTATAGTAGCAAATAGTCATAACAAGTTTTTATACGATATCAGATAGTATCGAATTTCAAAGGGGTTTTGTGTTTTGCAAAATGTTCCTGCTACAGGCATTTGAAGAAGAGTATTGAAGGATAAATGTTTTGATATTAGTTTGAAGGCTTATAGATGAACTGTTTCCTGTTTATAATAGTATTTAGTCATTGAATTATGACACCATTGATAATTTTTTTGTAAAGTTACGTTCGGTTTCATATTGAGATACTAAAGACAGAAAAGGAATGGTCTGGGACTCTGGGGCTGGGATGGCGCTCATATAATTAAATCCATATGATTGTTAGTTATCCTTAACATAAAAAATGCACATATAAAGCTGAATTATTATGTTGTGCATTGAGTTTTGTAAAATCCCCATATATATATAAAAATTACATGTATGTTCGTGATCGCTGAACTCAAAAACTACTGCACCGATTTGGACCATATTGTATGTACATGCTCTATGGACATACGACTACAGCGTACATTGGGAATATTAACTTTTGCAGGATTTGACCTTCTCTGAAAATCTGTCACTAACAGACTAATTTCTATTCTCATAAATCTCTATCCTTTATACGAAACAATGTCTAACCATGAATTATATGGACATTTAATTCAAATACCAAAAAGAATGTAATATTGCATCCTTCTCAAATGCGGCCATAACCTTCAAAATGCCGATGCGTTAAAAACAAATTCGAAATTTTCCTGCAATAATTTTGTCACCCTACAAAAGCGTGTAGTACCCAACTACTGCAAGTACGGTTGAATAACTCAGGCAAAATCTTACAAACACAATTCGGAAGGGATATTAATATGGAGCCACTTCACAACTTTGGCTTATATATATTGATATTTTTTCTGCAAAGATGTTTCTTATTCTTCAGAAACCCTGTATGCAAAATTACAGCCACTTTGGTGGGAAAATTGCATTTTCTGCTAAGATTGGAAATGTGTGTAAATCCAATCTTAGCAGAAAATGTGTGTAAATCTTGAGATGGCACAGTTATATGAGGGCTATTGGTGCACCAAAGACACAAAGTTAGGCCGATTAGCACAAAATTTTGCATATTAATGCGTACTGATATTAATATATCCTAACGTGTGCCAAGGGAATCCGTTTAGATTTAGATATAGCACCCAATATATAGTTTCGTCTGTTTTTAAGTAAATGATGCACCAAGGACCCATAATATCGCCGATAGGAACAAAACGTACTGAAATTATAACCTAACCTGTGACAAATTTCGTTGAAATTGGTTCATATTTGGATATAGCTTCCATATATATTTTCTTCCGATTTTTAGTAGATGATGCACCAAACTACTCATCTTTGTCAGATTGATATGAATTTTTGCATAACGTATTTGCATTTTGTAGAATTACAGACATAGCTCATATACATCATTTATATTTTTTTATTTAATTCTAACTAATATGCGATATCCCTCAAAAACATATGGCTTTGTGACAATACTGTTTTTAACTATTATTAATAATTGCTTGCAAGTGAACTTTTAAACAATATTAACAGAATGATTAATAACACCATTACACTGTCATAATATCTCTGCCGATGACTGTTAACATTTTTCCAACATTATCTTTAGAATTTTCGATTAGAATTTTAAAAAGGCGGTCTTTGAAATTAATTTCTTTGACACCTAATCAATGTTTTCTGTTAATTCTGGTATTTGTTGAACGTTTTGTTCTTCGCCATAATGCCTTTAAGCTCTTTCATCTTTTTCGATTAGCGTCCTGCACAAAAAGAAGAAGAACGAACGAATTAAATGAAAAACGAAACGCTTTGTGTTAATTTCCCATATGAAACGAAACAGCCAACTCTTGCTTGGTCAGGTCATTTCTGGGTGTGATGTTTATGCTTCATGATCCGCATAATGTGTTCATTATGGAAATGGAATCTATGATGGATGATCGTAATCAGCGATCGGCCATAGGCCGTGGAATTTAGTTAATTTGTTGACTGCCCGGACTGTAACATCCAATTGGCAGCGCGATGTGTTGGGCTAATCATGTTTTCGTAGTTAATTTTTATGATTATTGATCATATTTGGCGTGTTCATATTTCTTTTTAATATTTTTAATATTCATTAGAGATATATTTATGGCCCAAAGAAATATAAAAACGTTTGATTAATGTGCTGTTCAGCATTTTAATAAGGAAACCCAAAAAAATTGGCACATGTTTGTATAAATTAAGAAATTAAATGAAATTTATGATTGTAAGAGTTATAGTTTAGTTCGAGGGCATAATTATATGAGTAAATGTCAATAAAAGCCTAAAATGAAGAACACGCAAGATTCCGATTAAGATATGTAGAAAATCACTTTGATTTCTTTGCAAAACGTCCATGTGTCAGTTCTGGTATTTACTTTTCTTCATAAAATAGGCCATCAGATAGTTTCACAAAACATAAGAATACACAAATAATTTCAGGATATTACATGTCTGTGCATAATTTTGTAATGAGCATAAAGAAACCAGGAAGGAAAATACAAAAGTCGGTCGGGGCCGACTATATGATACCCTTCACCACTTTGGGCATATTCAACAGATGATTGCTAACAGACGTCGAATTCTTGAACCTATACTAAATTTTTCATTTGTTCAGATATAGGGTTGCTTCTTACAATGGGACAAAATCACCTAAAATCGGGCGAAAACATATATAGAAGCTCTGTCCAAATCTAAACCGATTTCAAAACTTTCCACATTTCGAAACTTTAGTTCGTTATGCAAAATTTGTGTCACTTTTGTTAAAATCGCATGAAAAAATATATGTAGAACCTATATCAAAATCTGAACCGATTTCAATTAGAATGGCAGAGGTTAACTTATATTAACTACAGTTTATTGTACAAAATTGTGTGGCAATCGGACAAACTTTGGTCTTTAGTGCACAATTTACATAAAATCGGAAGAAAAAATATATAGGAGCTATATATAAATCTGAACCGACTTTGGTACACCATTTACCTTAAATCGGACGAAAATATATATGGGAGCTATATCTAAATCTGAAGCGATTTTCATGAAACTTAACACAGATAATTTTAGATCTAATTCATTTCGCTATGCCAAATTCCGGGAAATCAAAAGATATATAGGGACTTTGGTACACCATTTACCTTAAATCGACCGCAGATATATATGGGGCTATATCTAAATCTGAACCGATTCTCAGGAAACTTAACACACATCATTCTAGACCTAATTCATTACGCTATGCCAAATTTCGTGCAAATCGAAAGATATGTAGGGACTTTGGTACACCATGTACCTTAAATCGGACAAAGATATATATGGGAGCTATATCTAAATTTGAACCGATTTTTCAATAGGGTTCGTCCTTGGGCCAATTAAATGACCTGTGCCAAATTTCATTCAAATCGGATCATAAATGCGACCTGTACTTTGTTAACAAAAATACATGAACGGACGGACAGACAGACGGACATGCATAAATCGACTCAGAAAGTGATTCTATGCATATCCTCAAAAGGAACCATGTGTCTATCTCGATTATTTTTGCTTGTAACAAACATATGCACAAAGACATAATAACCTGTACCACAGTGTGGTGAAGGGTATACAAATACAAATTGAATGTAAAACAAAATCTCAACAAATAAATTGTTAAGAAAGGACAGGTAATGCAAAAGACACATAAACATTGAGACACTTGTTTCTCTTTCCAAAAAAATCGTAAATCATGCCTTGTTTTCCTGTTTTGATTTTATTTTTGTTTTATTCTGTTTTCGTTGTTTTTTCTTTCGTTATTTTACTCTTTCCATCAAAAGGGGGCGGTTGCGGAAAAATCTAAATTCTCCACCATGAACCGGTTACCGTGCGGCAGTTTATTGCCTTCTTTATTTTAATGGCTAATTATCGAGACGATAAATACATTTCTTGGTTAATTAGCAACTTGCCAAAAAAGCACCGTTTTGTGTGACATTATTTAACACATTTATTGAAGAAATAAATAACAAATTAAGAAAAACAACAACCACGACAAAACTCATACCAAAAAAGCATGTTGGACAAAATTGTATGCAAACTTAATTAAAAATGGCCAAAAAGTAAGTTTTGAGTTGTGTGTTTGAGTTATGGGGTGAATATGGAGTGGTATTGACAAATAAGAAAGTTTTGAAATTATGACAAATAAAATGTGGAATATTCAGTATTTTTGAAAAATTCTCAGTATGGATTTATAGTAGATTTCTGCACATGAATAACTGAAATCTCAATAGAATGTGAATATGGTATTTCAAATAGCAATTTACAAACATTTATGTTGGAATTATCTACATGCATAAATTGGGGTGGGATATGTACATCGGAATACTAACGTGTAAAAAAACATCAAAACAACAAAATTAGGCGGGAACTTTATATGGGGTCTATTTTAAAATATGGGCTTATATTTCCATATTTTTGCATATGTAGTTTGGTAATACATATACATTGTAAATTACAATAATGCAGCATAGCGCTTTGTCCCAACAAATAGCTATATCAAAAACTGAACAGATTACAAAAAAAAAAAATTCACATACGCCTAACTGCACTTAATTCACGACGCTTTGCAAAATTTATGTGAAATTTGTTCACAAGATTACATGGACTGACGGACATTCATGAATTAATTTAGAACGTTGTTCTATGCATATTCTAAAAGGGAACCATGTTCTATCTCGATTCCTTTTGCCTGTTACAAACATATGCACAAAGACAAAGAAAGTTGTACAAATTGTGCCTTGTCGCACCCATTTACACTAACAGTGGCCCTCGTGCAAAATTTCAAAATTTTTAATATAAGGGATTTAATCTCCAAATGACCATTTCACCCTTATATCCAACCACATTTTCGGTATATTGAAGGTATTAGTCACGTTTTCTCACAGAAAATTCTGTAATTTGACATCCGATTTCTCGGTGGGTGAGAAACATTTTTGTAGAATAATTTTTGTCTATAATTTTACATAGTCGCCATATAAAATTAACCCCTCCCCACTATTTTATTGTGAAAATATTAGAAAATGTTCAATTAAATCTCTCTATAAAAAGTTTCATGCGCAGGTTTCCAACCTGATTCTCCGAGCAGAAAAAAACTTACTAGCAGACATTTTCTTGAAGGGAGGCTATAAAATATGAAAGTTTTAGCCAAATGTAATATTTTGAAAATTGTAGGAACGTCAGTATGGTATGTTCAATACAAAACAAGAAGTCACTTTAATTGCATAGCCTTTATCTGCATCATAGGAATCTGAGCTGTATATAAATTTCAGATCTGAATAATTTATATTTTGCGATAATTGTTAATAAAACACACCGATCAGGTATTTTTGTTAACAGTCTAATTACTCTATTGCAAACTGTGTTCCAAAAAATATTTCTTAAAATAATGATTTACGGCCACACTTCTTCTTATCGGCAGCAATCTGCTAACCACTTACATAAACTGGTGCTTGGACAGGTTTGCTATTTAAAATATTTTTGTTCGAACTGTCAGATTTATTTAAAATCTGGAAATAAAAATCTACAAAAATGTTAATAAATTAAGCTGTTATCTTAACATGGCATAAAGCGTTCATTCAAACTGCAAGCCTGGCATGTTTGTGCCAAGTGGTGCCCATAACATTTGTCATGGATATGCAGCCCAAAAAATAAATAAATAGATTATAGATGTGTATTGCATAAAATGGGATTAAAAAAGTTGGCGTTTTGCAAATTTTTTGCGACAATAATTAATATATAACCTCATTCTGTTCCTTGGTTTAGCAAACAGTAATTA
Organism: Musca vetustissima; assembly: GCF_032173495.1. NCBI lineage: Eukaryota > Metazoa > Arthropoda > Insecta > Diptera > Muscidae > Musca > Musca vetustissima. Next base: position 10,685 of record NW_026882780.1, on the reverse strand, counting down.
TTTCAAAAAAAAAAAAAAAAGTTCAAAAGTCGGACGAGGCCGACTATATGATACCCTTCACCACTATGGGTACATGCAAGACATGTTAATATCTACAATATCCTGTAGATATAGAACCTATATATAGGACCTAATTCAGTACTCTGTGCAAAATATTGGGAGTTTGGTGCACAATTTACTTTAAATCGGACGAAACTATATATGCGAGCTATATCTAAATCTGAACCGATTTCAACAAAACTTCGCATTCATCAATGACCTAATTTAGTACGCTGTGCAAAATTTTGTCTCAATCGGATAAATATTGGCAGTACGGTGCTCCATTTACATAAAATCGGACGAAACTATATATGGCAACTATATCTAAATCTGAACCGATTCCAACAAAATTTCACATTCATCAGTCGGAACCTAATCTAGTACGCTGTGCAAAATTTTGCTTCAATCGTACCAATTTGGAAGTTTAGTGCACTATTTACATTAAATCTGACGATACTATATATGGGAGCTATATCTAAATCTGACCCGATTTCAACAAAACTTCGCATTCATTAATCATGACCTAATTTAGTACGCTGTGCAAAATTTTGTCTCAATCGGATAAATATTGGCAGTATGTTGCTCCATTTACGTAAAATCGGACTAAACTATATATAGCATATTTAGATATAAATCTGAACCGATTCCAACAAAATTTCTCATACATCAGTCGGGACCTAATTCAGTACTCTGTGCAAAATTTTGCTTTAGTCGGACCACTATTGGGAGTTTGGTGCACTATTTACATTAAATCGGACGAAACTATACATCGGAGCTATATTTAAATCTGAACCGATTTCAACAAACCTTGGCATATAACTATCTAGACCTAATTCAATACTCTGTGCAAAATTTTATCTCAATCGGACCATAATTGGGAGTTTGATGCATCAATAAAGTAAAATGGGACGAGAAAATTTATATGGGAGCTATATCTAAATCTGAACCGATTTACTCCAATAGGGTTCGTCCTTGGGCCAATTAAGTGAACTGTGCCAAATTTCATCCAAATCGGATCATAAATGTGATCTGTACATTGTTAACATTGGGGGGTACCCTTATATGGGGGCTACCCGAAAAAATTGACCTATATTTATTATTTATAATGGAGAGATTTGCTACCTAATAACAACTCGACGTACTAAATTACAGTCAATTCGGTCGAAAAATACGATCAGAATCCCCAAAATACCAAAAATTTGGGAGTACCGTTATATGAGGACCACCAGAAAAACTGGAACTATATTTATAATTTTTAGTGGAGTAATATAATAAGAATATAATAAGAACCCTATGTACAAAATTTCAGAGAATTCAGTTATAAAACGAGCCCAAGAACCCCAAAATACCGAAAATTGGGGGTACCCTTATGTGGGGACTATCAGGAAAAAATGACCTATATTTATAATTTTTAGTAGGGAAATTTGCTACCCAATAAGAACTCAAAGTACCAAATTTCAGCGATTTCGGTCGAAAAATTCGATCAAAACACCCAAAATACTGCAAAATTGGAGGTATCCTTATATGGGAGCTATCCGAAAATATGGACCCATATTTATAATTTTTAGTGGAGAGATTTGCTACCCAATAAGAACTCAAATAACCAAATTTCAGCGAATTCAGTTAAAAAACGCGCTAAAGAACCTTAAAATACCGAAAATTGGGGGGTACCCTTATATGGGAGCTATGCCTAAACGTGGACCAATTTTCTCCAATTTCAATAGGGTTCGACATTGGGCCAATTAAGTGACCTGTGCCAAATTTCATCCAGATCGGATCATAAATGTGACCTGTACTTTGTTAACAAAAATACATGGACAGACGGACAGACGGACATGCATAAATCGACTCAGAAAGTGATTCTCTGCATATTCTCAAAAGGAACCATGGGTCTATCTCGATTATTTTTGCTTGTTACAAACATATGCACAAAGACATAATACCCTGTACCACAGTGTGGTGAAGGGTAAAAAAAATAATAATAATAACATAATAAATTATATCTACAAATATTTATTATCTCTCAATTCCACATCACTCACACACAGACCCTATATCCATATTAGAGACATGTGTAAACAAGTTGATCGCAACACCAGTTTCTGGTTACCTTCACCCAATATCGTTTTTTTTCATTTTTGTTGGCCTAAATTTATGCTTAGCTCTGCAATAATACCTCCTTCCGCTCAATGCTAATATTCTTCTTTAATTTTCTGATTCTCACATTGTTTGCTTTGTTTACTTCACATTGACTTTGATGTACATACTCACAAACAAATTTTCCATTTATCACACACATACTGCTCAAGGAGACAAGCCAATGAACAACCACCACACCAAATACGAAAAAAATGTCTATGTCAGGAAAAATAATACAAAAGTGAGATTTCTGTTGTATACACAACTTTGAAACTGACCATCAGTAAATAAGTAATTGAAAATTCAGCTCCACAAAAAAAAAAAAAAAAAAAAAAAAAAAAATCAGCCGCGAAGTTCCGTGAAATTTGTCACACTGCAAAAGAAATGTCATTCCTCGCAAAGGAATAGCGTTTCTTTTGCACGAACATTGTTGAAAATTCAATAAAGGAGAAAGGTACCACAATTTGTGGGACTGTCCATGCGATTCCCTGCACTACTTTCGAACTCATCATTAATTAAACAACGATGTTAAGCTCAGCCCTGCCGAACTTTTCATACCCCCCACCATGATGATGACAATCAAACTATCTAAAATTAATGGGGACTCCTAGGAGAAAACTCATGTTATGATAGGACCTTGAACATACCGAAAAATACGTGAAAAAACAGTAAGGAAAGTTCAAAAGACAGACGCGCCCGACTACATGATAACCTTACCATTTTGGGTACATACAATAGATGTTAATTTATACAATATCGTGCACATAGAACAGACATAGAATCTTTGGTGGACCATTGAGATGGAATCGGGCGAAATTTAATGTGTGATCTACATAGTTATTTGATTAAAAATTAAAAAAAAAAACCATACACATACCATTCTGAAATCAATATAAAATTGCATGTCAAACGGTCATACTTGGATTAGTTAGTGTGTCATTTGTATGAAATCGAGCTAAATTATGTATGGGAGCTATATATAAACACATGGATCAAATTGAGCAACCGTTGCATACACCATTTGGGCTTTGCAAATTTAATACCCATTACTCTAACCTCAATTTAATACCCTCTGCCAAATGTCGTGTAAATCGAACAAACATAGACTCTCCAGTGACCTACATCTAAATCTGAATCGGTATCAACAAACCTTAAATCACATCATTCTTGCCTCAATTGCATCGTTATGCATTATCAGTACGTTGCGTAAAATTGTGTCTCAGCCGGACAAATATTGGGAGTTTGGTGCATCATTCACATAAAATCGGACAAAACTATATATGAGAGATATATCTAAATATGAAACGATTTTCTTCAATTTCAATAAGGTTCCTCGTTGGACCAAATAAATGACCTGTGCCAAATTTTATCCAATTCGGATCATAAATGCGACCAGCACAATAAAATATGGACGGACTCAGAAAGTGATTCAATGTATATTATGGGGGCTACCCTGAAATGTGGACCGATATATCCCATTTGCAATTCCAAACATTCTAGGAATACTAGCAATGACGGCGTAACATTTCACAGCTCTATCTTAAATATTGCGATTTCTATCGGGAATCGACAAAGAATTTTATTCTGATCAAGAATATAAATACTTTGTAGGGTCTCCGGTATAAAAACAAGTAAAGGCGTTGTTAGATATTTTTATAGCCTTTATCATGGTTTTTATGTGGGGACATGCAAAATGTTGAGAATGGAATTTGACACCCTAAAGTAGACAATTATAGGGAATTCGATTGAAAAATACAGAATCCCTTCTGATGCAAAATTTGGATAAAACCTTCAGAATCATAAAGTGGGGACCGTATTCCAAAATGTGGAACGGCATACGCCATTTTCATTACCAAACGTCCTAGACGTAATAGCTATGTTTAAAATTTCAAAACTCTATCTTAATTTTTGCAATTTCTTGCCTAAAGCGGTGATCTCCGACAAATAACTCGAAATGTTGAAAACTGAATGGCAATTTTTATATAAAATGCATCTTTTAGTAGAGGGTATAACAAAAGTATAACTAAAACCAGTAATGAAAGGACCAAGTTGGTCAAATATATAAGTCGTTTATTTTAAATCCATTTTAGTTTTTAATACATATCATGGTCATATATTACGTTATATATTCTATTGTGTTGAAGAGCACAGAGACACAAACAAAATTAAAAGTACTTAGCAATGTTGTTGAGAGGAACCAAACACAAATGCTTACATATAAGAAAATCCTGCACCATTATAAATTTAAACTTATATTGCGCCTTAACACTTGTAAAAAATTAACATAAAATTTACTAAAAATACATTTTACATCTCTAAATGTTGTTTAAAGTCTCACTTTTTCAAGAATTTTCGACACTTAACGCACACATGCATGACTATCAACATTTGTAATACGCTTGCGATCGTATCATTTAAATTGCTTCGAATTCAGGCTATTTTTTGCCGTTTGGCTTTCAGTTTCATTTGAACCGCTTCATAGCGTTTTTACGTATATTTTGCCCATTTTTTGCATGATTTTCGATTTGCAAATATTTACCAAAGCTATTAGCAAACTGTTGGATTCTTCCTAATGTTTGGAATTAGTTGCCATTTAATTACCAACCACAGTTGCAGAAAAAAACATACGAAATGGTGATTAGTTGTGTGTGTGTGTGTTTGTGATTATGATGACGATCGCTGTGGGAAACAATTATTCTGCGGATATTTAAGACGTCACTTTCTTCAGGGGAAATGGCTATTTATATTCGGGCAAATGTTGATAATAATAAGATACGGTAACACGTGATCGTTAGTGTGTGTGTGGGATTTAAGGAGCTTATAATGATAGCGAATTAGGGTTACCACTGTAAGAAATTAATATTAGTTACAGAGGTTATACTCTGGAAATAAACTTAGGGTAAATAATTGAATATGAGACTATAGTTTGTACGTTTTTATCCTGACTTTTGTATTCTATTTTGCCAAGTTTAGGCGACACACGATTCATATTTGCTGTATGTTTTTATCAAAGAGTTTGGATGAATTTTATATGGAGTTAGATATAGAACACAGGAGTTTATATGGTTGAAAATGGTATGTATAAAGCCCACAAGTCTTTATAAATATCATTTTGTCTGTGAATATTCCGATTGGAAGTGTATAGATACAACAAGTCTGCTGAGAACCCATAAGTCTGTATAAAGACTAATTATTCTGTATATTAAACACGTAGGTTTATAACTACCAATTAGTTTTTTAAAGACCTGTGGTCTATATACTGACCAATTGGTTCTTACAAACCGCTATGTTCTCCATCCGGACCAATTGATATTTGTAAACCTCTGTTTTCTATATACAGACTTATTTGCATTTATACAGACCTGCGGTTTCTCAGCAGACCTGTGGTATCTCCATACATTCAATCGGCCATTCTATACACTTCCAATCGGTCTATTGACTGACACTGTTGTACCTATTTATTAAACATTTGAATCAAAATTAAATATTTCCCAACATTTAAATCACAATTTTTTTCAAAACTCTTTAGAAATTAGTAGAAGGAAAAAACCACACAAACAGAAGGAAAAAACCGCACAAAAAGAAATGGTGCAAAAAAAAAAACGTTAAGCCGCCACAAGACACCTCATTTAACCGGCATAAATGTTTAGATGCGAATTTGGTGGAGATAGAAAAAATGGCAAGCTAAATTAATTCAGACGTACACTACTCACACACTTATGCATATACCGAAAAAACAGTCACACACTTGGCCAAAATGTCATGCACAAATGAAACGTTAACTTCTTTCCTTCGCCAAATCAGACGGTGAGTGGTGGAGAATACGAGGTAGAAATTTTTAGTGTTTGTAGTTTGTTTAGTATTATGTATTACTTACTTTTATTGGTGTTGTTGCTTTTATATCATACGAGTATTTATTTTTGTTTTTTGTGTCTGTTTACTCTGTTTACGCTATGATTATTGATTATATTGCATGCTGAATTTTAATGTTATGATGATTGTTTATTTGTTGTGACTTAACACCTTATGAACCATGGCATGATAATAAGAAAATTGGGAAATTAAGAATTTTGATTTAGATTGACTGTCCTAACCATATATCAATAGTTAGTAGTGTCTTCTTCATTGTTCTAAATCATGATTTCCAGTCCAATCCAATTTAATACATTTTTAATTTAGAATATTCCTCAGCTCAACGCTGCTCATTGTGTATTTTGAGTGTGTGTGTGTCTGAATTTCTTTACATACACACAATTGTCTATAAAACTTTGCAATACTGCCGAAAAAATGATTTTTTGTGGTGATCAGCATAAATGGCTGAATTGAATTTCTGTGCAATAGAGCGTTGAGACAACGAGCAGCGTGTCGGAGTAGCAACAACGACAATAACAACAACAAAATTGCCGTCATAACAGCAATAAATGCAAACAAATAATAAAAAACAAATTAAGAAAAAACATTGTTGTTTTAATTTTTTTAGAACTCTTCACAGCTAACCAGGCATAACAACTAACAAAAAAATAAACCCATAAAAAAGTATCTTTGGTAGAGGCTTCAAATGAGACAAGATCACTAGATGGATATTTTGTTTAAAATTATCAATTTTTGCAAATCAATATTTTATTCTTCTTCTTCATTTTTTAGCCAGTTTGTAGTTTAAGTCCCCGGAACATAACTAATTTGTTCTAGATGAAAGAAACAATGTTGGAAATATTCAAGGTTAAGCAAAGAATGACAGATGTTTCGCTTTATAATTTTGTATTCGAGGGTGGATATCGATATACATATATGGTGGCGAAGTGTGTCTTGAACATAAAATGGATCATAAATTTTGAAGAGAAAAATAAATTACACACTATTGGCTATATTTTTCCATAACAACTTCATTGCAATTTTAAAGTTTTTAATCTAAGTCACATATAAATAAGATATTGAGTTTGACAAATAGTGGGTTAACCACTTCGTGGTCTCAAAATTATGGTGTTGGAATTCGACATATGTCAAACTAAGTTGCTAAACCGTTTTTATACCCTTCACCTGTGGTACAGGGTATTATGTCTTTGTGCATATGTTTGTAACAGGCAAAAGGATACGAGATAGACCCATAGTTCCTTTTGAGAATAGGCATAGAATCACTTTCTGAGTCGATTTATGCATGTACGTCCGTCTGTTGATGTTAAATTGTAAACAAAGTACAGGTCGCATTTATAATCCGATTTGGATAAAATTTGGCTCACCTCATTTGTTTGGCCAAAGGACGAACCCTATTGAAATTAGGAAAAATCGGTTCCGATTTAGATATAGCTCCCATATATATTTTCGTCCGATTTAAGGTAAATGGTGCACCCAAGACCCTATATATCTGTCTATTTGCACGAAATTTGGCATAACGTACTGAATTGAGCCTTGAATGATGTCTGCCAAGTTTCGTGAAAATCGGTCCAGATTTACATATAGCTCCCATATATAGTTGCGTCCGATTTTATGTAAATGGTGCACCAAAGTCCACATATATATTTCGAATTGCACGAAATTTGACATAACGTACTGAATTGACCCTAGAATGATGTCTGCCAAGTTTCGTGAAAATCGGTCCAGATTTAAATATAGCTCCCATATATAGTTTCGTCCAATATATATAGCTCCCATATAGAGTTTTGTCCGATTTTATGCAAATGGTGCCCCAAAGTCCCTATATATTCTTCGATTTGCACAAAATTTGGCATAACGTACTAAATTGAGCCTAGAGTGATGTCTGCCAAGTTTTGAAAAATCGGTTCAGATTTAGATATAGTTCCCATATATAGTTTCGTCCAATTACATGTAAATGGTGCACCAAAGTCCCTATATATATGCTTCGATTTGCACGAAATTTGGCATAACGTACTGAATTGAGCATAGAGTTATGTCAGTCAAATTCCGAAATCGGTCAAGATTTAGATATAGCTCCCATATATAGTTTCGTCCGATTTCATGTAAATGGTGCCCTAAAGTCCCTATATATCTTTCGATTTGCACGAAATTGGGCATAGCGTACTGAATTTAGTGCAGAATGATGTGTGCCAAGTTTCGTGAAAATCGGTTGAGATTTAGATATAGCTCCTTTATATTATACATTGATTTTAAGTAATTGAACGAAACGTACTGAAATTAGTATAACCTATTCTGTAACAAGATTCGTTGAAATCGGTTCATATTTCGATATAGCTTTCATATATATTTTCCCGATTTTAATTAAATTGGCCATCAAACTCCTCATGTTAGTCAGATTGACATCAAGTTTTGCACAACGTACCAAATTGAGCATAGAGTTACGTAGTTGCGTTTTCTAGAACTACAGACATAGCCCAACGGATGACCTATTGATATTTGGTTGAAGTCGATTTACATACTTTTGACCCATTGTAACAAACGAATGACATGTTTATGGATAGATCTAGGTAGATTCACATTTGGATAAATATCACATATTTTATTTCATCCAATTTCATGTTAATAGTCCAGTTTAATATAACCATAGTGGTGAAGGGTATCATATAGTCGGCCCCGTCCGACTTTACTACTTTACTTACTGGTTTTCTTTTCAGTTGAAAGGTTTTGACGAACATGCATCGATATTAAATTGTTACAAATGGCATTCCTAATTTTCAAACTAATTATAATTTTATTACTTCTAGTCTTGTACTTATTTCACGCCACTAATTGCAATCCAAATTACTGAAAGACAAATATAATATTAATATATAAGGACGAGCTCTGGAAATTGAATCCCTTTTTATAATCAAGGAAAACAATAAGGAAGTTTCTTTTTCGAGCAGTAATGTAAATTTTAACATGTATGCCACTCTCAAATTCGTGTGCACGTATGACGTATGATTATTATAAAGTCTATGTTTAAGATTAATCATACGTCATATTAATAACATTGACAGAATATTAATAAGCGTTGGTCGAACACGTAGAAAATTCAACCCTACACGGTAATCAATAAAAAAAACAAAATTTAATAATATTTAAACAATCTAATAACATCCAACTACGTTTTATGGCTCTGGTAATAAAATGACAGCAGCAGCACAGGCATAATTAAAATATATATTTATGATATGTCACACATGTAGCCACAAATATGAATTTATATATGTAGATTAAGTTTTAATATTTGTGATCAGTCATTTAAAAAATAACAGAAAAAATGATTTTTGAAATGGTTTTGGGGATTTGGGTATTATGGTTTTAGATTGATGAAAAGGACTAATGTAGGCATTTGAAAAACACTATTTCCCAACAAAATTGTAAGTTATGTTCCGAAAGTAATTTAGCCATCAAACAAAGTGTTTATTTTTTAATAAATATTGCAAGTATTACAAAGGCGTGCATTATTAAGAGATAAAACAAAAAATGTCAAAATATTGATTAAAAAAATTAGATGAAAATAAGTACAAAATGTAAAAAGGCGTTGCCGACCGATATCACATCATCAACACACACATGAAGGCAAAAGTGTTTTGATTAACCCCCGACTCGTTAGAAATATTTTTATTTTTTTTTTTCAAAACGCTAGTAGAGTAAATAAGTGTGAGTACCGAAATTGGTCACCAAAAAGTTACATATATTACGAAATTTATGAAACAAGTCAAATGTGAGAGGGACTCGAAATTATCACACCTTGAAATTCTTAACTTTTTAAAATGTTGACCCTTAGTAAGGAAGATGGTAGAACGAGTGGCCGATAAGTTCCTTCTTCGAACTAGATTTAGATTTGGAAAAATATGACGATGTCCATAGATTGGATCAAATCCAACTCTCCATTAGCTTGATATTGAATTAATATTGATCCAATCTTTGGATGTTATCAAGGTTTAGTAAAAATATTCCGATGTTTCAAATTTGGATGAAATTTATTATTATGTTCGTATCATATGAGACTAAAATATTTTAAAATTTATAAAGGAAGTACTAAAGGAGTGAGTCGATAACCCCATATTCAAAAATTGTACAGGGTAGGTGTGGCGTATTTTGGGGAGGTGCCACAAGGAGTGGATCGATATTTACCCTATTCGAACTTTATTCAAGTTTGGGAGAAATATTACGATGTGCAAAGCTTGGATGACAGATAGACAGAGGGCGGGCATTTGTAAGTCGTCTCCAAAAAAAAAAATTCGAAGATGCACATTTTTATGGCGGCATATATACGCTATATTAGCTATAGGTTCGTTGGTGAAATCGGTCTTTAGGATGTAGTAAAAAATGTAGACCTGATGTTCCAAATTACAACAGAACTGACAATGTTATATACTGTCAAGAGAAAACCAGAGTACCAACCTACATTCACTACGTTTTAAAAATTGGACTAGGACCCTGTCCATTTTCGCTGAAGAGGCTGTATACCAATCAAGGTACAATAACATAAGTCCGGTAAATATTTCCAACCTATGGCGAAGAGTATAAAGACACTGGCATTTTTCACATCCACATCTCGAACCCTCGGGCATTCGATTGACACC